>NC_133128.1:17720396-18040188 GCF_048418815.1 Hemitrygon akajei | reverse complement strand
TTCCTTGATTAAGAGCCAACAATTTCTCAAGTTAAGATTTTTAAAAAAACTTTATTCAAGGCTACAGAAGAATTACCACTTTTGCCATTCATAGGATGTCAATAAATTAACTTTAAGGCTTATGAAACAATATGACAATTACAGTCAGTGGCCTCTTTATTAGGTACAACTGTCCTCCTGCTCATTAATGCACATATCTGATCAGCCAATCAAATGGCAGCAACTCAAACACAAAAGCATGCAGACACGGTCAAGAGGTTCAGTTGTTGTTCAGACCAAACAGTAGAATGGGGAAAAAATGTGATCTAAGTGACTTTGACCATGGAATGATTGTTGGTGCCAGACAGGGTGGTTTGAGTATCTCAGGAACTGCTGATCTCCTGGGATTTTCATACACAACTGTCTCTAGAGTTTACTGAGAATGGTGTGAGAAACAAAAAATACATCCAGGTGGCAGCAGTTCTGTGGATGAAAACCATGTTAATGAGAGAGGTCAGTGGAGAATGACCAGATTGGTTCAAGCTGACAGGAAGACCTCAGCAAGTCAAGTAACCACACATTACAACAGTTGTGTGCAGAAGAGCATCTCTGTACACACAACGTGTGTGTCACTCTATTAGGTACAGGAGGCACCTCGTAAAGTGGCCACTGAGGGTAAAGCCACGTTTGTCATTAGTGTAGGTACAGCACCTCTCCAGGTTTGACAGGGCCGCTAAACCATCAGTAAAAATGTACTCACTCGAACTAGCAAGTCCTTGGAATGCTCATCAAAATAAGTCTTGGTTTCATCTTCGGAAATCTCTGTGTCTGCAGTCATCATGCCTCCTTTGAGATCTGTACCTGAAGGAATCAACGTGAACCATCACAGAGAGTATACAAGAACAAAACAAGCTCCGCCTTTGCTGCCAAACTTTGTGCAGAAAAGATTTCATTGGCACAATTACATATGAAAAAAATGCAAATGTTAAAATGTATAACTTCCACAAGGACAATACAGAGACAGACACCAACAGATTTAGTAAGCTCAGATCAGCTCACTTTTATCTTACTAATTATGTTATAAATGCAGGATGATTATGGAAAACTATAAGGCATAGAAGCAGAAATAGACCATTTGGCCCATAGAATCTGCTCCACCATTCAATCATGGCTATTTATTTTCCCTTTCAACCCCAATGAAAGTTCAAAGTAAAAATTTATTATCAAAATATTTATATTTCACTGTTCACTACCCTGTGATTCAATTTCTTGTAGGCATTCACAGTAGAACAAAGAAATCTTCATTCTCCTCCCTTCTCTCTGTAACCTTTGATGTCTTACTAATCAAGTACCCGTCCATTTTAAATATACCCA
This sequence comes from Hemitrygon akajei, assembly GCF_048418815.1. Classification (NCBI taxonomy): domain Eukaryota; kingdom Metazoa; phylum Chordata; class Chondrichthyes; order Myliobatiformes; family Dasyatidae; genus Hemitrygon; species Hemitrygon akajei. The sequence continues at coordinate 18,038,835 of NC_133128.1, read as the reverse complement.
ATGACTTGACCTCCACTGCCGTCTGTTACAACAAATTCCACAGATTCACCACCCTCTGGCTAAAGAAATTCCTCCTCACATTTGTTCTAAATGGACATTCCTCCATTCTGAAGCTGTTCCCTCTGGTCCTAGACGCCCCCACTATTGGAAATATCCTCTCCATGTCCACTCTTTTTAGGTCCTACAATACTTGACAGGTTTCAATGAGATTTCCCCCCCACCCCCACCACATTCTTCTGAACTCCAGTGCCCAGAGGTATCAAACATTCCTTCCATGTTAACCCTTTCATTAATGCTGACAGTACTCCAAATGTAGTCTGACCAATGCCCAAAGGACAACCTGGATAATGTCCGGATACAAGATCAGAGTCCCTTCATTTTCCACTCTCCACCCACCCCTTTTCTTGGTCTATGAAGCCAATCAATGCCAACGTCAGATCAGAGCTGTGAAAACAAAAATAGCTTAAATCTTTTTTGGCACTTTCAAGCAGGAAATAGATGAAGACGAACAAGAAATCCAATTTTACACTCATCGCTATTACACCATTTTACATTTCTTCACAGCTGCAGGAAGTCATTTTGAGGATGCAGTGCTCAGATCTACATTTTAATAATCCACAATCATGTGACTGTTATTCTACAAAGCCAAAAGATGACAGAACTGCCTATTCCTTTACTACCCAAGTGGACTATCCCAGCCATTTAGCATTCTCTAGGGAAAAATTGCCCCTCACGAAGCTGACAAAACTGTTGTGTGACAATTTGGCAACAGTCCCATTTCTTTGGGAATTCTCTCAGCCAGAGTGTAAGAAAATTGCCAGATTTTTGGACACTGGGAGAATCAGAAGGCATCTATGTAGACTTTAGACGCAAAATCTGACACAATTTTACTGAAGGATAGAATTTCTTGGGCTACGTTTCAACTTCCAACTCCCACCTCCTCTCCGGCAAAACTCCAATAATCCGCTATCCAACTATTCAGAAATCTGAATGACTCAGCATCTGGCACATAAGGTTCTGACTGCTGGATTCCCTTTCACTCAGTGGGACACCAGTTCCTATGTTCCTTCACACTCAAAAGCTGCTCTGGACAGTTCACTGTTCTACTGTGCGGCATCCATCAGTCCAGAAAATCTGCTGCTCCAGCACCACTAGTCATGGGACTCCAGTCTAAAACACAATTCTGCACTATCATTCCCTGGTTCCGATTATCAAGGTACAAGACCGTAAGACTTGTGGCCTCTTTCTGCTCCCTTGGCTCACTCAGTCATTTGATCGTGGCTGAATTTACTCCAGATTAGTGGAATTTGACTGGTTTTCCTCAGGAAGGTGGGAAGGAAAACACAGGAAATAATTGGAACTCAAGATCAGATTTGCTTTAACTGGCTAATTTGGGCAGGGGAATGGAAAACAGAGTAAGAGGCTGAGGATGAAGCGGCTGGCATACAACTGGCTGTAGCGCAGAGTGAGACTGTAAGGAAAGACGGCAGTCAGTGGGAATGACGAGGTGTAACATGGGGGGGGGTGGGAAAAATAAAAATCAAAGAGGGTGACATATATAGGACTGAAGGTGTTATATTTGAATGCACGCAGTGTAGAGAATAAGGTAGATGATCTTTTGGTGCAGTTGGAGATTGGTAGTTATGACATTCTGGGCATCACTGAGATGTGGCTTAAAGATCATAGTTGGGAGCTTAACATCCAACGATACACACTGAATCGAAAGAACAGCCAGGTGGGTGCTGTGGCTCTTTTGATTAAAAAAACAAAATCAAATCCTTAGAAAGAGATAACATAGGATAGGAAGCTGTTGAATCCTTGTTGGAAAAGTTAAGAAATTGCAAGGGTAAAGAGACATTGATGGGAGTTATATACAGGCCTCTGAGCAGTATCCAGGATGTGGGCTACAAATTACAAAGGGAGATAGAAGACACATGTTTACAATAGTCATGGGGATTTCAATATGCAAGTAGTTTAGAAAAATCAGGTTGGTGCTAGATCCCAAGAGAGAGAATTTGTAGAATACTTATGAGCTGGCTTTTTAGAGCAGTTTGCAGATGAACCCACTAGGGGAAAGACTATTTTGAATTGGGTGTCCTGTAATGAACAGGATTTTATTTGGGAGTTTAAGGAAAAGGGACCCTTAGGAGACTGTGATCATAATATGATAGACTTCACCCTGTAACTTGAGAGGGAGAAGCTGAAGTCAGATGTATTACTATTATAGTCGAGTAAATGAAATTACAGTGGCATGAGAGAGGAGCTGGCCAAATTTGATTGAAAAGGAACACTAGCAGGGATGATGGTAAAACAGTAATGGCTGGAGTTTCTGGGAGCAATTCGGAAGGCATAGATTAGATATACCCCAAAGAAGAACTATTTAAAAGAGAGGATGAGGCACCCGTGGGTGACAAGGGAAGTCAAAGACAGGATAGAAGCAGAAGAGAGGGCACTTAATAAAGCAAAAATTAGTGGAAAGTTAGAGGACTGGAATGCTTTCAAAAACCAGCAGAAGGTATTACAAAAGTCACAAGGAGGGAAAAGTTGAAATAGGAAGGTAAGCTAGCCAACAATATCAAAGAGAATACCAAAGGTTTTTTCAGATATACAAAGAGTAAAAGAGAGGTGACAGTAAGTATCAGACCACTGGAAAATGATGCTGAAGCAGTAGTAACAGGTGACAAGGAAATGGCACACGAAGTAAATAAGTACTTTGAATCCCTCTTCACTGTGGAAGACACTAGTAGTATGCCATAAGTTCAAGAGTGTCAGGGGGAAGAAGCGAGTACAATTGCTATTACTAGGGAGAAGGTGCTTGGGAAGCTGAAAGGTCTGAAGTTAGATAAGTCACCTGCACCAGATGGACTATACCCAAGCTCTGAAAGAGGTAGCTGAAGTGGTGTGGAGGCATTAGCAATGATTTTCCAAGAATCACTAGATTCTGATTTGGTTCCAGAGGACAGGAAAATTGCAAATGTCACCCCACTCTTCAAGAAGGGAGGGAGGCAGAAGAAAGAAAATTATAGGCCAGTTAACCTGACTTCAGTGCTTGGGAAGATGCTAGAGTTGATTGTGAAGGATACTGTCTCAGGATACTTGGAGGCATCTGATAAAATAAGGCAAAGTCAGCATGGTTTCCTTAGGGAGAAATCTTTCCTGACAAATCTGTTGGAATGTTTTTAGGAAATAACAAGCAGGATAGACAAAGAGAATCACTGGATGTTAATATATTTGGATTTTCTGAAGGCCTTTGACAAGGTGCCACAAACGAGGCTGCTTAACAAGATAAGAGCCCATGGTATTGCAGGAAAGACACTAGAATGGATAAACGATTAGGCCGGAGGCAAAGAGTGGGAATAATGGGGGCTTTTTCTGGTTGGCAACCAGAGACGTTCAGCAGGGGTCAATATTAGGTCTGCTTCTTTTATGCTACATGATTTGGATGATGGAATTGATGACTTTGTGGACAAGTTTGCAGATGATACACAATGAGGGGCAGGCAGTGTTGGGAAAGCAGAGAGGCTGCAAAAGGATTTAAGAGAGATTAGGAGAATGAGCAAAGAAGTGGCAGGAGGAATACGGCATCGGGAAGTGTATGACCATGCACTTTGGCAGAAGGAATAGAAGTATAGGCTATTCTCTAAATGGTTAAAACATTCAACAATCTGAACCACAAATGGACTCAGGAGTCCTCGTGCAGGATTCCCTAAAGGTTAACTTGCAGGTTGAGTCAGTGGTGAGGAAGGTAAATGCAATGTTAGCATTCATTCTGAGAGGATTAGAATATAAAAGGAAGGATGTAATGCTGAGGCTTGATAAGGTACCGGTGAGGCCTCATTTGGAGTATTGAGAGCAATTTTGGGCCCTTCATCTAAGAAAGAATGTGCTGACATTGGAGAGAGTTCAGAAGAGGTTCACAAGAATGATTCTGGGGATGAAAGACTTATCATACGAGGAGCATTTGATGGCTCTAGGCCTGTACTCACTGGAGTTTAGAAGAATGAGAGGGGAGCTCATTGAAACCTATGGAATGTTGAGAGGCCTAGAGGGGGATGTGGAGAGGAGGTTCCCTATAGTGGGGAGTCCAAAAAGAGAGGGCACAGCCTCAAACAGAGGGATGTCCATTTAGAATGGAGATGAGGAGGAATTTTTTTTAGCCAGAGGGTGATGAATCTCTGGAATTCATTGCCACTGACAGCTGTGGAGGCCAAGTCATTGAGTGTACTTAAGGTGGAGGTTGTTGGGTTCTTCATTAGTCTGGGTGTGAAAGGTTATGGGAGAAGACAGGAGGATGGGTGTGAGAGGGAAATGAATCAGCCATGATGGAATGGCGGTTCAGACTCGATGAGCTCATTGGCCCAATTCTGCTCCTATCTCTTACGGTCTCAAGGTCTCATTTAGAATTTAACTGCTTGGCACCTCTCATTGTGCAGATAGTAACATGTTAATTCAAAAAGATAATATTTTAAACAAATAAGTAATTAAAAGAAGAAATACAAGATGTTACCCAATAGCCATGCATATAGCCGCCTGTTCAATGACATGTCTCGTCTCAGTATGGTGTGGAGAGCAGCAGAGAGAATGTACACCATTTCTGCCTGGGTCATCGGGATAACGGATTTATTTGGATCCTGGAAATAAATAACCAGTGACTTTAAAAATAGCACACACCATTCTGAAAAGCCTCCATAAACCTTTTACCAAATAAACATTCTTTAGAAATTATTTCTAATCAACATTGGAAAAACAAGAAATTGAATTACTATGGAACTTAAACAAGTGTCTTTTCAGCAGCAGATTCACCTGACACTTAAATTCAATGCAGTTCACAGGTGATTTTACATAGATTGTACCATTGGGCACAATATTAAAAAAGGAACATTTCCACAATAAAGTGGACAATCTCAATCATCAGACTTTGCTTTTTGCTGGTGTATTGCAAAAGGTTAGTCTTTATGCTTGTTGAATGTCTCACTGCCAGCGTGGTCTTGAATGCAACAGAACTGGCTGCAGGAGCTTTGACTACTACAATGGGAGCGTAGAAGGTTGAGGGGGGATTTGATAGAGGTATTTAAAATTATTAGGGGGATAGATAGAGTTGACATGGATAGGCTTTTTCCATTGAGAGTAGGGGAGACTCAAACAAGAGGACATGAGTTGAGAGTTAAGGGGCAAAAGTTTAGGGGTAACACAAGGGGGAACTTCTTTACTCAGAGTGGTAGCTGTGTGGAACAAGCTTCCAGTAGAAGTGGTAGAGGCAGGTTCGATTTTGTCATTTAAAAAAAAAATTGGATAGGTATATGAACAGGAAAGGAATGGAGGGTTATGGGCTGAGTGCAGGTAGGTGGGACTAGGTGAGAGTAAACGCTCGGCACGGACTAGAAGGGCCGAGATGGCCTGTTTCTGTGCTGTAATTGTTATATGGTTATTTGGGAATACATCATCACCAGTATGTGCCAAGGTCTTTCCATGACCATGACTGTCCTTGCCAAATATTTCTACAGAAGCAGTTTTCCATTGCCTTCTTCTGGGCAGTGCCTTTACAAGACGGGTGACCCCAGCCATTATCAATACTTTTCAGAAACTGTCTGCCTGGCGTCAGTGGTCGCACAACCAGGACTTGTGATCTGCACCAGCTGCTCACACGACCACCACTACCTGCCCCCATGGCTTCACATGACCTTGACTGGGGAGGGGCAAAGCAGGTGATACACCTTGCCTGAGGGTGACCTGCAGGCTAGCAGAGGGAAGGAGCTCCTTACACCTCCTTTGGTAAAGGCACATCTCCAACACCCCCCCCCCCCACCCCACCACAGGAATACACTAGGAACATGAAAGTTAATCAAACACAGGGTGGGACTCGTGAATGATGACTGGTTTGATGAGATGGTGCTGTGTGTTGGTCCACTTACTGCAGCATTTCATATCAGTGGAGAGGGTATAAGAGTAAAGGTTTTGGGGTGGGGGGAGATCCTGGGGGTAGTTCTTTGATGTCTCACAGATGCGCTGCTTGTGAACGGTGCTGCTGATCCAGTGGGAGGCGTGCTGCAGTCAGCTGGGCCTCTGCACACCACGATAAGTATTTTATTGCTTGCTCTGTTCTGTCCTTACGAATATAGTTTTGCAGACAATTAGTATTTGCATCTTTCTGCCCATTCGAATCGGTTGAGAGAACCTATTGTTTTCACAAAACAGCTGACGTCACCGTTTAAATGAGGAATGCGCACATCACCAAACATGGTCAACTTGGCTGTGGAAAGCAGACACTCAGCACCTCCTGCGTAATGACCCCTGCATCACCATCTGGTGTAGGGAGGACACCGCAGGGGGCTGCAGCCAGCCCCATCGTGGGCACCAGCCTCGCCAGCATCAAGGACATCTTCAAAAGGGGATGCCTCAAAAAAGAAAATGGCATCCATCGTTAAGGACCATCGTCAACCAGTACCTGCTCTCTTCATACTACCAGAGAGGAGGTACAGGAAACACATACACTCAGCACTTTAGGAACAACTACTTCCTCTCCACCATCAGATTTCTGAACGTACAATGAGCCCTCCCATAAACACTGCATTATTTTTGCTCTCTTTTTGCACTACCTATTTATTTTTTTTTTACTTACAGTATATTATTGTAATTTAATTTTATGTATTGCACGAGACTGCTGCCGCAAGCAAATTTCAGGACACGTCAGTGATATTAAACCTGATTCTGACCCCTAGTAATGCTCTCAGCAACCATTGCTGCCTCAGAAAGTTACCATCAACCACTTCAGCTTATTAACATGCTGCCCACCAAATGAGCGCCTGTCCTAGAAGGACAAAACAGATGTTGAAAGAGGCTTAAACAGTGATACTGCTCAGTAGAAGAACCAGACTCAGGTACTTGCATTGCAACCAATTGCTACCAGTTATCATGTCATTGTGCAGGATTCCCAAAGGGTTAATATGCAGCTTGAGCCAGTGGTAAGATCGGCAAACTCAACGTTTGCTTTCAACACAATGAAGGTAGAGCATCGGATGTAGTGCACATGGCTTTCAGTAAGACTTTTGATAAGATTCCTTGTGAGGCTCATTCAGAAAGTAATGAGGCAAGGATCCAAGTAGACCTTGCTTTTTGGATCCAGAATTGGCTTGCCCACAGAAGCCAAACGGTGGTTGTAGATGGTTCGTATTCTGCATGGAGGACGGTGACCCGTGGTGTTCCACAGGGATCTGTTCTGAGACTCCGTCTCTTTGTGATTTTTATAAATCATCTTGATGAGGAAGGGGAAGGGTGGGTTAGTAAGATTGCTGATGACAGAAATGCTGAGGGTGTTGTGAATAGTCTGGAGAGTTGTCCAGAGGTTGCAGCAGGACATATCGTTGGATCATGCAGTAAAGCACATATTTACTCTGACACTTCATGAGTCTGCTAGCCAACTTCACATTCGTCGCGACTCAAAATGGTGGAAGCAAATCTAAGCTCAGGGGCGAGAGTACAGGGTTCCCTGCTTAGTGAGCAGTATCATTCTAAACACTGTAACATGCTTCAGTCTTACTAAACACTTCCTTTCAAAGCAACCACTTTTCAACAAGACGATAGGAGGCATAGATCAAGTGGACATAGATCAAAAGACTTTTTCTCCCCCCACAGGGCAGAAATGACATACGAAAAGGCATAATTTTAAGGTGACTGGAAGGAAGTCTGAGGGGGTTGTCAAAAGTAAGATCTTTACACAGAGTGGTGAGTGCATAGAAAACTCTGCCAGGGGTGGTGGGAGAGGCAGATACATCAGGGGCATTTAAGAAACTCTGAGGCATAAGGATGACAGAAAAATGGAGGGTATGTAGGAGGGAAGGTTCGGATTGATTTTACAGTAGGTTATAAGGCTGGTAGAACTTTGTGGGCTGAATGGCCTGTAGGATTCAATGTTCAATCAGTCCTAGCGTGCAACTTATGTCTCCAAATAAAACATCTACCAAGGATTGATGACAGGATCAACAAAATACAATGTTTCCAACAAAATGCACAGACTGTGAATTATGACATAGCACGTTGCTTTCTGCAAGTTAATCTAACAGAGAGAATCAATGGAGATGCTGCAGTAAGCCTATAGATGTTAAAATCAATGTTACTGCTTACCAGGCATGTGTTAAGTGGAAAAAAGTAAAATAAAATTTCTAAAGTATTCCGTTGCACAAGAACATTTGAATCCTTCACAGAAGCACACAAACCTTTCACCTGAAAAACAAAGAAATGGACAAATCGATTAGAGAACTGACGAGAAAATTAACATATCATTTTCCCCTGGCAGCTACACTCTGTGGCGATTCTATTAGGTACGGGAACCAGTACATCAGAATTGGGCAGCTCTGACAAAAGTTCACTGAACTCAAATGTTGTTTCGCTTTCCACAGTGGCCACGTTATTATGTACCTCCTGTACCTAAAAAAAGTGGCTACTGGGAGCTTGTTCATGGTCCACTGCGGCTGGAGCCCATCCACTTCACTGTTCAATATGTTCTATGTTCAGAGATGCTTTCCAGCTCACCACTGTTGTAAAGCATGGTGTCAGACTGAACCAGTCTAGACATTCTCCTCTGAATTTGCCCAGAAGATGCAATCTGAAAGCAAGCATGCAGGTACAGCAGGCAGTGAAGAAAGCTAATGACACGTTGGCCTTCATAACAAGGGGAGTTGAGTATAGGAGCAAAGAGGTCCTTCTCCAGTTGTACAGGGCCCTGGTGAGACCACACCAGGAGTACTGTGTTCAGCTTTGGTCTCCAAATTTGAGGAAGGACATTCTTGCTATTGAGGGAGTGCAGCGTAGGTTCACGAGGTTAATTCCCGGGATGGCGGTTCTGTCATATGTTGAAAGATTGGAGCAACTGGGCTTGTATACACTGGAATTTAGAAGGATGAGAGGGATAACAGTTCTTTTCAACATAATGAAAGAAGGAACACTGTTCAGTTTTGAAATGCTTAAAGAGAAACACTTATTAGAAAAACAAGATTTTTTAAAATCGGTATTTACAGATGCGACAATATGTTAATAAGACGCTTAAAAATGTAACCAAGGCAAATACATGCTTGATAGAGCTCTTTAGAAAAGCATATAATTCAGATAATGGTATAGAATTATTTCAAGCATGTATAAGGGGTTGTTAAATCTTAAAACACATTCGACTTCATGCATTAAAACAAAATGGGAGAAGGAAGGAGGGATAATTATATCTGAGGAAGAATGGACAATAATATGGAGGTATCAATGGAAGTGTACCAGTTCACAGAAATGGAGGGAGTTTGGATGGAAAAACTTGCTAAGATATTTTATTACACCCTCTCAGAAATCCCATTATGATAGTAACCTCCCTGTTTGCTGGAGAAATTGTGGAAATCAAAATGCAAATCATTATCATATTTTTTGGGACTGCCGTGTTATCAAAAACTATTGGAGGGGGATACACAATGTGATACAAGACATCTTTAAATGTGAAATACCCTTAGAGAGTAAGACCATATATTTTGGATATATACCTCAAGAATGGTTGAAAAGAGCTAAATATTTAACGAATATACTGTTGGTGGCTGGTAAAAAGACTCTTACTAGGAAATGGTTATCACAGGAGAGCCCAACTTTAAATACATGGATAAAAATTACAATGGACATTTACAAAATGGAGAAGATAACAGCATCTGTTAATCATAAGCTGGAACAATTTGATTCATTCTGGGAAAAATTGTTTAACTACATAATGCCTCATAGGCCTGATTTTATTCTCACAAATCAATGAATCTGTTGTAAAAAAAAAATCACTCCCTACTTGTAACATTGTTCTTCCCTTTTGCTTGTTTTTTCTGTCCACTCTTTTCTATAAGTGTATACCTCAGATAAATACCTTGTGGAGATTTGTGATATATATGATTATATGATATATATGTACAATGTCTGAAATACATCTTATGGAAATGTTTGTTTGATGAACTTCAATAAAAAAAATAAATTACAAAAAAAAAAGGATGAGAGAGGATCTGATTGAAACATATAAGATTATTAAGGGATGAGACATGCTCGGGGCAGGAAACATGTTCTCGATGTTGGGGGAGTCCAGAACCAGAGGCCACAGTTTAAGAATAAGGGGTAGGCCATTTAGAACGGAGTTCAGGAAAAAAAATTTCACCCAGAGAGTTGTGGATCTATGGAATGCTCTGCCTCAGAAGGCAGTGGAGGCCAATTCTCTGGATGCTTTCAAGAAAGAGTTAGATAGTGGAGTCAAGGGATATGGGGAGAAGGCAGGAATGGGGTACTGATTGTGGATTATCAGCCATGATCACATTGAATGGCGGTGCTGGCTCAAAGGGCCGAATGGCCTACTCCTGCACCTATTGTCTATCCTCCTTTCTGAGGTTGTCTGAAAACAAGGTGAGGGGTAAAATCTAAAGCATACTGTCAGTGACCACTTTATTGGGTACCCCTGCACACCTGCCCATTAATGCAAATATCTATTCAGCCAATCATGCGGCAGCAACTCAATGCGAAAAAGCATGCAGACACGGTCAAGAGGTTCAGTTGCTGTTCAGACCAGACATCAGAATGGAGAAGAAATGTGATCTAAGTAACTTTGACTGTGAAATGGTTGTTGGCACCAGAGGGGGCTGTTCGAGTATCTCAGAAACTGCTGTTTTCCTAGAGTTTACAGAGAATGGCACAAAAAAAAATTCCAGTGGGCAGCAATTCTGTGGATGAAAATGCCTTGTTCATGAGAGGTGTCAGAGGAGAATGGCCAGACTGGTTCAAACCGACAGGAAAGTGACAGTAACTCAAATAACCACACACTACAACAGTGGTGTGCAGAAGAGCATTTCTGAACGCACAACACGTCGAACCTTGCAGTGGATGGGCTACAGCAGCAGAAGATCACAAACATAATAAAGCGGCCACTAAATCTGAATCTGATCAGCTTCATCCTAAACTCCTCAGCGGCTTGCAACTCCAACAAACTCCAAATCACTTGCTTTGCTCCCCGTTTTCCAGAGGAGACCCCAGTAAAAAAGCAACACACAAGAACCGTAGTTGGATTGGATTAACAGACTTACAGCTAGGTTAGGGTCTGAGCCAAACATGTATTTCTGGTCCTTCCTTTGCATAGTTTTATTTATGTGACTGACAATGAAGAGGGAGGCAGGGAGGCGAATGGAAGGGCTCACAATGACACTGCCCCACAGCGCCCCATAGAAGACTTCCTGGCCCACTACCAGAACTAGCTTCTGCAGCAAGATGTCCGTCCTTCGGAAAGCGTGGAGAGAAGGGGAGACAAAAACAAAAATTAACAGCTTAAAATGTCATACCTTGAAACACAATAAAACACCGACATTACCCTGATTTCAAGGACAAACAGCAAACAAGTAGCTCAGAATACTAAACATAAAATTTCATCGATATATTTGTCAGCTTGTAAATCACCGTGAAAGCGGAAGGTACCAGCTAACGATACACAGAGACAGGTGAATTGCACTTGGTGTCTGCCTGGTGTAGATATGAAACTACAAATGCATCTTGCTTCAGAGAATTAAGAGGCAAAAGAGAAACAACGGTTAAGACTGTCTGCAGGCCAAGATTAGGAACCCAATTATGTCACGTACCATTTTAACAATCACTGTGTGAACCAAATACTTTCTCATAGAATCTATTCAACAACTGAGATTTTTTTCTCAGGGTGCCAATGGCCAATACAAGGGGGCATAATTTTAAATGACTGGATGAGCGTATAGGGAGGATATCAGAGGCACGTTATGTTTTTATTTTGTTTTACACACAGAGATTGATGTGAGTGAGGAACGCCCTGCCAGGGATGGTGATAGAGGCAGATACATTAGGGACATATAAGGAATTCTTAGATACGCACAGGGATAATAAGAAAATGAAGGAATCTGTAGGAGGGACGGGTTGGACTGGCCTTAGAATAGTTTAAAAGGTTGGCACAACATTGTGGGCCGAAGGGCTGTACTGTTCTATGTTTTATGTTCCTAACTGGATAAAGAGTGGTCAGATGTAGAGTTCTGATAATGAGCATACTCTGTAAAACCCAACTTGTTCTTTCCATTGGCTACAAATGTAATGCAAACACAATAAATCGATTCATCTAAATAGATACAAAAAGTCCTACAGTACAGAAACAGACCCTTCAGCCCAAGTAGTCCATGCCAACCTGATCCTATGCCTAGTCCCATCTACCTCCCCCGGACCATAGCCCTCTTGCCCATGTACTTATCCAAACATCTCTTATATGTTATAACTGAGCCCAGATCTACAACTTCTCTAGGCAGCTCATTCCACACTTGAACCACCCTCTGAGTGGAAAAGATCCCCTTAAATATTTCACCTTTCACTCTACAATAGTTCTGGTCTCGCCCAACCCCTATAACAGGGGTTCCCGACTGGGGAAGGCTCCATGGAGCAAAGAAAGCTTGGGAACTTCTGCTCCATAAGATCCCCCCTCATTCTCCTGCACTCTAGGAATAAAGCCCTAACCTACTCAACTCAGGTCCTCAAGCCCTGGCAATGTACTTTAGTGGACAATATCCTAATCACTCATACAGTAGCCATACACTTTCACCCAGTTTACTCATGAATCACCTAAGCACTTCATGATAAAGAGGCAAACTCTTACTTCATCATTTAATAGAATAGCTTGACAATTTCAGTGAAACCCTAAACTTATTACCTGGGTTAAAGGGAGTGTTGGCGCGTGGCCCAGTGGATAAACATCAGGTCTAGTGATCTGAAGGTCACTGGTTCGAGCCTCAGCTGAGGTAAGCGTGTTGTGTCCTTGAGCAAGGCACTTAACAACACATTGCTCTGCGACAACACCGGTGCTCGGGTCCTAGTGCCCTTCCCTTGAACAACATCAGTGACATGGAGCAGGGAAGGCCTGCAGCTTGGGCAACTGCCTGTCTCCCATACAACCCTGCCCAGGCCTGCGCACTGGAAACCTTCCAAGGCGCAAATCCATGGTCTCACGAGACTAAAGGATGCCTATTAAAGGGATCCTAGAATGAAAGCCTAGCCTCAGTCCTGCAATAATTTTCATTTTCTAACTCCTGAATTCATTGTTCAGAGTTCCACCACCCTTTAATGATAACAATGCTAGAACATAGAACAATACAGGCCCTTCAGCCCACAATGTTGTGATGACCCTTTAACCTGCTCCAAGGTCAATCTAAAGCTTCCCCCCTGCATAGCCCTCCATTTTTCTTTCATTCGCGAGCCTATCTACAATTCTCCTAAATCTTCCCAACTTATCTGCCTCTACCAGCATTACTGGGAGCATGTCCCATGCGCTCACCACTCAGTGTAAAAAAAGTTAACCTCTGACATCCTCCCGTCCCCATAGTGTGTTTTAAAAAGTGTCCAATAGAATACCAGCATTCTAAATAACTCATCTGAACAAAGTAATGGCTTTCTGTTCATTACCAATATATCGAGTTATAATTAGTACAAACCACAATACTCTAATTCTAGCTTAGAAGATAATGTCCTTCTCTCCTGACAGTGGGTTTCACAAATTGTACTGTCACATGTTCTCTCAGTCTCGTTCAAGCCTTCTCATAAAAACCTTGGTGACCTATCACACATTCATAGCTTTCTCTATCTTCAGCCTCCAGATGTGCAAAATCATTGCACCCATAGATAAGGTGGGTGCAGTCTTTTTCTCTGGGTTGGAGAATCAACAACTAGAGGCCATAGGTTTATGGTGAGTCTGATAGGGTCAACTTCTTTTTTTTATCCTTAAGAGTGGCCAGTATATGGAATGAGATTCGGAGGACGTGGTTGGGGCAGGGACATCACCAATATTTAAAAAGGTATTTGGACAGGTATGTAGAGCCTCAGAAGGGTAGGCTGAAGTCAGGCAGAGCAATAGTCATCCGGGACTCGATAGTCAGGGGACAGATAGGAGGTTCTGCGGCAGCAAAAGAGACGCCAGGATAGCGCGTTGCCTCCCAGGTGCTAGGGCCCAGGATGTCTCTGAGCGGTTGCAGAATATTCTTCAAGGGGACGGTGAGCAGCAAAAGGTCGTGGTACATGTTGGTACCAATGACATAGGCAGGAGAGTGGTCGAGGTCCTGCAAAGTAAATTTAGGGAGTTAGGAAGGAGGCAGAAGAGCAGGAACTCCAATGTGGTCACCTCCGGATCACTCCCGGTGCAACGAGCTAGGGAAGGTCAGAACAGGAAGATAGTGAAGATGAATGAGTGGCTGAGGAGATGGTGCAGCGGGCAGGGTTTCAAGCTCTTAGATCACTTGGAGCCTTTTTTGGGGAAGGGATGACCTGTACAAATGGGACAGGTTGCCCCTGAACTGGAGGGGAACCAATATCCTGAGAGGGAGGTTTGCTAGTTCTGTTGGGGAGGGTTTAAACTAGATTTGCAGGGGGTGGGAACCAAAGTGAAGAGGCAAAGAATGGGGCAGTTGGTGCACAAGTAGTGAGAGCTTGTGAGGACGGACAGGCAGATGATGAAGCAAAGAAGCACTCAGCCAGATGGTTTGATGTGTGTCTATTTTAATGCAAGGAGTATCATGAGAAATGTGTATGCCTGCAAGAAAATGAATCTCAGGGTAGTGTACAATGACATACACGTACTTTGATAATAAATTTACTTTGAACTTTGACCATTATGGATTAAGGTAAGCTTTCCCATTTTCCTACATGGATCTGTGGCTGTGGCCTGAGAGTTATAGACAGTTTTCAGTTGGAACTGTATTCTGGAAATTGGGTCGAGGACTCTATAATATATTCTACAAAGCCACTAAATTGATGGGATGTTTCTCTCCAGTCCAAGCAGGATGTGAACTACATTTGACCCTGTATTTGAGTATCTGCTCAGAAATTGCTTCAGTAATCAAACAAATAGTCGTTCCTTTAAAGCCTGGAACCACTCCTTAATCCTTTTACTGACTTAACGCCCACAAAAGTTGAAACACAAGTTTCTGAAGTGGGTGAAATGAAGTTTGCTCTTGAACTCACCTGTCATAGATCTCTGATCCCTCCTCCAGCCCTGGAAGCAATCCAGTAATGAACGCCTGAAGACTGGGATTTAAGGACTTTTGCAGAGGGAGGTAGTATTTCTCGTAAAGTCCAAGAAGCACTGGCTTCACTGACATTGCAGCGTTGCCCAGCAGAGGAAACAGGCCGGAACTACAAGAGTATAAACAGAAATTAATTGTTCTGAAATTTGTTCATGCTATACGTCCTGAGATACAGTGAAGGGCTCGACTTGTACACTGCTCATACAAATCAAATCATTACCACGGTGCATTGAGGTAGGTCAAGGTAAAATGATAATAAAATGCAGAAGAAAGTGTAACAGCTACAATGAAAGCACTGTGCAGGTGGACAATGCAATGCAAGGTCACAACGAGGTACAGTGAAGTCAAGAGTACATTTAATCGTACTTGGGACCCCTTCAAAAGTTTTCTAACAGTGGGAGTAGAAGCCGGGTGGTCCATATGGAGAACAGAAGATGTCCAGGGTGGGTGGGGTCTTTATTAAACTTGGTCAACCTACCCCGTGCACAACACTGAATATACCCTTTCATAAGCAGCCAATAGTGAGACCCAGAAATAAGTGTGAACCCAGCACAACACCAGCAATCACACTGTGAATCTACGCCAGGGGTCAAATTTCTGTTTTCAGGTTTACATTCAAATCCAAATTAAATTTCAGTTTTTTTTTGTTTTTTTTTAAAACACATCTCAGTGAAGCAGAAATCAAGTAAGCAATAGTTCCTGAAAAGCTGATTACAAATGGGGAAGGTCATAACTGACCACTGGAAGCATCTCATCCTGATCCACCTCGGCCTGGTGTGGCGACTGCTCTGCCCGAAGCCACGAGAAATTGGATACAGCTCGGTCCATCAGAAAAAGCAGCCTCCCATCCGTAATCAGAATCTGACTCAGACTTAGCATCACTGACATACAGAATTGTGCAAAAACCTTGGGCACTTATATATAGCTGGGGTGCCTTTGACTTTTACACAGTACTGTGGTAATTTTATGTATTGCACTATACTCTTGCCACAGAAAAAATATTTTGACATATGAGTGATTCTGATATGGGTCTCTATTGTAGGTTGAGAGTGGGAAAGGGGAGAAAGAGAGGAATCATGTTGAGAAAAGGGGGAAGGGAGAGGTGAAGCACCAGATAAACCAATCACTTGGAATCAAATGACCCTGCCTGGTGTCTCGGGGTTAGATGTGTCAGCACCCATGCCATCTCCTGGCCCTGGCACTCCTTCTCTCACCTTGTCTCTCACCTTCTCGCATCACTCCACCCTCACCATTCCCAAAATCTTATGCTCCTGGCAGACTTACAAACTCTCTTTCCGCTCCACTTTGATAAATACAGTGCTCTGTGAGCGTTATAGGCACCCTAGTTATATATATGTACCTAAGCCTTTTGCAAGGTACTATATGTCGTGAAATGTTATGTTTTGTAGCAGCAGTACAGTGCAATACATTAAAAATGTTACAGGTTACAATATGAAATATAGTATTAAAAATCAATTAGATCAATAAGTAGAGCATAAACAGAGCAAAATATTAAGGTAGAGTTCATAGGCTCGTGGACTGTTCAGAAACAGCTCTATTTCTATATTTGATATCTTTTTTTTCCCCTTTCAAGGTTCTTTTGAAGACCCCGACATGGAGTTACATGCGACTTCGGTTCTTTGAGGAAATGGGACCTGCTCTCGGGGCCTCACGACCGGCCGCTTGCCAAGGACGCGGCCTGGGAGACTAGCGCGCCTTCAGGGTGCCGGATTTTCGTGGCTCTGGAGACAGGCTGATTCGAGGCTGGTGCCACCACCTGACGAGCTGGCTGCGTGCCCAGAGACCCGAGTTCTTTGGGCACAGAGCTCAGACAAAGCGACGCAACAGACTTTTAACACCATAAACCAGTGAGCTGTTTTGCTATGTCTCCCCTCTTGCTGTGAAATGGAGACACCTCTTTTTCCCTTATTAGGGAGAGAGAGAGCCTGTGGCATGTCGAATACCGGGTGAATGAGCAGTCTTTGGGGTACTGCAAGTCTGTGTCTTTATTGATGCTTTGCTGCACGTTTTGAGTGCTGGGTGGGGGATGCCGATACTTTTTTTGATGGGGGGTTCGTTGCTTTGCTGCTGTCTGTGCATGGGAGGGGGGAGCTGGGGGGCGGCTTTGGGGTTCTAACATTTAACTGTCATTCATTCTTTGGGGCACTCCTCTTGTTTGTTGATGTTTGCAAAGAAAAAGAATTTCAGGATGTATATTGTATACATTTCTGACATTAAATGTATCTTTGAAACCTATTCAAATCTGACGGCAGAGGGGAAGAAGCTGTTCCTAAAATGTTGAATATGTGTCTTCAGGCTCCTGTACCTCCTCCCTGATGGCAGCAAAGAGAAGAGGACATGTCCTGGGTGGTGAGGGTCCTTAATGATGAATCTTGCCTTCTTGAGGCATTGTCTTTAGAACATGTTCTTGATGGTGGGGAGGTTAGTGCCCACGATAATGCTGGCTGCGTTTGCAACACTGCAGCCTTTCCCAATCCTGTGCAGTGGAGCCTGCGTACCAGACAGTGATCCAACCAGTCCGAATGATCCCACGTACATCTGTGGAAATTTGCTACAGTCTTGGGTGACATAACAAATCTCCTCAAACTCCTAATGAAACTCAAAGGCCTGTCCCATGTGGCCTGCTGAACTGAAGTTTTTCACTATAACTCAGTACATGTGACAATAATAAACCCATTCCAATTATATTTTTATACAGGTCTTTTATCTACTGTACCTGTAAAAGAACAAGTCCTTGGCCAGCCATTTGGTTCCAATGATTTTAAATATGACTTCATAAGTTTCCAGGGCTTTCAGGTGCACACCGATGGGCAGTGCTGGGTGCAGGCATTGGGCTAGTCTTTTGCTGATGATCAGACGTTTCGGCAGGAGTGAGTACTTCAAGCTGCTCTGGAGTGCCTGTGCGTACAGAACAGGGTTGTTAATGTAGCAAGGTTGATAAAAGACCACAGAATTATTCATTCATAAATGCAAAGGATGAGATAACACCATGGTAGTGTAGCAGTTAGCCTGGGGCCTGGGGTGTTGGAGTTCAATTCCTGCCACCATCTGCAATGAGTTTGTAAGTTCTCCCTGTGACCTCTGCGTGTGTTTCCTCCCCTAGTGCCAGTTAGTCAGTCGTTGTAAATTGTCCTGAGATTAGGGGGAGGTTAAATACGTGGGTTGATGGGTGGTGCGGTTTGTTGGGCCGGAAAGGCCTGTATTTCTAAATTTTAAAAAAACTTCTCAGCTTTCCCACACAGTGTGCAATTAGTCTGGATATGTTAACAAAGGACAGAACAGGAACAAAGAACAGAACAGGAACAAAGGACAGAACAGGAACAGGCCCTTCTGTCCACATTGTCTGTTCTGAGCACAATGCCAAATTAAACTAATTTTCTTCTGCCTATATACATTCCATATCTCTCCATTCTCTGTAATTCATTAAATCCTCTTGAACACCGCAACCAAATCTTCCATTACTAGCCCTACCAGACACCCATCAGTTGCTGTGTTAAAAAACTTGCCTCATATAGTACTGTGCAAAAGTCTTGTGTATATATCTGTAGAGTGCCCAAGACTTTTGCACAGTACTGCAGTAACTTTATGTATTGCACTGTACTGCTGTCGCAAAAAAAAAACACATTTCATGACACGTGTTTGATGATAAACCTGATTTTGACATGGGTCTATGTTGTGGACTGAGAGTTGGAAGGGGGCAGGGAGAGAGGAATCACGGTTGGGAAAAGAGGAAGCAGAGGGGAGGGAGCGGGAAGCACCGGAGAGACAATCTATAGTGATCAATAAACCAATCGTTTGGAACCCAAATGCCCTTGCCTGGTGTCTCAGAGCTAGGTGTGTCTGCACCCATGCCACACAACACCCTGGCACTCTTTCTCTGCCACCTGTCCCACACCCCCCCCTCAGCACTCCATGGTTCCCATTCCAGACATTCTTTGCTCCTGCCAGGTTTACAAACTCACTCCATATTAACAAATACAGTACTCTGCAAAAGTCTTCGGTACCCTAGCTGTATATATGCACAGTACTGTACATCTCCTTCAAGCTTTCTCCATCACACCTTAGAGCTACACTCTCCAGTATTTGACATTACTACCATAGGAAATACATTCTGACCATCTACCCCGGGCCTCTCCTAATCCCAAACTCTGTCAGGTCTCCCTTCAGCTTCTGACTTGCCAGAAAGAAATCAGCCGAAGTTTGTCTAACCTCTCCTTCCAGTCAATACCCTCTAATCATTTACTTGATCAAATAATGCAGGGCAGGGACAACACCTGTGAAAAAAATGCATTTTCACTTTCCTCTTCCACCAGAATGGGACAAAATTATTGTGGATTGTAGGTCAAAAGCAGAAGCAAAGGAGAATTAATGAAATTTTGTGAGATTAATTGATAGTCTACATCTCCAGACAAGACTCTTTTGGTACAGAAACAATCCTGACAGCTACTCAACCACACAGAACAATACGGGCCCTTCAGCCCACAATGTTGCGCCAAGCTATATACCTTACTCCATGATTAATCCAACCCTGCCCTCCAACACAGCCCAATACTTTCCATTTTTTCTTACATCCATGTACTTATCTAGGAGTCCTTTAAATGCCCCTACTGTATCAGCCAATACTACCATCCTCATCAGCACATTCCACGCACCCACCACTCCCCATGAAAGAAAAAGACCTACCTCTGACATTTTCCCTAAACTTTCCCCCACTCACTTTAAACTGATGTCCTCTGGTAATGGCCACTGTAACCCTGGGGAGAAGACACTGGCTATTCACTCTCTGTCAAGTCAAGTTGAAGTTTAATTTTGTTGTCATGCATCCATAGAGCATGCAGAACAACGTTACTCTGGACAACACAGTACATATAACTCACACACAGAACACAAAATAATATTACCACTAATAGATTCACAAATAATGTGTATTTGTGACACAAGTTAGAAAACAAACAGTACAACACTACTGGCGCTTCGAGTGTGATGATATCTGGGTGGTGACAGGGAATTCAGTCGTCTCATGGCCTGTAGGAAGAAGCTGTTTCCCACCCTAACAGTTCTTGTCCTAATGCTACGGTACCTCCTGCCGGCTGGTAAGGGGGGTGGACAAGGAGATTGTTGGATGGATGGGAGGGATCATTGACAATACTAAGGGCCCTGAGTATACAGTGCTCCTGATAAATATTTCTGACGGCTGGAAGAGAGATCCCAATGATCTACTCAGCAGTCACCATAATCCTTTGTGGGGAGTTGCAGTTAGATGCCTTACAATTCCCATACCAGATGGCGATGCAGCTGGTCAAGACACTCTTGACGATGCTCCTGTAAAAGTTAATTTGAATGGAGGGCGGTCCGAGAAGCTTCACCTCAATCTCCTCAGGAAGTGGAGATTCTGCTGTGCTCTTCTGACGAAGGAGGGGGAAAGATGGACTGTTATGTTCACTCCCAGAAACGTGGTGCTCCTAACTCTCGCCACAGATTAGCCGTTTACCTGCAGTGAGGAGTGGGCATCCTGCACCTTCCTATGGTCCACAATCACCTCTTTGGTCTTGTCCACATTGAGACTCAAGTTGTTGTGCTTGCACCATTCTGCCAGCCGCTCTACCTCCTTTCTGAAGGCCATCCTTCTGTTGTTGTTGATGAGACCAACCACTGTTGTGTCATCACAGAACTTGCTGATTTGGTTTGAACAGGTTCTAGAAGTCCAGTCATGCATCAATAGCGTGAACAGCAGCAGGCTGAGCTTGCAACCCCGGGGGCAAGGAAGGGTGTGGGAGGTGATGGAGCATAATGGAGCTAAAGATGTTTCTGCCAACACGGACCGACTCTGGCAATATTATGCACCTTTATCGAGTCTGTTCTTATTCTCCTGCACTCCAAAGACAAAAGCCCTAACTCACTCAACCTTTCCTCATAAGACACGCTCTCTAATCCAGGCAGCATCCTGGTCAACGTCCTCTGCGCCTTCTGAAAAGCTTCCACATCTCTCCTGTGTAATGAGGTGACCAGAACTGAACACAATACTCCAAGTGTGATGTAACCAGAATTTTATAAAGGTACAACATTAACTCACGCTCTTGACTGACTGACACAGCGAGCAAACCACACGCCTTCTTAAGCACCCTGTCAACTTGCATAACAACTGAGAGGTCCATGGACTTGGACTTCAAGATCCTGATGTTCCTCCACACTGCGAAGAAACCTGCTGATAACCTTGTTCTCTGCCTTCAAATTCCATCTTCCAAAGTATATCACTCCGCACTTTTCAGAATTGAACTCCATCTGTCATTTCTCCTCTGAGCTCGCAGTGTCAAATATCCTTTATAACCTTCAACAACCTTCTACACCATCCACAGCACCACCAACCTTTGTCATCTGCAAACTTGCTAACCCACCTTTCCACTTTCCCATCCAGGTCATTTATAGAACTAAGAGTCGAGTGGTCCCAGAGCATATCCCTCTGGAACACCACCAGTCACCGACTTCTAGACAGAATACACTCCATTTACTATCACCCCCTTGCCTTCAGTTCTGAATCAACACAGCCAAGTTTACATAGATCCCATGCCTCATAGCTTTCTGGAACCCCGTTAAACACCTTACACCATGTTGCTACCATCAGGAAGAAGGTATATATACACTTACTACAATTCACAGTCTTATTTTCCCATTATTTATTATTGCATTGTACTACTACCGCAAAGACAACCAATTTCACAACATATGCTGGTGGCATTAAACTTGATTCTGATCAACTGCTCTGCCTTCATCAACTGGTGTTGTCACCTCCTTGAAACACTCAATCAGGCTCATGAGGCACAACCTGCCCTTCAAAAAACCATGCTGACTATTCCTAATAAGATTATGCTTCTCCAAATGCTCATAACTCCTATCCCTAAGAATCTTCTCCATTAGTTTGCCCACCACTGACATGAATATGATTGGTCAAGTCCAATCCAATTAATTATCACACAGTCTTTGCCTAACCAAAGTGATGGAAGATGCAATTAATAGTGCTATTATAACAATTATTTGACTAATGCTTAGTCTGAGTTTTACCAGAGCAACTTCTCTTCTGATATGCACCAATGAGTTGAGTTCCAGATGCGTTGAAGGAGCAAATACCCTTGATTCCCAGGAAGCAATTGACCGAGTGTGACATCAAGGAGCCCAGCTCAAAGAGAAGTCATTGGGCACCATGAAGAATGCTTTCTAATGGGTGTAGGTACTAGAGATCAGTCATTCCACGAGAGTGCCCAAAGCCCGAATATCTTCAGTTCGAGGCCTGGTGTTCAAGATTCCTTCAGCAGCAAGTCTGGAGTTGGAGGCCTGCTGTACAGTTATCTACAGCCCTGTGGTTGATGCTGAGAATTGTGGAGTCAGGATTGAATCAGAAGCCCAGAAGTCAAGGCCTGGGTCTATGAATCTCTGTGAGTCCTTTGGGGTGGTCAAAGGCCCAAGACTAAATGCAAGGTGAGGTCCCTCTTGGGTTTAGAGGGCTGTGTATGTGGATGGGTGGGAGGGAAAACTGGGGTTTGCTTTTGCTGTTGTTGTTTTATTGCTTGTTGTGTTCTGTGGGCATGTTGTGTCAGCACCAGAACGTGAGGTGACACTTGCCAGCTGTCCCTAGCACACCAGTTTGGTTGTTAATGCAAATGACACAATTCACTGTATGCTTCAATGTACACGTGATAAATGAACTTGAATCTTGAATCTACTTCAGTGGCTGCCCTTCCATTACCAGATCAGAAGTGGGGATATTTGCAAATGAGTGCATAATACTTATTCCATTTGCAACGTTTCAGCAAGTCCTCATCTGCATGCACCAATACCCAGACAGCTCCGGGCCTGGTAATGAAGGAAAGGCCATTACCGAATGGCAAGGACCGATTACTATGGCTGTAGAATGCTCAGAACTATCTCCACAGGAATGGAAATGGGGTAATCTGTCTGGAATTATTACACAAACATCAGGCATTACCCATAGAAATTTAAGGCCATTATATCTTGACAGTAAGTTCTGCCAGTCTAAATTCAGTGGCCACTAAATTTAGGTACCTCCTATATGTTCATGGTCTTCTGCTGCTATAGTCTAGCCACTTCAAGGTTCGATGTGTTTTTGTGTGTACAGAGACACTCTTCTGCACACCACTGTTGTAATATGTGGTTATTTGAGATACTGTTACCTTCCTGTCAACTTGAACCAGTCTGTCCATTCTCCTCTGACCTCTCTCATTAATCAGGTGTTTGCAGTCACAGAGCTGCTGCCCCTTGGAACTTTTCTGTCTTTCCACACTCTTCTCTGTAAAATCTAGAGACTGTTCTGTGCGAAAATCCCAGCCTATCAGCAGTTTCTGAGTCACTCAAACTATCCCAGCTGGCACCAATCATTCCACAGTCAGAGTCACTTAAGTCACATTCTGTTGTTTGGTCTGAACAACAACTGAATCATTTGACCACATCCACATGCTTTTAAGCATCGAGTTGCTGTCACGTGATTGGCTTATTAGATACTTCCATTAACAGGTACACCTAACACCGAGTGTACACAGTCAACTTCACTCAAAGGATCACAAACACTAGAGAAAAGGCCACACACACTTACAGGATTAGATTTAAGGAGCACTTCAATCTAAATCAAACACTGAAAACCTCTGAGTTCCTCCCTTCTGTGGGCCTAGATACTGCTGTTGAATTTTGAAACACTCCTAAGAAGGGATACGTACATACCCTCAACCAGTTATAACTGTACTTACCACAAAATTACCACAGTAATATTAAATTTGTATCAATAGTACTGAATGGAAAAGCCGACAAAAAGTAGGCCCTTTCATATAAAGACATCAAAGCTCACCTTGATAAGCTTTCCCAGTGACGAGATAAGATCTGCCCATTCACTGGATGACTCAAAATTCTTCAAAGCTTTGTCGATGGTAGCAGAATAACTTCTGTATCTGTAATCATTGATCAAGTTCAGCTCTTCCTGATCCATCTCCTTCTCATTGTAGCTCACTTAATCTTGGGCACAAGAGACAACAGCAGGTCAGTTTAATGATATGACTATCAGGTGATGCACATAAATATTAAACAGACATTTCAAGGTTAGCTCCAGATATCTCGGTTACTCCCTAGGAAAACAATGAGGTATAAAACTGCATTTACTTCCACAGATTTTCGACAGCTGTTTCCGGGTTTAATTAACATGGGTGCATCACTGTTAAACCATAGACTGGTTTAATTTTCAACAGACCTGATAAACAGTCTGCTTATTCCTCTCCATTCATTTGGTGGTGGTGGGGGGGTCCCAACCATTTTTATGCCATGAAGCCTTACCATTAACTGAAGGGTCCATGAACCCCAAGTTGGGAAACCCTGCTGCCTGACCTGCTCAGACCCTCCAGCATTTTGTGCGTTTCCAGCATCTACAGAATCTTGTGTTAATTTTCAACAAGTTGGTTTTATGCCATCCTGCACCGCGAGTTGATTCAAAAATCAACCTGTTGAAAATTAAACCGTTCTCTCTGGGCTGTTGCCATGAGTTCACTAGATATTGAATTACTCTGCCTGGTATCAGATGTAGCAAAGGCCCTGGCAACATGCAGACTTTGGGTGTTCCTCAATTTTCACAGGAGGATTCAAATAAATACCGACATCGGTCAGAGGAATTGGAAGTTAACACATAGTGAAACAAAATACACCACTTGTTAACCAAATGAATTTCAAACTTGAACCGAACAGCAAAAGGAAAACAAGAGGGTTTATGAAGCCTCTATATTAGCTCAGGGAGGCACCATAGCGTAGTGGTTAGCACAACACTTTACACCAGCGATCCAGGTTCAATTCCCACACGCTGCCCGTAAGGAGTTTGTACATTCTCCCTGTGACCACATGGGTTTCCTCTGGGTGCTCCAGTTTCCTCCCACAGTCCAAAGACGTACCAGTTGATAGGTTAATTAGGTATTATAAGTGCACCAGTGCTGCAAAGGGTCACAGGCACATTTATTATCAAAGTATGTACGCAGTATACAACACGGAGATCTGTCTTCTCCAGACAGCCACGAAACCAAGAAAACAATGGATGCCGTTCAAAGAAAAACATCATCCCCCCCCCCCCCCCAACGCCGGGACACACACAAAAAAAACCACACAAACTGCAACAGGAAGGTCAACACCCAACCCCCCCACGCAAAAAATGTGCAAACAGCAACAAGAACATCAAACCCCAAACCTCCCCCTCATGGGAAAAAAAACTTAACAATTCACACAAACGGCAACAAAAAAGAAAGGGCAAAAATGCAGAGTATAAAAACTAAGCTGGAAAAAGTCTAACTTGAACTCAGCCCGCCTATCAATGCAGAACTGTGGTAACATTGAGGGAGGGAGAGAGATCACTCAAATTCAGAGGCCTTCCCTCAGGAGGAGCAAGCGAGAGATTAGGTGGGTTTCCTCCAGGTGCTCTGATTTCCTGCCACAATCCAAAGATGTACCAGTTGGTAGTCTAATTAGTCAAGGATTAAATCAGGGTTGGCATGGCTTGACGGGAAAGAATGGCCTATTCCGCGCCGTATCTATATAAATAAATAAATAAAACTTTACCTCGCGGCTCTTGAACGCAATCCTTGCTCTACTTTCATCTGGACTGAAAGATAAATAGGAGACAGCCAGAAAAAAAGAGATGAGGGAAAGGGGAGGTGCAAGTATGAAGGGGCGGTGCAAGAACTGACAGGTGATAGGTAGGTTCAGTTGAGTGTAGGTGATAGGCAGGTGGAGGATATCCTGGAGGAATGAGATGCTGTTTGTGTAGTTTGTGTTCAGGTTCACCCTTGCAGACTGAGGACAGAGTGTGGGAGTGGGGAGGGGAATTAAAATCAACGGAGAGTAAAGATGTCAGGGACAGAACAATTGGAAGTCAACACAGTGAAAGGGAAAACACATCAATTATTAAACAGATGGAGTTCCGAATTTTAACTGTACACTCTGTTGTAGTTTTGTTATTTTTTCCTTCTCGTTCGAAGGCAGTGAGTCACATGGATCTGCAATTCCAAAGTAACTCTTCATAAACAAGCTTTAACCATTTTAGTAGAATTAGACTGCCATTTGGCCCCTCAAACCTGTCCCACATTCGACAGGACTGCGACTCATCTATGGACAATTCCATTTCCGTGTCAGTTCCCCATAGCCCTCAATCTTTCAAACGTTCATCTATTTTCACCTTAAATATATCTAGTGACCTAGTCTCCACCATCCTGGGGAACAGAAGATTCACCACCCTCAGAATTTTCTACACACCTCAGTTTTAAATGACCAGCCCCTTCGAGTCACACTTCATAGAAAAGTACAGCACAGAAGCAGGCCCTTCAGCCCATTTAGTCTGTGCCGAACCATTTAAACAGCCCACACCTGATATGCCGTTATGTCCCCTCATTCATGACTCTCTCACGAGTAGAAACAACTCAGCCCTTTCAAGCCCTCCTAGGATCTTGTATGTTCAATAGTTCCATTTACTATCGGAGAATATATACAACATACAACCTAAAATTCTTACTCTCCACAGACATCCACAAAACAGAAGAAACCCCCAAAGAATAAATGAGAGAAGAATGTTAGAACCCCAAAGCCTCCCCCTAAATCCCTTACTCTTCTGAGCTCCAAAGAGTACAAAGCCATGTTGTCTGGCCTCTCTTGATCGGACAATCTTCTCACCCAGAGAAATTAGCCAGAGTCAATGACATCTGTTGATGTTTCATGGAGGGGTCTTAAATACGCTGGCAAACACATCACATGAGACCTGGAGCTCCTCGGCATTGAGCTGCTCTCAATAGAGAACGCACCAAGGACGTTACCAGGGCTGGGCTGCTTAAGCAATACAACAAAGCTTGAAAGACTGAAATTTTAATTTATGCTGAAGTGTAGGAGGTTGAAGAGTGAGTTTATAGAATTAGATAAACTTGTGAGGGGCATAATAAGGAGGATAGCCACTAACATTTTCCCTCCAGAATAGGGGAAACTATAACTGGGGGGGGGGGGGGGGAGACGCACACAAAATGCTGGAGGGACTCCTCAAGTCAAGCAGCATGTATGGAAGAGAATACACTGTTGTCGTTTCAAGCCAAGACCCTTTATCAGGACTGGAAAGGAAGGGGGCAGGAGCTAAAATAAGGTGAAGGAAGGAGGAGGCCAGTGATAGGTGAGGGGGAAGGTGAGTGGGTGGGGAAGTTGGGTGGGTGAGTGAGGGGGAGAGGGGATGAAGTAGGAAACTGGGAGGTAATAGATGGAAGAGGTAAGGAGCTGAAGAAGAAGAAATCTAATAGGAGAGGACAGTAGACCATGGGTGAAAGAGAAGGTGGAGGCGCACCAGAGGAAGATAATGGGCAGGTGAAGGGAAGAGAAAGGATGATAAGGTAATCAGAAAAGGAAATGGAAAAAGAGAGACGAGAGAGGGGAAGAAATCACCAAAAGTTGGAGAAATTGATGTTGATGCCATCAGGTTGGAGGCTACCATATGAGGTGTTGCTCTGTCAGCCTCAGTTTGGCCTCATCATGGCAGTAGAGGAGGCCATGGAGAGATATGTCAGAATGGGAACAGGAAGTCGTATTGAAGTGATAGATCCTGCTTTCTGTGGCGGACAGAGCCAAAAAACTGGAGAGTGTAGGTTTAAGGTAAATGGAGAGGAAATTTAATGGGGACACAAGGGACAACTCTTACCACTCAGAGGATGATGGGAAAATGGATCGATCTGCAAGAGGAAGTGGTACAGGAGGCACAATCAACATCTAGAAGGTGTTTATACAGATAAATGGGTGGACAGGTTTAGATTCCAAAAGGAGTTCCCAACCTTTTTTATGCCATGGACCAATATCATTAAGCAAGGAGTTCATGGACTCCAAGTTGGGAACTTCTGATTAAGAAGAATATGGGCCAAACGCAATAAAAAGGAACTAGCTCACAAAGGCACCTGGTAGGAATGGATGTTGGGCCAAAAAGGCCTGATTTAACGTGATGTAACTATGAATTTATGTATCCAATGTGTAAATATGGCTGAGTCCTAAACATATCGTATCTACTGGGACTAAGCATTCCATTAACAGTAGCTTTTCATGTCACATGCAACCAGCTGTCGTCATCAATACACCCAGGGCTACACAATCACCTTTGATAGACAGGAAATAAAAATGTCCTTGCCACCACCTTAACTCTGTTAATGTGGAATGCTGCAAGTCTGGTCCACAGATTTACTGGCAGACAGCGGGGCCTCTGTTGTAGCGAGGGTCAGACCTCAAGCCACAGCGTTGCCTGTTTACAACCATCCGGGAGAGATACGGCAGTGTCGATGCACTCCGCCGGAGGTGGTGAGGCATGACGTTTAAGCTGGAGTAAGTGCTGCCCCCAGTGGTCACTTGGCAGAGTGCAAGCTGCAGACTGCTGCAACAGTCACGGTCTCAGGGTCTTGGACTGTATTTTTGTTTTGTGTGACTGTATTTTACTGCTGTGCTATATGTGCCTAGTGCTGTGTGTGACTGTTAGTACTATGTTTTGCCCCCTTGCCCTGGAGTAACGCTGTTTCATTTGGCTAAACTCATAGGTATTCATGTATGGTTGAATGACACTTAAATTTGAACTTTTTAAGGTCATTTACCACAAACATCAAGTGAAGCAGCCTCTACAATGCAACACCATTAATTACTACCAGTAAAGTCCACATTACTAAATGACTGCTTTTACAAGTACAAAGAGTTCTGCAATTTCAACTTTATAAATACACATTGAGTCAACAGATCCTTATGGTCTGTATCAGATGCAATAATGGTTTATGCTAGTACAGTTAATTTAATCTTAAAAAAAAAATTGCCCTATGGTTTGGTATATTACAACCAGAACAATTTGCACAATATTGAGGAACACGAGTCTGTGTTCAGGACAAGACGAAAAACTCAGATATAAAATGAACAAAAGATCAATTTGAAAGCCGTGGAGATCTCTTGGAATCCTAGATGCCTAAATTCTTACTCACAGATACTTCAATTGATCCCACCACTATGATTTTTTTTAAATTGGAAAATCATTGTTCGGAGGTCTAGAAGCCTGGAAGCCCCCTACCCATATGTGGGTGGGTGGGAGGGAGGAAAAGGGTTTGTTTTGTTGCTTGTCGTGTTCTGTGTTGTCTGACCGAGCATTACGGGCACACTATGTTGGCACCAGAATGTGTGATGGCAGTTGTGGGCTGCCCCCAGACCATCCTTGGGTATCTTGGTTGTTAACACAAATGTGGCATTTCATGGTATGTTTTGATGTACACCTGATAAATAAATTAATCAGAATCTGAATTTCCAATTTCCTTTGTGTCCCCATTACATTTAAAAAAACAAGCTGATCAGATTCTTGAAAAATCCTAACTAGAGTCCTGGAGACGGGCAACAAGCTTTCTGATTTAGTAACAAGGTTAAAAATGGTAAAAACACTGCAGTTCCAAGACTATTCTCTGGGTAAGTTAACCTATCCAACAAGGTAAATTACTTTGAAATGTTTTTCTCTGTTTTATCTAACTCAAATGAACTCACCTCCACCCATTAATTCAACAGTAACTCAGTAATAAATAACCTATCTGTTCAATAATTATCAATGATCCACCAGAATTCCCTACACCTAACTTTCTGATCCGGATAACCTCACTTACCACAACCCAACCTGCAGGCTCACTTTCAAAGACTTTTTGCAACTCAAGTTTTTTTTTAATTTGCATGATTTGTCTTTTGTTAATTGGATTGTCAATCTGCTCATGTATGACTTTTTCACAGATTCTATTGTATTTCATTATTTTACTGCAAACACCTGCAAGAAAAAAAATACTATTTCATTTATTTGGGCATACAGCGCAGAGTAAACCCTTATAGCCCTTTGAGCCACACCACTCCCAGCAACCCCAATAAACCCCATTAACACTAACCTAATCAGAGGACAATTTACAATGTCCAATTAATATGTCTCTGGACTAGGGGGAGAAAACCCACGCATACTTACTTTAATAATAAATTTTACTTGGACTCTGACTTTTTGACCATCTTATCCTGCTTTTAAACAGGTGCTTCTGTTTATCATCAGGGTGAGCTGGCTGAGAAAAAATGGCATAAATGCACTTCAGGTGACCTCTGAACTTAGTGCTACTGGAGGAGAAGCAGGAAGGACAGAAACCAGCCATACGCCATCCTGACACTTCAATCGTAATGCAGCCCGCCTTGTTGGCGAGTTTACAGTCAAGAAAAGGAGAAGGCTTGGCTGTGGTCATCCAGCCCCTTCCAGATCTTCAATAGGGCTGAGCAAATCACGGCCAATGGCTTGGGCTGCCATTGCTCGCGGAAACAAGTTACCACACAAGAGCAGGAGTAAAGGGGAAAAGGGAGAAAACAATTTTCAACCCAAATAAACAGGAGGGAGCGAAGCTGATTGAATGGCTCCAATGGGGGGTTCAGCATAGATCTGATGAGCTGAATTGCCTCGCATCCACAAAACAATTTAGTTATAAAAGTAAGAAAAGCTGAAAATTCTACCATCTACAAACCCCATTTCCAGAAAAGTTGGGATATTTTCCAAAATGCAATAAAAACAAAAATCTGTGATATGTTAATTCACGTGAACCTTTAATTAACTGACAAAAGTACAAAGAAAGATATTGAAAGATTTTCAATAGTTTTATTCACCAACTTAATTGTATTTTGTAAATATACACAAATTTAGAATTTGATGGCTGCAACACACTCAACAAAAGTTGGGACAGAGGCATGTTTACCATTGTGTTACATCACCTTTCCTTTTAATAACACTTTTTAATCATTTTGGAACTGAGGATACTAATTGTAGTAGATTTGCAATTGGAAATTTTATCCATCCTTGCTTGATGTAAGACTTCAGCTGCTCAACAGTCCATGGTCTCCATTGTCTGATTCTCTTCATGATGCGCCATACATTTTCAATAGGAGATAGATCTGGACTGGCAACAGGCCAGTCAAGCACACGCACTCTGTGTCTACAAAGCCACGCTGTTGTAGCCCGTGCAGAATGTGGTCTGGCATTGTCCTGCTGAAATAAGCATGGACGTCCCGGGAAGAGACGTATGGCAACATATGTCTCTCTAAAATCCTAATATATGCCTGAGAGTCAATGGTACCTTCACATACATGCAACCCACTCATGCCGTGGACACTGATGCACCCCCATACCATCACAGATGCTGGCTTTTGCACCTTTCGCTGATAACAATCAGGATGGTCGTTTTCATCTTTGGCACAGAGAACTCGACGCCCGTTTTTTCTGAAAACTAGCTGAAATGTGGACTCATCTGACCACAGCACATGGTTCCACAGTCTTTCGGTCCATCTGAGATGAGCTCGGGCCCAGAGAACTCACCGGCGTTTCTGCATAGAGTTGATATATGGCTTCCTCCTTGCGTAATACAGTTTCAAGTTGCATTTCTGGATGCAGCGACGGACTGTGTTAAGTGACAATGGTTTTCCGAAGTACTCCCGAGCCCAGGTGGCTATAATTGTCACAGTAGCTTGACGGTTTCTTAGGCAGAGCCACCTGAGGGCTCGAAGATCACGCACATTCAACAGCGGTTTCCGACCTTGCCCTTTACGCACTGAGATGTCTCTGAATTCTCTGAATCTTTTCACAATATTATGTACTGTAGATGTTGAAAGACCTAAATTCTCTGCAATCTTGCGTTGGGAAAAGTTCCTTTTGAACTGACTAACAATTCTCTCACGAATTTTGGCACAAAGGGGTGAGCCACGACCCATCCTTGCATGCAAAGACTGAGCCTTTGATGGACGCTACTTTTATACCCAGTCATGATACCTCACCTGCTACCAATTAGCCTGCTTAATGTGGAGTCTTCCAAACCGGTGTTACTTGAATATTCTGTGCACTTTTCAATCTTATTCTAACTGTCCCAACTTTTGTTGAGTGTGTTGCAGCCATCAAATTCTAAATTTGTGTATATTTACAAAATACAATTAAGTTGGTCAGTAAAACTATTGAAAATCTTTTCTTTGTACTTTTGTCAGTTAAATAAAGGTTCATGTGAATTAACATATCACAGATTTTTGTTTTTATTGCATTTTGGAAAATATCCCAACTTTTCTGGAAATGGGGTTTGTATTTCTCTGCATGTTCAACTTCAGAAAATCAGCAGCACATGGTAATTAAACGATTCTCTCATCTGATAAGGTGGACCCGACCGGCAGTCTGGTCACTGTGGTCTCGCACCTTACTGTTTACCTGCACTGCACTTTCTCTGTAGCTGTTAGACTTTATTGTGCATTGTTATTGTTTTACCTTGTTCTAGCTCAATGCAATAATTTGATCTGCATGAACAGTGGGCAAGATCTCAGAACAGGTGACAATAAGCTTTATATCATTAGCTCCTCATTCACGCTCCCTACTGTGGTGCACAAAATCACAATTTAATATTCATTGGGGCACAGTAATACCAGGAAGGTTTGGAATAAAATATACAGAGACCCGTTAAATTCCTCCAGCAGTTTGATTTTCACTCCCCCCCGGATTTCAACATCTGCAAGTCACTTGTGTCTCCATACACAGAGCAGTTCTCTGTGTCAGCTTCATAGGTGTATTAGAGGTAAGGAACAGAAGCCTATCGACAGTCACAGACCATACTCAGCACCCAAACAAAGACAATTATTGGCATTTCTTCTTAAATTAAAATTACAAAACTAGTTTTCGCAATCTGTTTTGCTCATACACACAGCTCGCCACTTGCAGATCTTTCCATATTTCACTTTAACATTGAAGGCGGCCATTTTGTCCCAGTTCACAGAGCTGGGGGCAGGGGGGGTACTGCACAAGACTGAAATAAGCTGCAGAGAGTCGTCAACTCAGTCAGCTCCATCATGGGCACGGGCCTCCCCAGCATCCTGGATGTCTTCAGAGAGAGGCGTCTCAAAAAGGCAGTGTCCATCATTAAGAACCCCCATCACCCAGGACCTGCCCTCTCCTCATTACAACCATCGGAGAGGAGGTACAGGAACCTGAAGGCACACACTCAGTGATTCAGGAATAGCTTCTTCCCATCTGTTATCAGATTTCTGAATGATTACTACCTCATTACTTTTTTAAATTTAACTTTTTAATATATCTATATATAAATACAGCAGTACACTGTAATATACAATGAGAACCGAATTACTGAGTGTGTGTGTGTGTGTGTGTGTGACTTCTTACTGTAATTCAGTTTTTATTTTTGTATATTGCAATGTACTGTACAACAGAACAACAAATTTCACAACATAGTTAATCTTAATTCTGATAATTCCCAAAACATGCTAAATGTCATGGAATCCACTTCCCTCAGATTCCCATCAATTCCCCTTCGATGTAACCATTCATCTGTCCAGACGTCTCATAATACAGAAGTGTCACGTTGCTTTTCAGCAACTATAACGCACTTCGAGCAAAGACTTAAGAGAGCAGTGGGTTAGCAAGAGATGAGGTGTTTATATGATCATAATCAAATATGAGGCACAGAGGATCAAATGCTTATAATAAGTAATTAATTTCTTAAATTAAAACTAATTAATCAGCGGGTTGCTTGCTATTGAACGCCACCCCACTTTCCACCTTTATCTTTGTCGCCCCCTTAGAAACTCCCGCCACCCCCCCCCCCCCCCGGAGGACCAACGATGCCCATTTTGGGAACCACTGAGGACCTAGATGCAACCGCTCGCAATTTACAGCAGTTAATTGATTACCATCCTCAGGATGGTGGGGGGTGGGGGGTGGGGGGAGAACGAATATCAGAATACCCAGAGAATGCCCGTGCAATCACAGGCAGAAGGTCCAGACTCCACACTGACAGCATCACAGACCTGTTCGGATCCGGGTTGCTGGAACTGAGCCTGCAGCTTGATTACACGCCCCACTGTGCCTCGCTTTCATAATCGGCGATGCAGTGTACAACGCAAGAGCCAGTAACAATTGTAAAATGGCACACTGTAAAAGACAAATAATTTCACCCAGATTCTGACAGAACATAGAACAGTACGACACAGTACTGTGGCCCTTTGACCACCACGGCGTCAGACAGGACCCGTCCCTCACAAAACCGGAGCGCCTGGAGAAAACGTACGTGTTCAAGAGGAAAACATACAAACTCCTTCTCGCTGCTGCCTGTAAGGAGTTCATACGTTCTCCCCGGGACTGCAAGGGCTTCGTCCAGATGCTCCGGTTTCCTCCCACTGTCCAAAGACGGACCTGTCAGTAGGTTAATTGGTCATTGTAAATTGTCCCGCGATTAGGTTAGGGTTAAATCGGGGGGGGTTGCTGGGCAGCGCAGCTCGAAGGGCCACAAGGGCCTACTCCACGCTGTATCTCAATGAAATTCCATGACCAAGCCCAAAAAGTCCTCACTACTTGTTCCAGCAACCAGGTCATCTTCACCCACTGGTTTCTGAGTCATTTGGTGTATATCAGCAAATAAACTATTAAAGTCACAAGACAGATCACATTGACTGTTCACTTCCCTCCAGATGTGCTGCCTTGTCTTCCCAGTTCCACCAGCATTTTGTGTGAGTATGTGTGGTGCTCAAAGTTTCCAGAACCCCGTGTCTCAGGATTAGCAGGGTGCCTTGCTCATAAAACAAAGAAGCCGCTTCAAAGACCAAGCTCTCCCAGGTTCAAAGTTCAAAGTAAATTTACTATCAAAGTGTGTATGCCGTCAGATACCCCCCTGAGATTCACTTTCTTGCAGGCACTCACAGTAGAACACAGAAACACAACAGAATCAATGAAAAACCACCCATAAACACTAGCAAACAACCAATGTGCAAAAGATGACAATCAGTGCAAACACAAAAAAAAATAATACTGAGAATACGATTTGTAGAGTCCTAGTTTGTGGAATGAGTTCAGTGATGAGGTGAGTTAAGTCGTCCATGCTGGTTCAGGAGCCTGATGGTTGAAGGGAAGTAACTGTTCCTGAACCTGGTGGTGCAGGGACCCAAGGCTCCTATACTTCCTTCCCAATGGCAGCAGCCAGAAGAGAACATTGCCTGGATGGTGGGGGACCTCGAGGTCACCAATTGTCCAATTCCGCTCTGATTCTTGGAAAGGTGTTGACAACTGGTAATGCAAAAATGTCACTATTTCCTTGCCCTCAGCACAGTAAATCCACAAACAAAGCCTGCAGTATTGAAACAGAGTGAAGTTGCCTGACTCTTGTACGTCCAGATAACTTCTAAGAATATATTAAGACGTCCTTATCAATGTATATGTTTATGCAGCTGCTGTAATGTAAACAAGTCAGAGGAAGCCGTTTCAGAAACAATCTTAAGGATACAAATGGGATTTAGGATGTGGAGAAGCAACCGAGCCAAATACGCATGCAAAGATGGGCTCCATTGTGGCCACATTTTGTTCACAGCACGTTTTGTATCCAGAGTCAGACAGCTTGGAAAAGGGCCCTTCGATCCAACTCATCCGTGCTGGCCAAGATTCCCAGCACCATCATTCACCTCCAGTGGACTTGTTCATGGACTTTCAGAAGGCTCCAAACATTAGACAGCAAGGAGTAAAAATAAGTAATACCAGCTGCATTTAAATCATTGCACAGAGAGCAAAATAAAGACAAGGATATCAAAAGACCCTGCCAGCTGAGTAAGCCAGTCAGCGGTCCACAGAAGGTAACTGGAGCGTCGAGGGAGGGGAGGGGAAGGCACATTGCATTAACACTCCTGCCTCATGGCTCCAGGACCCAGGTTCACCCCCGACTTCTGGTGTTGTCCATGTGAAGTTTACATCTTCGCCTTGTGACCACAAGGGATTCACTCACGTCCTGATTGATAGGTTAACGGGCGATTGAACATTGAACCTCAGTAGGTGGGTGGCGGGTGAATGAGAAGGGATTTGACAGAGCATACGTTATTGGGAAGTCATGGGGGTTGGGGAATGGGATTAAAGAAATTGTTGATAGCCAGCAGAAACCAAATGGGTTTCCTTCTGTGTCATGAGAAACACAATTGCTTCATTGGAACATAATATTCAGAACAGAGAAGCTTCACCTCTGGGACGATAGAAACTTTCATTATATTAACTTTATATTACAAGTTTCCCACATTGAGGACTCCTCACAATATTTATTTAGAGATACAGCACGGTAACAGGCTCTTCTGTCCCAAGGAATCTGAGCCTGCACCACTCAATTACACCCATGTGACCAATTAAACCACTAACCTGCTCTACTCTTTCTACACCCACAACAGTGCGGCTAGGCACAGCTCAAACAGCATCTATAAATTTGCTGACGACCCAATTATTGTTGGCAGAATTTTCAGATGGTGACCAGAGGGCATACAGGAGCAAGATATACCAGCTGGTTGAGTGGTGTCACAGCAACAACCTTGCACTCGACATCAGTAAGACCAAAGAGCTGATTGTGGACTTCAGAAAGTGCAAGAGAAGAGAACACACACCAGTCCTCAAAGAGGGATCGGAAGTGGAGAGAGTGAGTAGCTTCAAGTTCCTGGGCATCAATATCTCTGAGGATCTATCCTGGGCCCAACATATCAATGCAGCTACAAAGAAGGCGCAACAGCGGCTGAGTTTGAGGGGGCATGGTGTGTCACCTAAAGCACTCACAAATTTCTACAGTTGACCCAATAACAGCATTCTAACCGGCTGTATCACCATCTGGTATGGGGGGGGGGGGGGGGCTACTGCACAGGATCAAAGTAAGCTGCAGAAAGTTGTAAAATTAGTCAGCTCCATCATGGGCCCTAGCATCCATAGTATGCAGGATATCTTCAAGCAGCGATGACTCAAAAAGGTGGCTCCATCAATAAGAACCCCCATCACCTAGGACATGACATCTTCTCACTGCTACTATCAGGAAGGAGGTACAAAAGCCTGAAGGCACACATACAACGATTCAGGAACAGCTTCTTCCCCATTCCCACTGGATTGCTAAACACTGAAGCCGTACACAGTAGCTCACCGCTTCTTTCCTTCGAGCAACACAAACCGCCAGTCCTAACAAAGAGTCTCGGCCCAAAACATCCACTGGACTCTCTTCCGTAGATGCTGCCTGGCCTGCTGAGCTCCTCCAGCATTTTGTGTGTGTTGCTCAGATTTCCAGCATCTGCAGGTCTTCTCTTGTTTGTACTTCTTTTATTTCTATTTTTTGCACTAATTTAACTATTTAATATACATATTATATGTCTCTCTCTCTCTCTCTGCCTTTCTCTCTTTCTGGCTCTCTCACTCTCTCCCCCCCCCCCCCCCCCCCGTGCCTATCTCCCCCTCTCTCTACTTCCGTGTGTGTGCACACACTCATTCGGATCTTTGGAATGTGGGAGGAAACCAGAGCACCCAGAGGAAACCCACACACAGTAACAGAGAGAACAGGCAAGCTCCTTTCTGGTAGCAAAGAGAACTAAACCCTGATCGGCGATCACTGTGTTTCACAGAAACCACTACACTGCTGAGCCACATCTACTTGCTCCAGCCACTTCTCGGCTTTTTGAAGAACAGAAAGCACCTTTACAGGACTTAGTCGTCTCATTTACATACACCCAAACTAAGCACGGTGTTCTTACAAGCTGAGCAGATACCTTTACAAACAGGTTTTGCAAATTTGGATGGGCAAATATTCAGGTGTGCCTCTGCAGTGAATTACTGAGATCGCAATCCATTTCCGTAACTAATACTAAAGCTTCGAGGAAAATGCCTACGTGTAAAAGCATGTCTGAAGCTGAAGAGAAACCACTGCTTACTAATGACTGGCGTTCTTAAACTATAAAACACGTTTACAGTAGAGGGCCATGGACCCAATGAACCATCTCCATTTTACTTTCCATAGACAACAGCAACCTAATGAGTGTTTACAGAATTTTCCATTTTCATTTCAAATATCCAGGATCCACAGGCTTTTAAAAAAATCATTTACCGAGTAAACATCGTTTTTAGTAAAGGTTCCCAGGTACATTCTCAATAAGAAACCGGATTTAAAAAATCCAAATAAAAATGGACAAAATTGTCAAGTAACACTACCTCAGACAATAGGGAGTATTCCATTACTGCAAACTACATTTAGAATAAATGCAAAAAGCTCCAACTGATTAAAGTACAATTCTTTACATATATCAATTTATTCTTGCATGCATTTATTGTCCATATTTAAATCAGGACATTAGTTGAAGTTGGAAGATTTATTTTTGTTAATTATGCACTGTAAAGTTAGATTCAGCATTTACCGAGAGGCAACCTTGCCATGTCACAGAAAGAATTTCTGTTCACAAATGGGGAATATCATGTTATTACTTCCATCTGCAGATTTCGATCACCAGTAAGTCCACCTACTCTGATTTAGAGAGATATGGGCATGACTTACTGGCGCCAGAAATGCGGAGACACTTGCAGGCTGTCCCTAGCACACCCTCATGTGATTTGATTTAATGCAAACGACGCATTTCAGGGTTTGTTTTGATGTATGTGCAACAAATACAGCTAATCTTCTCAATTTCAAATCTCAATGTCCTTCACTTGGCTTTCCATTATGGAACTTGCAGTGACCCCAGGAGAGGAATACAGTGTGGACCTGTCAACGTGCTTAACTGTTGGTGTCCGGTACCATCTCAATAAATCCCTATCCCATGCGGAGGAAAGGAAATCTACAATGATGGGAGAGAATATTGGCACGTCTACACTATACAGAACTTATACAGTACTGTGTAAAAGTCAAAGGTGCATATATATAGCTAGGCTGCCTGAGACTTTTGCTATTTCTCAATGTGGAGCGGAAAGCATGTTTGTCGGATTCAGATTTAATATCACCGGCATATGTTGTGAAGTTTGTTAACTTTGCAACAGCATAACAATGCAAAACATGATAACATAATACATATAAAACTGTAAATTACAGTAAATATATTAGTTAAATTAAATAAGCAGTGCAAAAACAGATATAAAAAGTAGTGAGGTAGTGTCCGTGGGTTCAACGTCCATTCAGAAATCGGATGGCAGAGGGGACGAAGCTGCTCCTGAATCGCTGAGTGTGTGCCTTCAGGCTCCTGTACCTCCTTCCTCATGGTAACAACGAGAAGAGGGCATGCCCTGGGTGGCGGGGGTACTTAACGATGGATGCTGTCTTTCTGAGGCACCGCTCCTTGAAGATGTCCTGGCTAGTACCCATCATTGAGCTGACTAATTTAAGTAAGCTGCAGAGAGTTCTTCAATCCTGTGCACTACCCCATCCCCCCCATACCAGGCGATGATGCAGCCAGTCAGAATGTTCTCCACAATGCATCTGTAGAAATTTGAGAGCTCTTGATGACATACCAAATCTCCTCAAACTCTTAAGGAAATATAGCCACCATCTTGCTTTCTTTATAGCTACATCGATATGTTGGGACCAGGTTAGGACCTCAGAGATATTAACACCCAGGAACCTGAAATTACTTACTCTCTCCACTACCAATCCCTCTATGAGGATTGGTTTATCTTCCCTCATCTTACTCTTTCTAAAGTCCACAAGCAGCACTTTAGTCCTACTGACACTGAGTACAAGGTTGTTGCTGTAACACCACTCAACTAACTGGTATATCTTACT
The DNA here is from genome assembly GCF_048418815.1 of Hemitrygon akajei. Lineage (NCBI taxonomy): Eukaryota > Metazoa > Chordata > Chondrichthyes > Myliobatiformes > Dasyatidae > Hemitrygon > Hemitrygon akajei. The sequence goes on along the minus strand of NC_133128.1, from coordinate 17,999,132 downwards.
CTTCTATGCATTCTTGTCACCAAATGAGATAAGAGCAAAGTATGTTGAGAATGGCAAAGGTAGGGTGCCATGGGAGGAGTGTGGGAGAGGTGATAGAGGAGGAGCGCCAGGGCTGGTGGGTGGCATGAGTGCAGACACAACCAGCCCTGAGACACCAGGCAAGATCATTTGATTCCAAACAATTGGTTTATTGATCATTACAGAAAGTCTCTCTGGTGTTTCTCACTTCCTCCCTTCTCCTTTCCACTTTCTCCAACCATTATTCCCCTCTCCCTTCCCACTCTCAGTCCACAATAGGGAGACCCGTATCAGAATCAGGTTTATCACTCACATGTCATGAAATTTATCTTTTTTGCAGCAGTACAGTGCAATACATAAATTTTCTACAGTACTCTGCAAAAGTCTTAAAGACACCTTTGTTACATGTGCCCAAGACTTTTGCACAGTACTGTATGTAATCCACCAGCTAGTTTCATATCTAGCCAAAAGAGACAATTGTTATCCTTTCCTCTTCATCAGCTCTTCATCTGTCAGTTCTTGGTCACAGGATGCCAAAACCTCTTCAACATCATCTTCGTCAACTTCCACAAACCCTTAGCCAAACTCACTATATCCTTACTTCGTTCACCACAATCGAAACGCTTCATCATGTCTAGTTTTACGCTAAGTATAACACCCTTATGTGTTCTTTTAGGCTTTTCCCTTAAACAATGCCAGCCAGAATGCAGTTCCAGGGGAGGAGGCGGGCTGCTTGGCACACGCTGCCTTTTTTCGTAACAGTGAAAACACCTTCTGTTAGCGAAAACAGGTAACTAATGTAGGTCTTTCGTAACAGCGAGGTGTCGTAAAGCGAGCGTTTGAAAAGCAGGGACCACCCACATTAGTTTATTTTTTTATTTATTGAGATACAGCACAGAGCCTCCTGTACTGTAAAGCATTGTGCTAACCACAACACTACCGTGCCATGGTGCAAAAATAATCCCCTTGCCTGGGTAAGTGTAAGTTTACCAACACTCGACCACTGGACGTGGAGAGGACGTTTCCAATAGTGGGAGAATCTAGGACGAGAGGGCACAGCCTGAGAACACAAGGATATCCTTTTCGAACAGAGACGAGGAGGAAATTCTTCAGCCAGAGGGAGTGGTGAATCTGTGGAATTCATTGTCACAGGCGGCTGTGGAGGCCGAGTCACCGGGTCTGCTTGATGCAAAGGTTGTTAAAGATTGCAGCAGCTACTCGAGCAAACCAACTTCGCTGCTGGAGACCAAGCACACAGAATTATCCTGTATGACGTGCCTTCTGATACAATCCAACAGTAAAGTTCAAAGTCAAAGAAATGTAAACAATTAGCAAACAAACAACCATTAAGGACCTCCATCACCCTGGTCCTACCTTGTTCTCACTGCTGCCATCAGGAAGGAGGTACAGAAGCCTGAAGGCACACACTCAACGATTCAGGACCAGCTTCTTCTGCTCTGCCATCCAACTCCTGAAAGGACACTGAGCCCATGAACATCACCTCACTACTCCTTTTGTTTCTATTTGTGCACTATTTATTTAACTTACCTATTTAATATATATACTTAGAGTAATTCACACTCTCTATTACTATGTAGTGTGATGCTGCTGCAGAGACAACACATTTCACGACATATGCCAGTGACATTAAACCTGACTCTGATGTGATAAAACTATTGAAACTAAAACTAGAGACATTAGATGTAATTAAGCACTCATACGACATCATACCCGCTGTCTCTAATTCTAACAAAGCACAAATACATAACTAAGCTCTTCACTGTTACCACGCCCCTCCCATGTGACCAACTACCATAATAAATGGGGTTGAGTGGGATCTGGGATCAGCCATGATGGAATGGCACAGCAGACTCGATGGGCTGAATGGACTAATTCTGCTCCCTTGTCTTATGGTCTTAAAACAAAAAGGATAGTAGAGTTTTGACGTACTACAGCACTGAAACAGAGAGTCTTCAGCTCACTCAAACCTGCTGACCAAAATGCCCATCAAAGCTAGCCCAATTGCCCCCTGCCTGGCCCATACCGCTTTAAACTTAGATAGCATGAGCTGCAGATGCTGAAACAAATTAGAATAAGGATTTCCCTTTCATGCCTGTTTATTCTCTCCTTCTTGGATTGAAAATTGAGCAAGTCCCAAGAAATCACAGATATAATGCAATTACAATCTTGTTAAATTAAGAATGAAATAAAACAAACTGCAATTCAGAAACTCAAGTCTTTTATTCATAACAAAGAACATGCAACACATACATTATACTGCAAAGAGTGTTGAAAATTGAATAAAGAAATAATTTCAGGGTTATATTTTTGCACCACAAAGTCAATGCAGCTTTGTTCTAAACTGATATTTGAGCAAAATTTGCTGCCTCCTGAGTAAAGAGTCCTAGATAGAGAGGACAGGAGAAGACGTTTTCTATAGAGGGGAGTCTAGGACCAGAGGGCACAGCCTCAGAGTAGAAGGACGTCCCTTCAGAACAGAGGCAAGGAGGAATTTCTTTTGCCAGAGGGTGGTGAATCTGTGGAATTCATTGTCACAGACGGCTTGGGAGCCATGTCTTCGGGTGTAATTAAAGTGGAGGTTAGTAGGTTTTTGAACATTAAAAGTTTTGGACAGAAGAATGGGGTTGAGAGGGATAATAAATCAGCCATGATGGAATGACAGAGTGGATCAATGGGCCAATTGGTCTAATTCTGCTCCTATGTCTTATGGTTTTGGTTCAAAACCATCCTCACGAAAAGTGTCGGCCCAAAACGTCAACAGTTTACTCTTTTCCATGGATGTTGCCTGGCCTGCTGAGTTCCTCCAGTATTCTGTGAGTGTTGTGGAGTGGTCCGACTTCGGCAAGAACAGGCTTGGGTAAGCCCAAGCACAGGCTCAGAGTAAGTTTTGTTCCGTTAGTACATGGCTAGTGTGCTGAGAGTGGGCAGGGAAGAGGCGAGCTGTAGTGATGGGTGATTTGTTGGTTAGGAGAACCGAAAGGAAGTTCTGTGGACAAAAACAAGGTTCCCAGACAGCTTGTTGCCTCTGGGGTGCCAGGGTCAAGGACATCTCGGATAAATTCCACACCATTCTTAAGCGGGAGGGTGAACACCCAGAGTTTGTGGTCCATGCCAGTACCAATGACGTGGGTAGGATGGGTGATGAGGTCCTCAAAGTGAGGTCAGTGAGTTAAGTGCCAAGTTAAAGGACAGGACCGCCAGGGCTGTGACCTCAGAGTTGCTACCTGTGCCGTGTACTCATGAGGCCAGAAACAGGAAGATCATACAGTTTAACATGTGGCTAAGGAGTTGGTGCAGTAAGGAGAGCTTCAGATATTTGGATCATTGAGCTCTCTTGCAGGGAAGGTGGGACCTGTGCAGAGGGAATGTTTGCACCTGAACTAGAGGGGGACTAATATATTTTTTATATTCAGCAATACAGTGCAAAGTAGCCACACTGCCCCAGAAACCCCACAACCCCAATTAACGTTAAACTAATCACAGACAAATTATAACGACCTATTAACCTACCTGGTATGTCTTTGGACTGCATGATGAAACCGGAGCACCAGGGGAAAACACAGGCATTCCACACAGAGGCAATACAGAGACTGGAATTAACTCCAATCTCCGAAATGCCGTGAGCTGTAAAAGTGTCACACTAACCACTACGCTACCGTGGCGACACACTATCCTAGCAGGAAGGTTTCGTAGAGCTGCATTGCGATGGGGGAGGGGTGGTGGATGTAAACTGGAGTTATAGGGGTTAAGAAGCAGAGTGCCAGAACAGATAGTGGAGGAAGATATTGTTAAGCCTACATACAAGGTCAGGAATCAAAAGGTTGAGCATGGTGGAACTAATGTTCTAACCTGCATATACTTCAAGGCAAGGAGAACTGTCGGAAAGACAGATGAGCTCAGGACATGGATCAGCACTTGGGATTATGATACTGTTGCCAGTCATGAGACTTGGAGCAGGACTGGCAGCTCAAGGGGTTCCGTTGTTTTAGGCGTGATAGAGCAGGGTACATTAAAGGGAGAAGGGTGCCATTGCTAGTCAAGGAAAATATCACGGCAGTGCTCAGTCAGGACAGACTGTAGATGTCATCTAGTGGTGATGCATGGGTAGAAACGAGGAATAAGAAAGGTATGACCACATTAACGGGATTATATTTTTGACCACCAAACAGTTCACGGGATTTAGAGGAGCAAATTTGTAGAGAGATCACAGACTGCTGCAAGAAACACAAGATTGTGCTGCTAGAGCAACACACACAAAATGCTGGAGGAACACAGCAGGCCAGACAGCATATATGATAAAAAGTACAGTCAAAGTTTCGAGACGAAATGTCGACTGCTTACTCTTTTCCTAGATGCTGCCTGACCTGCTGAGTTCCTCTAGCATTTTGTGTGTGTTCCTCAGATTTCCAGCATCTGCCGATTTTCTCTTGTGCTACTAGATGATTGTAACTTCCTACATATAAACTGGGACTCCCATACTGTAAAAGGGCTGGATGGGAAAGAGTTTGTCAAATGTGTTCAGCAAAGTTTCCTTCACCAGTACATGGAAGTCCCAATGAGGCAGACTTGATCTCCTATTGGGGAATGAAACAGGGCAGGTGATAGAAGTTTGTGTGGGGGAACTATTTGCATTTAGTGATCACAATGCCATTAGTTTCAAAGTAATTACGGAAATGAACAGATCTGGTCCTTGGGTTGAGATTCCAAATTGGAGAAAGGCCAATTTTGATGGTATCAGAAAGGATCTGGCAAGTGTGGATTGGAGCAGGTTGATTTCTGGCAAAAGTGTACTTGGTAAACGGGAGGCTTTCAAAACTGAACTTTTGAGAGTACAAAGTTTTACTGTTCCTGTCAGAATAAAAGGCAGGATAACAGGTTTAGGGAATCTTGTTTTTTGAGTGATGTTGAATCCTACTTAAGAAATAGGAGGAGGTGCATAGCAGCTGTTGGCAGGCAGGAACAAAGGGGGCACTTGAGGAATAAGAGAAATGTAAGAGAACACTTAAGGAGGAAATCAGGACGGCTAAAAGAAGACATGAGGTTGCTCCAGCAGACAAGGCAATGCACCAGCGAGGTTTACAGATGACAGGGGAGGAGGCGTTTGTTGCCTTGGGACAAATTAAGGTTGATAAATCCCCAGGGCTTGACAAGTTGTTCCCTCAGACCCTCAGGGAAGTTAGTGCAGAAATTGTAGGGGCCCTAACGGAGATATTTAAGACATCTTTAGAAAAGGGTGAGGTGCTGAAAGATTGGAGGACAGCTAATGTTGTCCTGCTGTCAAGAAAGGCTCTAAGAATAAGCCAGGAAATTATAGGCCAGTGAGTCTGACATCAGTAGCAGGAAAGTTATTGGAAGGCATTCTAAGGGAACATATATACAAGTATCTGGATAGACAGGGGCTGATTAGTGACAGTCAGCATGGGTTTGTACGTGGCAGGTCATGTCTAACCAATCTTATAGACTTTTTCAAATAAGTTACCAGGACAGTTGATGAAGTCAAAGTAGTGGATGTTGTGACATGGACTTTGGCAAGGTCCCACGTGAGAGATTGGTCGAGAAGGTTCACTCGGGATCGGTGCTGGGTCTGTTGTTGTTTGCCATCGATACCAACAATCTGGATGATAACGTGGTAAACTGGATTAGCCGATTTGCAGATAACACCAAGACTGGGGGTGTAGTGGACAGCAAGGAGGACCATCAAAGCTCATAACAAGATCTGGATCACAAGTAAAACTGGGCTGAAATTCGGGTGGAATTTAATGCAGACAAGTGTGAGGTGTTGCACTTTGGGAGGGCCAACCATGGTGTGCAGTAAGGTACTGAAGAGAGTGGTAGAACAGAGGAATCTGGGAATATGGATTTAAAATTCTTTAAAAGTGGCGTCACAGGTAGACAGGGCCATAAAGAAAGTTTTCAGCACAGTGGCCTTCTTAAATCAAAGTATGAGTACAGGAGTTGGGAGGTTAGGTGTAAGATGCTGATAAGGCCTAATTTGGAGTACTGTGTGCAGTTTTGGTCACCTACCTACAGGAAAGACGTAAATAAGATTGAAAGAGTGCAAAAGAAATTTACAAGGATGTTGCTGGGACTTGAGGATCTAAGTGTGAAGATTTGAATAGGTTAGGACTTCATTCCCTAGAACACAGAAGACTGAGGGGAGATTTGATAGAAGTATACAAAATTATGAGGGTCAATGATAGGGCCAATACAAGCAGGCTTTTTCCACTGAGGTTGGGAGGGACTAGAACTAGAGGTCATGGGTTAAGGATGAAAGTGAAATGTTTAAAGGGAACATGAGGGGTAACTTCTCCACTCAGATAGTGTTGAGAGTGTGGAGGAAGACAGATTTAATAGGAACCCACGGAGCAACTGTTTCACCTAGAGGCAGTAATTAATAGTTCATGACTGTCAGAAAATAGACTGCAAAATTAGTTTTGCAAGCCATCCATATAGATCATTTCAACACATCATCATTGTGTGCTATGTCGTAGGATGTGGGTGATCACTGTTTAATTAACTGTGATAGTTCTGGGCAAACTTTTCTATGGAAGTGGTTTACCATTGCCTTCTGCTAAAACATACTGTATGGAAATTAGCAAAGCATAGAATTAAAAGTATAAACAGAATGCAGAATATGGTGTTACAGCTACCATTACAGAAAAAGACAGACAGACATACTTTATTGATCCCGAGGGAAATTGGGTTTCGTTACAGCCGTACCAAGCAAGAATAGTGTAGAAATATAGCAATATAAAACCATAAATAATTATAGGTAAATTATGCCAAGTGGAAATAAGTCCAGGACCAGCCTATTGGCTCAGGGTGTCTGACACTCCGAGGGAGGAGTTGTAAAGTTTGATGGCCACAGGTAGGAATGACTTCCCATGATGCTCAGTGTTGCATCTCGATGGAATGAGTCTCTGGCTGAACGTACGCCTGTGCCTAACCAGTACATTATGGAGTGGATGGGATACATTGTCCAAGATGGCATGCAACTTGGACAGCATCCTCTTTTCAGACACCACCGTCAGAGAGTCCAGTTCCACCCCCACAACATCACTGGCCTTACGAATGAGTTTGTTGATTCTGTTGGTGTCTGCCACCCTCAGCCTGCTGCCCCAGCACACAACAGCAAACATGATAGCACTGGCCACCACAGACTCGTAGAAGTGCATTACAGGTGGACAAATATGGTGGAAGAGCCATAACAGGGAAGAACAACACACACAAAATGCTGGTGGAACACAGCAGGCTAGGCAGCAGCTATAGGGAGAAGCGCTGTCGACGTTTCGGGCCAAGACCCAATTCTTCTTTTTCATACAAGAGGCCCACACGTGGAATGAGCTGCCAGACGAAGTGTTTTCGAGGCAGGTGCATTAACAACATGTAAAAGACACCTAAACAGGTACAGTACATGGTTAGGAAAGGTTTAGAGTAGAGGGTTCAAACCTGGGGCCGGTGGACCTCTCGGTTAATGGCAGGGAAACCATTGGTTTAGAGGGATACAAGCCAAAGACTGGCAAATATGACTGGCTCAGATGGCAATCCTAGTTGCTATGAACTGGTAGGGCCAAATTATCCATTTCTATGTTGTATGACTCTGAATGGTTACCTTCAAATTAGGATACTTTTGCTGCTGCTTCTGCAGAGGGTGGAGGGGGGGGGTCGGGACTTTGATGTTCTATCATTCATTCTATGGGGTCTCTGGTTTTGCGGATGCCTGTGAAGAGTACGAATTTCAGGTTATACACTGTATATATTCTCTGATACTAAAGGAACCTGAACTTAAATCTAAAACTACACTATAAACAAGGACTGGAATAACGCTGTTGAGTAACACACAATTCTGGAGTTGTGTACTTCAGCAAAGAACAAACAGGTCTTAACAGCAGAGTTTCTTTCTGCTGCAAGATTAATCTGACTAGAAAGTAACAGATTCCTCTTTGCACACAGGAACTACGAACGAAGTTGCTAAGGAAATTGAATGAAAATGTTGCAATATTGATCCAGAACTTTTTTTTTAGGATAATTGCGGAAGTTTCCGAGCTAAACTGTTAAAAGCGAACATAAATACGATTTATTTCGCCACCTAAACTAAATGAAATGAGATTAAAATTAAAAAACATCCGAGACTTCAGTTACTGCAAAACAGAAAAAGGCCAAACACAAAACGCTCAACGTGAAGTCAAAGTCGCAATCCTTATGACATACGCGAAGGCACAACTCACCAGCCTACAAGACAGCTATCCAAATAACTAACAATGTGATTATTGGTGTTATCATTTTAAACCTTCGTAGCTGCCTACACGTTCTTCAAAGTGCGTTCTGCTCTTCGGTATGGATTTCAGCACAGATCTTGGATAGTGACTCCGGCTGCTTACTGATGCATCGTTTAAGGATGATCTGACGCTTGGGGAGCAGAATTCGAGTTCTGCAAAGCCGGACATGACAACATTGTCTCTAATCCCGGGGATGTTATACACTAAGACCCACAATTCAACAAAACAGATATGAAGAAAACAGCGCAGTCGTCCGAAGGGGGCAAGGAGGAATAAGACAAATCAGGATGAGGTGTTGGGAAGTCGCTACTCACCAGAGGTGCAGTGACGGCGGGGACGGAGAAGACTGGCCCGGCTCGGAGGGTGTCCGCACTCAGCTGAGGACAGGGAGGGGACTTACGTCAGGAGCTCACAGGGCCACGAACGCGGTGACTGTACGGCTGGGGGATGCCGCCGCTGTAACATTGTCATCCGCCGCCCGGAACCCTCAATCAGAGGGGCTCCCCCCACTTTCTACGTCTGTTTCTGTAACAAAATCCAACTCGAAGCAGAGGTGCACACGACTCACGGTGCAAAACGACAATTCCGCGCGATGGCTACCAACGTGGTTCCCACCGATATGGTAGAATCCAACCCCCCAGCGGAGACGACTTGCAATTTCCTCTTGGATAAATATGTCGTAAATGGTAAAACGCTGAATTAATCCGGGAGTATTTGGAATAACTATATTTTTGCGACAGGATTCTCATTGTTATGACACATACGTTTTCCAACTTTATATCGGTTTGGCCGTTCAAGCCTTCCCACTTTTTCTGTCATTCTTGTGAAATGAAACTGAATTTTTTTTTGGAGATACTCAGCGAAGTGGGTTGCAAGCCACCCACGGTTTCCACAGAAGTTGCCCGATACTACAAAACATTGATTATTTTTAATATTTCCTCTTTTTCTCAGACTTCAATTTTAATGACATAATGTAGGAATTATTTCACACAGGATCCTTTCATTATTTGCATTATCGCATCCCACTGCTACAATTTAAAACAATTCATTTGGATTATATTTCAGTTCACTTGTACTATCTGTCCTACTTGACTGATTATTTCCCAGTTCTGATTAAGCATTGTAGATTAAGTCCACGTTTTCAGCCTTGTATTTTGCATAATGTTATCGAAGGAGGATGTGGGATTGAATAACTGCCGCATAAACTGGTGGCCAAACATTCAGACGTGTCCATCCATTCTCTAGAGAATGCGTTTGCAACGGGTAGTCAAAACTGCCCAATGCATCACCGGCACCAGCCTACCCTCCAGCAAGAACATATGTGGAGAAAGGTGCCGGGTAGGGCGTGTTTCATCATGAGGGATCCCATCCACCCGCTGGTGGACTGTTTATCCCACCGCCGTCAGGGAGGAGGTTACATAGCATCCACGCCTGGACCACCAGACTCAAATATCGTTATTTTCCCCAAGCAGTAAGGCTGATCAACATCACCACCCACTGACCCACTCCCCAGCACTACTTTATCCTTTCCTGTCAGTCACCTTGTATACAGACATTTCTGCACCTATTCAAGATTCAAAAGTACACTTACTATCAAAGCACGTATGCAGTATACAACCCTGAGATTCGTCTTCCCACAGACAGCCACAACTAAAGAACCCAATGCACAAAACAATTCAAATAACACAAACTGCAAAAAGGTGAAAAACACAGAATAAAAAACACCAAATCTCCAGGACATTTAGAGTCCGGGCATGTCCAGTTCAGTTCAATCCGGTGCTACGTCTCTAGCCATCTGCAAGCCGTAGCGTTCGTGCATCCTGACCGAAAATGCGCAAAACTACATAAAAAGCAACAACCAGAAACTCGAAACGCGTCACAATGTGAAATACAGGGTCCGATCTGCAAACCACTTCCGAGACCCATGGACTCCAGCACCATCCTCAGACAAAACTGAGTGAGAGAGAGACAGCTTCATCCTCATATGTAGGCACCTTCATCCAGGATCAGCAGGCAAGAGAGAGAGAAAGAGAGAGAGAGACAGTACGGAACATCCTCATTGATTTCAAGTTCCTTGATGCTTTCATCAGCGGGATTGGCAAGAAATTGAGCCGATCACGGGCTCATCGCCCGTCTCCAGGCCGCACACTCACCAAACTCCCTTGGAGACAGCAAGGTGCCAGATTGCTCAGGTGCCCCAAAGCACATACTGCCAAATGCAGATGACAAGATTGTATGATTGGACATACAATCAATCTATGCACATAAGGTATCTTTTGTATCTATTTATATTTATTATGTTTTTTTTTACTGTGTGATTGTGCTGCATAGGAACCAGAGTAACGATTATTTCATCCTCCTTTACACTTAGGTATTGGAAATGACATTAAACAATCTTGAGTCTTGAAAAGAATACCTGCTTATTATAATGCAGAAGGAACCCCCTCACACCCTGAGATTCTTTTCCACTTGCATACACTTGAGGTAATTTGTGCAGGCCTAATTCTCGGGGTAAGGTGTGTCTGCAGCCACACCACTCCTCCTCTGCCACTTGTCTCTCACCTTCCTGTAGCGCTCCACCCTCACCATCCCCAAAATATTTTTGCTCCTGGCAGACTTACAAACTCTCTCTGCTCCATTTTGACAGACACAGTATTGTGCAAAAGTCAAAGGCACCCTAGTTTATATGTCGTCCAATTTGTTGTTTTGTGGCAGCAATACAGTGCTAATACATTAAAAACTTGCTGCAGGTTACAATGTGAAATACGGTATAAAAAATCAACTAGATCAATAAGTAGTGCAAAAACGAAAGTAGTAGAGTGAAGTAGAAAGGTAGTGTTCATGGATCATTCAGAAATCTGATGATGGAGGGCAGAAGTTGTTCCTAAAATGTTGAGTGTGGGTCTTGAGGCTCCCGTTCTTCAGCCATGATGACAGCCATGAGAAGAAGGCTTGCCCTGGGTGGTGGGGGGTCCTTAATGATGAATGCCACCTTTTTGAGGCAATTGGTTTTGAAGATGTTGTCAATGCTAGGGAGGCTAGTGCCCATGATGGAGCTGGCTGTATTTGCAGCCCTGTGCACTTTTTCCAATCCTGTGCAATGGCTGTCTTTTCACTAGCTTTGAGACTTAGTCCTTCCTCGGCATTGCAAAAGCTTGTCTTTTAGGACAGATAACTGGCAGACTGGTTTTTGACACTTTTACTCCTGCTGTGACCGGGTCTTGATTAGCCAGACACCACCCAAAACTAATCCACCTGTGGCTCCTGAATGAGAGCATCATGGAGAACGGTTTTCCAAATGTGTGTCCTGCGATGGATGAAAATAGGTACTGAGGGGAGGTCAAGGGTACGTTTTTCACACAGAGAGTGGTGGGTGCGTGGAATGCACTGCCGGAAGCGGATACAACAGGTTCTTTTAAGGTCTCTTAGATAGATACATGGAGCTTAGAAAAATAGAGGGCTATGTGCAAGGGAAATTCTAGGCAGTCTCTAGAGTAGGCTACATGGTCGGCACAACATTGTGGGCCGAAGGGCCTGTAACTTGCTTGTTTTTCATCCAAGTCCCTAATTCAGGAATGTTGCATCAGTCTGCATTCGAACACAATGCAGCTCTTCTGCTCAGTAAACACTGGGCAGCTGCAAACAGGCAACACCACAGCTTAAAACCCAGTCCTCGCCATAACCGAGGCCACGCAGTCCACCCGCCATCTTCCCCACCATTCGCCAATGAACTGGACTTGCAACGTTCCACTCCACCAATGCCCGACCAGGACTTGCAATCACAAGAAAAGCAACTAAGACGTTCACTCATTGATAAGAGTTCTCTTTGCTATTTGCATACTTATGGATATCTCTTTGCTATCTCACTTTTTTTTCTCCTCTCATCTGCACATTTTCCTTGTGAGGGTGTGGATGTCCTCTAGCTGCTCCTCTGTTGGGATATGAACCTGGCGGGGGCAGGAAAGGTGGGGCTTATGATCAACTAAAGATTTGCCTTTTGAGGCAGCAGGAAAACCCTGAGTACTAAATTGACCTAGCTAGTCCATAACTGGACCACATGAACATTGAATTCTCCAACTTCTGGTAACCTGCGTCCCCTCTGTTCATTTTCTCTCCTTTCCTGATCTACCAAGTTCGTCCTACACCCACCCCTCCCCATCGAACTGTTTCTTACTGCTGCACCTGCCCATCAGAATCAGTTTAATATCACTGACATATGTCATGAAATTTGTTTTGCTGCAGCAGTACAGTGCAATACATAATTAAAATATAAATTATGTTAAGAATAAATATGTATATTAAAGATTAGATTAAATAATAAGTTCAAAAAGAACATAGAACATAGAAATCTACAGCATATTACAGGCCCTTTGGCCCACAATGTTGTGCTGACCATATAGCCTACTCTAGAAACTGCCTAAAATTTCCCTAGCGCATAGCTCTCTACTTTTCTGAGCTCCATGTACCTAACTATGAGGCTCTTAAAAGATCCTATTGTATCCACCTCTACCACCTGCCGGCAGTGCATTCCACGCACCCACCACTCTCTGTGTGAAAAACTTACCTCTGACATCCTCTCTGTACCTACTTCCAAGCACCTTAAAACTATGCCCCCTCGCATTAGCCATTTCAGCCCTGGGAAAAAAGCCTCTGGCTATCCACACGATCAATGCCTATCATCATCTTATCCACCTCTAATCAGGACACCCTTCATCTTCCATTGCTCCAAGGAGAAAAAGGCCAAGTTCACTCAAAGAGAGCAAAAAAAGTGAGGTAGTGGACTTGGATTCATTGTGTATGCAGAAATCTGATGGCAGAGGGGAAGGAGCTATTCCTAAAATGTTGAGTGTGTGTCTTAAAGTGCACAATGGACCCATGCACACTCCTCCATTTCTTTTCTTTTGAGTGTGTCTCTTAAGGCTCTTGTACCTCTGACTAGATGGTAGCAATGAGAAGAGGGCATGTCCTGGGCGGTGCGGGTCCTTAATGATGGATGCAGCCTTTTGAGGCATTGCCTTTTTAAGGTTGTCCTCAGTGCTGGGGAGGCTGGTGCCCGTGATAGAGCTGGCCGATCCTGTGCAGTGGCCCCTCCATACCAGAATGTGGTGCAACCAGTTAGAATGCGCTCCATGGTACAGCTGTAGAAATTTGCGAGTGACTTTGGTGACATACCAACTATCCACAAACCCCTAATGAAGTACAGCTGTTGCAGTGCCTTCTTTCTAATTACATCAATATGTTGAACCCAAGACAGACCCTCAGAGGTGTTGACACCCAAGAACTTGAAACTGCTCTCCCTTTCCACTTCTGATCCCTCGCTGAGGATTGGTGTGTGTTCCTTCCTGAAGTTCACAATCTTGGTCTTACTGACCTTGAGTACAAGGTTGTTGCTGCGACCCCACTCAACCAGCTGATCCATCTCGCTCCTGTACGCCTCCTCGTTACCATCTGAAATTCTGCCAACAGTAGTTGTGTCATTGGCAAATTTATAGATGGTGTTTTTGCTGTGCCTAGCAACACAGTCATGGGTGTAGAGAGAGCAGAGCAGTAGGTAGGCGGAGCGCACATCCCTGAGATGCGCCATGGATTGTCAGCGAGAGGGAGATGATTTTTCTTATATGCATAAACTATGGTCTACCAGTGAAGTCCAGGATCCAGTTTCAGGGGGAGGTAGAGAGGCCCAGGTTTTGGAGCTTGTGGATTAGAATTGAGGGTATGATTGTGTTAAAATCTGATCTGTTGCCAATAAACAGCAGCCTGATAGGTGTTACTATTGTCCAGGTGATTCAAAGCCAAATGAGATTGTATCCACTGTAGACCTATTGCGGCAAAGGGCAAATTGCAGTGGGTCCATGTCCTTGTCAATGCAGGAGCTGATTCCAGCCATGACCAACCTCTGAAAGCACTTCATCACAGTAGATGTGGGGGCCACTGGGTGATCGTTATTGAGGCAGCTCACCCTGCCCAACCCTGCCGAAGGGTTTTGTTCCGAAACGCTTCCTGGCCTGCTGAGTTCCTCCAGCATTTTGCATGTGTTGCTCGGATTTCCTGCATCCTCAGGTTTTCTCTTGTTTGTGGTTTCACCCTGCTCTGATTGGGCGCTGGTATGATTGTCGCCCTTCAGCAAGTGGGAACCTCCAATTGCAGCAATGGAAGATTGAAGATGTCCTTGAACACTCCCGCCTGCTGGTTGGCACAGGTTTTCAAAGTTCCACCACGTACATCATCAGGGACTGGTGAGGGTTCACCCTTTTGAAAAATGATCTGACGTTGGTCTCCAAGAGAGATCGCAACTTCACCAGATGCTGCAGGGATTTGCACAGGTATGGTTTTATTCTCCCTTTCAAAACATGCATAAAAGGCATCGAGCTCATCTGGGAGCGAAACATCACAGCCATTCATGATGTCTGTTTTTTCCTTGTAGAAAGTAATGGTCTGCAAACCCGGTCACAGCGGATGTGCATCTGATTCAGTCTCTAACCTAAATTAGAAATATTTTTTCGCCCTTGTGATACCCTCCGTAGGTCATACCTGGACTTCTTGTATATTTCTGGATCTTGAATGCCACAAATGTAGCCCTCAGCAGACTACGGATTTCCTGGTTCATCCATGGCTTCTGATTTGGGTAAGTCCAATATGTTCTCAATGTGGTGTATCCACTCAGCCTCAATGATGAATTCCTGAATATTGTCCAGTCCACTCAGAGAAGTACAGCCAGGTGATCTGACTTCAAGGATCAAGCCACGATCACCCACATGGAGCTGCCACAAGATAGCTGCATTCATCAATGACCCCCACCATCCGGCCGTGTTCTCTTCTCAGTACTGCCTCTGGGAAGGAGGTACAGGAGCCTTTTGGATCCCACACCAGCAGGTTCAGGAACAGCTATTACCCTTCAACCACCAGGGTCATGAACCAGCATTGATAATTCCACTCGCTTCAACACTTAACTGATCCCACAACCTATGGACTCACTTTCAAAGACTCTACCACTCATGTTCACAGTATTATTTATTATCATTGTGGTTTTTAACTTGGAGAGTTTGTCTTCTTTTGCACATTGGATGCTCAGTCTTTGTAGTTTTCATTGATTCTGTTGCAGTTTATTCTCTGAATGCTCACAAGAAAATGAATCTCAGTGCAGTATATGGTGACATATTGTCAGTACCTCCAGTCTTTTTGTGTTTCCCCCAGCTGTCAGTCTGTGGTTTTGTATTGCCACGTGCTCCTGTCCCCGCTCCTGCTCTACTCCGGCCCCTGTATTACTGAGTACTCAGTCTCTCATTATCACCTGTATTGCTGCCACCTGTGTCTCATTGTGCGCTACGTATCATTTGCCGCTCCGTTTATTGCTCAGTGTATTCCAGTCCTGTGTTTTCACCTGTTTGTTGCCAGATTGAGGCAGTGAGTTTTCCTGAGCCTTACCAGCATTCGTATCTGTACTCTGTCCGTCTGGATATCAACTCTGCCGGTTTTCCAGTTCTGGTTTTTGGATTTCTCTGGATGTTTTGATCTCTGCCTAAACTTTGATGTCACTTTGTTTGTACCTCAGGATTTGTTACTCAATTAATATCACCATGTGCACAGTACTGGGTCTGCAATTGGATTCCCTGTTCCAGTGTACTTTATTAATAATTTTACTTTGAACATTGAACACACACCTCTCTTTGGGTCCCCTTCTCCCCCCGCCCCCCAACTGTTCCCACCTGGCCTCTGTATTCCTCACTTGATTCCACACTCTCCTCTCCAATTAGATTCCACCATCTGCAGCACTTTGTCGCCTCCACCAATCACCTGCCAGCTTCAGCCATTATTTCCACTCCACCCCCCCCCCCCCCCCCCATCAGACTATCACCCTTCCTCATTGGGTTCCAGCAATTACTTACTAGTTTTTATCCTTTGTCTCCCTTCTGTGGAGCAATATAACCATATAACAATTACAGCACGGAAACAGGCCATCTCGGCCCTTCCAGTCCATGCTGAACGCTTAACTCTCACCTAGTCCCACTGACCTGCACTCAGCCCATAACCCTCCATTCCTTTCCTGTCCATATACCTATCCAATTTTACTTTAAAATATGAGCACTAGAGCACAGAATCAAGCCCCCTGTCCCACCTAGTTCATGCCAACCTGGTGTTCTGCCTGGTCCCATCGATCTGCACCTGGACCAGACTTCCTTCTCTCTCTCATCCATGTTCCTATCCAGACGACTCTCAAATGTTGTAACTGAACGTGAACCTTTCACTTTTGCTGGCAGCTCGTTCCACAATTGCACCATTCTAGGAGTGAAGTTCTCCCCTCATTCTCCTGCACTCTAGGCAATAAAGCCCTAGCCTATTCAAACTTCCCTTATAATTCAGGTCCTCAAGACCCAGCAACATCCTTTTTAATATTCTGGGCACTCTTTCAAGCATATTAATAAATTTACTATAGGTAGGTGATCAGAACTGCATACAACGCTCTAAATTTGGTCTTGCCAACGTCTTATACACCTTTAACAATAACATCCCAGCTCCTGTGTCACATACTAAGTCACCAGCTAACCTTTCTGCCACTGTATTAAGCTGCTGATTTATGCACAGTACTGTGCAAAAGTCTTAGGCACTTACTATATATAGCTAGGGTGCCCAAGACTTCTGCACAGTATTGTAATAATTTTATGATTTGTACTGTACTGCTGCCACAAAAACAAAAGCAAATTTCATGACATAGGAGAGTGTTGGTAAACCTGATTCTGATATGGGTCTCTATTATGGACTGAGAGTGGGAAGAGGGCAGGGAGAGGGGAATCATGGTGGGGAGAAAGGGAAGAGAGAGAAGAGGGAGTGGAAATCCCCAGAGAGACTTTCAGTAATGATCAACAAACAAATTGTTTGAAATCAAATCACTTTACTTGGCACCTCAGGGCTGGGTGTGTCTGCACCTGCACCACCTCCCCGCCCCTGGCACTCCTTCTCTGCCAGCTGTCCCACTCCCCTCCCACAATGCTCCACACTCACCATTCCCAACATCCTTTACTCCCACCAGATTTACAAAATAGTTGTCTGCTCCACGTTAACAAATATGGTACTGTGGATTCGTCTTAGGACTAGCTATACATACAGTATGTGCCTAATACTTTTGCACAGTACTGTACATAAACAGACACACGTAGCACAGAGCCCTTTAGAAAATCGTGGAAACCAATCCAATCTGCTGCCAGGAAGTGACAGTTAATTGCCTCTTGCAATTCATTATAAGAGCCAATTCAAATATAACACAAATATAAACATCAATTAAGCACAAACATGAATTAAAATTGAAGACAAAATGGTTTGGATAGAATAACAGTTGTTTATTGAAAATATCTAAGGTGCATAAAGTCATTAATGAAACAAGACTATGAATTTGCAAGGATCGGCATATCAGAATCAGTAAATCAAGAATAGCCTTCAGAACTCTGCACTCTCTGATCTTCATAACTACCCCAGGCCCTATCATTCAAAATTACCACTTCTGCACAGTTTTATTGGTAACGTATTCTCCGTGTGGGCCTTCTGCACCTTCTGGTAGAAGGGCTAAATATACGGGGGTCACGGCTCCCTCTTCGGCAGTGCCGGGTGCATTAGGACCAGCCATATCAGTTTTCACCCAACCAGGGCAGCAGGCGTTCAAGAGGATCTTGTCTGCTGCTCTCTCCTTACTCAACCTCCTGGCAAGGATCCTGGAGAGGACAGTAAGCCCCAACTTTGTAACCCCGTAGGCATGGGAGGGCCACCCCTGCTGGGTGTGCACCTCGTTTTTAGCATCTTCAACAAACTTCTTCATCAGCTCCACCAATTCTTCCTCCGTGATGGTCGTGCTGCGGAATTTCACCTGCAGTTCCGGGCTGCAATTCCTCAGAGCTCTGGCACCGCACATGCTGGACACATTCACCACTCGCCCTGCAGATGCAAGAGGACATTAAAATGGTTAACAAAGAAAGAGCACAAGAAAAAAAAACCTAAGCAGTTACCTCCTCTGTTAATGTGATCCCATTTTCTGTCCTCCTGCAAACCACATTCAGTGGCCACTTTATTACATGCCTCCTGTACCTAATAAAGTGTTCAGAAATGCTTCTACGTGTGGTTATTTGAGTTACTGTCACCTTCCTGTCATCTTGAATCAGTCTGGCCATTCTCCTCTGACCTCTCTCATTAACAAGGTATTTTCACCCACAGAAGTGCCGATCACTGGATTTTTTTCTTTGTTTTTCCACACCATTCTCTGTAAACTCTAGAAATCGTTGTGCGTGAAAATGCAGATCAGCAGTTTCTGAGTTGCTCAAGCACCAACCTCACTCAGATCACACTTCATCCCTAATCTGATGTTTGGTCCAACAGCTAAACTTCTTGCTGCCACATGACTGGCTGATCGGATTATTTGCATTAACAAGCAGGTGTACAGGTGTAACTAATAAAGTGGCTGCCGAGTGTATTTCTGATCAGAATCAACATTTCAAGTTTGCTATCAAGTTTAAGGCATTGTGTGTGCAAAAATGAACTTTGTAGATTCACAGGAAATTTATTGCACAGGAGATAATTTGTCAGATCATGTACGTATTACTGGAAAAAGAGATATTCAGATTAATCCCATCTTTCTGCAATTTTCTGTGGTCTGCAAATAATAATTCAAGTCCAGAGCTATGTACTGTACTGATTACATGTGGAAGGAGTTTCTGCTTCTACCAACCTTTCAAGTTCAGAAACAGGTTTAATATCACTTTATAAACTCTTCTTGGGCTTCCAGTCAGGTACGGGTATCAATTTTAACCGACCTTTCAATGACAAATTCTGACATCTTCTCAGGAATGATGCCTGGGCGTGTCTTGTCCGGTGATATTTATACTCCCATCCTCCATCCCTCCTGATTGGTTAGTCCTCATCCAATCAGGTTTCCACCGTCCCACTTTGTTTACCATCAAATCACACCTTACTTAGAACAAGGCCTTCATTTTTGTTAAAAATTGTCTCTTCTAGTTTTATTTCAATGGCTTCCTTTACCAGGCTGTCCAAAAAGTCATTGGCACGGCACAGTAGTTTTGTGCCATCAAAGTCATTCCTATGGCCATTGCGAATGCAATGTTCTGCTATCACTGATTTCTCCGGGTAACCAGGAAACCTAACAAAGAGGAGGAACCCATCACTACTACCTGCCTTCCCTATATTTCCATGGTTCCTGGAAGGACTGCCAGGATCCTGAAGAAATACCAGATTATTACCATCCACAAACCTGTAAGGAAGCTGAAATCACAGCTTATGGGGGTCAAAGATGACCTGGGACTCAGGATGGTTGGCGTCTACAGGATTCCCTGTGAATGCAGAGCAGATTATATCTGCCAGACGGGATGCACGGTGGAAACCCGCATCAAGGAGCACAGGAGGTGTATCTCTTTGGGTTACCCTGAGAAATCGGTGGTAGCAGAACACTACATTCACAGTGGCCATAGGATTGCCTTCAACAGCACAAAATTACTGTGTCATGGCTTTTGGGAGTGTTGGTGAAGGAAGCCACTGAAATAAAACTAGAGGAAAAGAATTTTCACAAAGATGAAGGTTTCGCTCTAAGTAAGAAATGTAATTCGATTGTAAACAAGGTGGGAGAGCGGAGACTTGATTGGATGAAGACTAACCAATCAGGTGGGACGGACGACAGAGGTATAAATGCAAGCGGACTAGACGTGCCGAGGCATTATCCCTGATGAAGGTGGCAGAGTTTGTTATTGAAGCATCAGTTAAAGTCGCGTGAGCTGGAAGTCCAAGAAGAGTTTATTCGTCATATACGCTGGGAAGGCACTAGATTCTTTATCACTGACATATGTTGTGAAATGTGTTATAGTGCAGCAGCAGTACAGTGCAATAAATAATAAATAGTACCATAAATTACAATAACTAACGAGTTTTTCAAATTTAATAAATAGTGCAAAAAGAGAGGAGAGTTAAATAGTGAGGCAGTATACATTGATTCATTGTCCATTCAGAAATCGAATGGTAGAGGGGAAGAAGCTGTTCCTAATATGCCTTCACACTCCTGTACCCCCCTCTTGTTAGCAGGAATGAGAAGTGCGCACGTCCTGGGTGATGGGTGTCCTTAACAATGGATACTGCCTTTTGAAGCTTTGAGTTTCAAAGTTCAAAGTAAATTTATTATCAAAATACATATACTTCACCATATACAACCCTAAGATTCATTTTCTTGTGAGCATACTCAATAAATCTATACAGTAATAACCATAACAGAATCAATGAAAGACTGCCCAAGCTGGGCATTCAACCAGTGTGCAGAAGACAACAAACTGTGCAAATACAACAAGAAAGAAATAATAATAAATAAACTAACAATAAATATCGAGAACATGAGATGAAGAATCCTTAAAAGTGACTTCATTGGTTGTTGAAACATTTCAACGGTCCCTGATGGCGGCAGCAAGAGAGCATGAACTGGGTGGTGGGGGCCCCTGATGATGGATGCTGCTTTCCTGCAACAGGACTCCATGCTGACGTGCTCTGTGGCGGGGAGGGCTTTACCCATGATGGACTGGGCCAGATCCACTACTTTTTATGGATTTTCCATTCAAGGGCACTGGTGTTTCTATACCAGGTTGTGATGCAGCCAGTCAATATACCCTCCATTACACATCTACAGAAGTTTGTCGACTTTTATTAGTCATGCTGAACCTCTGCAAACAAATTGAGCAAGTACAAAAAGAAAAACAATATAATAATAAATAAATAATATATTGACAATGTAAGTTGTAGAGTCAATGGAAGTGAGTCTACAGGTTGTGGACTCAGTTCAGCATTGAGGTGAGTGAGGTTATCTATGCTGGTTCAGGAGCTTCTTGGTTCCAGGGCAATAATAGTTTCTGACCCTGGTAGTGTGAATCCTGGACTCCTTCCTGATGACAGTGAGAAGAGAGCATGACCTAGGTGGTGGGGGTCCCTGATGATGGATGCTGCTTTCCTGGGACAGCGTTCTTTGCAGATGTGAGATGCACATCTAGAAGTTCTAAAAGCACATCTAGAAGTTCTAAAAGCACATCTAGAAGCCCACAGTGTTGCCATGTATTACCAACATCATGATGGTTGAAACCATCAAGTCACCCTGCCACCCTGAATTTTACCATCTTGAATTTCAGCTGGACACCCAGAATTTTGACACCTCTGCCAAGAAATGAACAAAATTTGGCCTAAAATCTAAAGTAAATTGATTTTTGCCTTTAATAGGTTTAATGACTCAGTACCAACAGCTCTTCTTAAATAGAAAATTCTAAAGATATCTGACCCTATAAGAGAACAAATTCAATTTCTTCTCAATCCCCTTAAACACTGAACTGACTCCACATTCTATGGAATGATTTTCAAGGACTCTACAACCCACGTTCTCAATGTTTATTTATTTATTATATATTTTGGACTTTTCCCCCTCAGTCCAAGCTGGTAAAACCTGAGGTACAGGTGTTCCCAAGCACGCTCATTTGTCAATTGCTAAGGACTTTCAGACTATTAGGTCTTTAGTATTGTGGCTTTTTGAAGATTTACATAGATATTCCTGTGTGGCCCTAATTGTTTAATGCTATTGTGTCGTCCCTTTGTGATGGTATCAGTTGTAGATATTACTACTAGACGATAGGGACAAGTTTCCTCTTTTAATTCAGCACATTTCTGGTGTTTTTCAATTATTGGTTTCTGCATGTTGTCTGCGTTTGGAATGGCAATATCTATGAAGTAAGTTATTCTGTCTTGTTTATCCTGTATTAAATCCAGATGGTTATCACAGATTGCCCTATCTGTAATAATGGATCGGTTGTAATACAATTTGTGGGACTCTGCCTGTAAAATTGGATCAGGCTTGTATTTATAGTGGAATATGGTTTCTTCTGTGAGTTTGTATTTTAAAGCAAGATTTTGGTGAATGATCTTTGCCACTTGATTGTGCATGTGTGAGTGATCAGATTGAGTTAAACTGCTGCAGGATCTTGTAATGTGTTGGATTGTTTCGGGTTTCTCTTGGCGTTTTCTGCATTTATTGTCTTTTTGATAATTTTTTGTGTTAACCGCCTGGTCCTGCGTTGCTACAAGACATGAAACCCGTACTCAATGAACTATACCATTCTGTGGTCAGCGACATTGAAATGAGATACTCTGAGGCCCTCTTCATCACTTTTACGTATGCATTTCAGGTGAGAGGGGTAAATCCTAAGAAGATGTGAGGGGCAAGTTTTTGTTTTTAGAGTCGTGGGTCCCTGGAATTTGCGGCCTCCAGTGGGTGGTACAGGCAGAAACATGAGGCTTACGCGACATTTAAATAGGCACATAAATGTGAGGAAAGTCTAAGGATACCATGAATGACAGAATGAAGAGAAAGCACCAAGACAGACTTCAAGCCAGATCAGAGTGTCGAGGCCCGAGTGTGGAAAGCGAACTGCTGTTCAGAATCAGAATCAGGTTTATTATCACCAGTAAATAAATCAATTACAGTGTATGTATATTGAATAGATTGAAAATCATGAAAAAACAGAAAAAAATATATATATTAAGAAAGTGAAACAGTGAGGTAGTGTTGTTATGAGTGATGAACAGACCTGATGGACAATGAGGTACAGAGTTAACCATTCCCCCCACCCCCGAGAACCACGAACTATTAGTGTTGCTATGCTGACCATGAGAGAGAGACGAAAAGCCCAGGCAAGAACATTTGCTACAGATAAGAGAGGGGAGAGAGACTGTTGATGTTACTGTATTATGACTTCTGCAAGGGTTATTTATCTTCTACTATTTTGCTCATAAACATCCCTCAGTGGACTGAAGGAGTGGCCTGATTTGATGGACACAGTCATTCAAAATTGATTGATAGTGAGTAGGGATAAAAGACAGGTCTGGAGAGACACCCTCCAGACACGCCAGTGGACACTGATTGAGTGTTGGAACCCACAAGAAAGGTGGGGGCTTCGAAGACCGAACCAGAAGGTCGGTCAGTAAGGCTATCAGTGTAAAAGCAGGGCCGGTGGGGGCTTGTGTACATGTTCACTCATGCTAGAGTGACGAGTCCACCACAGAAGAACAGTCTAGCAGAAGGACGAAGAGGTCATAACTGAATGACCACACCGATACGACGGATTAAGAAGGTAAAGGAAGATTTGCCTGACTGTAGCTGTTACATCTCGCTCGCTCTCCCTCTCTCTCACTCTCCAACCATTACATCAGCACTCATGAACTAAACTGAACTATATACTTTTCTATGACAATTTATTTACCCCTAGACATCGATAGAGCTTGTTTATTATTGATTATTATTATTCCTACACTTTTAGGTTTATTACTGCTAACTTGTTTTATATGTATATTTGCATTATTGATATGGTTTTGCTTATTTTTATTAATAAACACCTTTAGTTTGGTACCACCAGACTCCAACGGTTTCTTCTTTCTCTGCTGGTTAGACACCCAGTTACGGGGTACGTAACAGTGTTCATGGATTCAATGTCCATTTAGGAATCGGATGACAGAGGGGAAGAAGCTGTTCCTGAATCGCTGAGTGTGTGCCTTCAGGCTTCTGTACCTCCTACCTGATGGTAACAGTGAGAAAAGGGCATGCCCTGGGTGCTGGAGGTCCTTAATAATGGAAGCTGCCTTTCTGAGACACCACTCCTTGAAGATGTCCTGGGTACTTTGTAGGCTAGTACCCAAAATAGAGCTGATTAAATTTACAACCCTCTGCAGCTTCTTTCAGTCCTGTGCAATAGCCTCCCCCATATCAGACAGTGATGCAGCCTGTCAGAATGCTCTCCACGGTACATCTATAGAAATTTTTGAGTGTATTTGTTGACATACCAAATCCCTTCAAACTCTGAATGAAGTATAGTCACTGTCTCACCTCCTTTATAGCTGCATCGATCTCACTGTCTCTATCTCTGGAGAGAGCTTATCTACTGATATCTATTATAACACATGGACTCTCACAGCTACCTGGACTATACCTACTTTATCTACAATGAATATAGGCAGCATGGAGTAAATGAGGTGCTCGAGGAATATAAAGAATGTAAAAAGAATCTTAAGAAAGAAATTAGAAAAGCTAAAAGATAATGAGGTTGCTTTGGCAAGTAAGGTGAAAATAAATCCAAAGGGTTTCTACAATTATATTAATAGCAAAAGGATAGTGAGGGATAAAATTGGTCCCTCAGAGAATCAAAGTGGACAGCTATGTGCAGAGCCAAAAGAGATGGGGGAGATTTTGAACAATTTCTTTTCTTCAGTATTCACTAAGGAGAAAGATATTGAATTGTGTAAGGTAAGGGAAACAAGTAGGGTAGTTATGGAAACTATGATGATTAAAGAAGAGGAAGTACTGGTACTTTTAAAGAATATAAAAAGTGGATAAGTCTCCGAGTCCTGACAGGATATTCCCTAGGACCTTGAGGGAAGTTAATGTAGAAATAGCAGGGGCTCTGACAGAAATATTTCAAGTGTCATTAGAAATGGGGATGGTGCCGGAGGATTAGTGTATTGTTCATGTGGTTCCATTATTTAAAAAGGGTTATAAGAATAAACCTAGCAATTATCAGCCTGTAAGTTTGACGTCAGCAGTGGGTAAATTAATGGAAAGTATTCTTGGAGATGGTATATATAATTATCTGGATAGACAGGGTCTGATTAGGAACAGTCAACATGGATTTGTGCGTGTAAGGTCATGTTTCACAAATCTTATTGAATTTTTTGAAGAGGTTACGAGGAAAGTTGACAAGGGTAAAGCAGTGGATGTTGTCTATATGGACTTCAGTAAGGCCTTTGACAAGGTTCCACACGGAAGATTAGTTAGGAAGGTTCAATCGTTAGGTATTAATATTGAAGTAGTAAAATGGATTCAACAGTGGCTGGATGGGAGATGGCAGAGAGTAGTGGTGGATAACTGTTTGTCAGGTTGGAGGCCGGTGACTAGTGGTGTGCCTCAGGGATCTGTACTGGGTCCAATGTTGTTTGTCATATACATTAATGATCTGGATGATGGGGTGGTAAATTGGATTAGTAAGTATGCAGATGATACTAACGTAGGTGGGCTTGTGGATAATGAAGTAGGTTTTCAAAGCTTGCAGAGAGATTTAGGCTAGTTTGAAGAGTGGGCTGAAAGATGGCAGATGGAGTTTAATGCTGTTAAGTATGAGGTGCTACATTTTGGTAGGACTAATCAAAATAGGACATACATGGTAAATGGTAGGGTATTGAGGAATGCAGTAGAACAGAGTGATCTAGGAATAATGGTGCATAGTTCCCTGAAGGTGGAATCTCATGTGGATAGGGTGGTGAAGAAAGCTTTTGGTATGTTGGCCTTTATAAATCGAGCATTGAGTGTAGGAGTTGGGATGTAATGTTAAAATTGTACAAGAGATTGGGGAGGCCAGATTTGGAGTATTGTGTACAGTTCTGTTCACCAAATTATAGGAAAGATGTCAACAAACTAGAGAGAGTACAGAGGAGATTTACTAGAATGTTACCTGGGTTTCAGCACCTAAGTTACAGAGAAAGGTTGAACAAGTTAGGTCTTTACTCTTTGGACTGTAGAAGTTTGAGGGGGACTTGATAGAGGTATTTAAAATTATGAGGGGGATAGATAGAGTTGACGTTGATAGGCTTTTTCCATTGAGAGTAGGGGAGATTCAAACAAGAGGACATGAGTTGAGAGTTAAGGGGCAAAAGCTTAGGGGTAACACAAGGGGGAACTTCTTTACTCAGAGTGGTAGCTGTGTGGAATGAGCTTCCAGTAGAAGTGGTAGAGGCAGGTTCAATTTTGTCATTTAAAATAAAAAGTGGATAGGTATATGGACAGGAAAGGAATGGAGGGTTATGGGCTGAGTGCAGGTCAGTGGGACTAGATGAGAGTAAGCGTTCGGCATGGACTAGAAGGGTCAAGATGGCCTGTTTCCGTGCTGTAATTGTTATATGGTTTTTATATGGTTTTCTTCCTTTCCTGTTACTAGTAAAAAATGCCATCTCCTTCTCTCAATTCCTCCGTATCCGCCACATCGGCTCTCAGGATGAGGCTTTTCATTCTAGAATGAAGGAGGTGCCCTTCTTTTTCAAAGAAAGGGGCTTCCCTTCCTCCACCATCAACACCGCCCTCAACCACATCTCTTTCATTTCACGCACGTCTGTTCTTACCCCATCCTCCTGCCACCATACCAGGGATAGGGTTCCTCTTGTCCTCACCTACCACCCCACTAGCCTCCATGTCCAACACATAATTCTCCAGAATTTCTGCCAAATCCAACGGGATCCTGTCACCAAGCACAATCCTTCCCATTTTCTGCTCTCCGCAGGGATCGCTCCCTACGTGACTCCCTTGTCCATTCATCCCTCCCCACTCATCTCCCTCCTAGCACTTACCCTTGCAAACGAAACAAGTGCCACACCGGCCCCTACCTCTCCTCCCTCACTACCATTCAGGGCCTTAAACAGTCCTTCCAGGTGAGGCGACACTTCACCCGTGAGTCTGTTGGGGGTCATCAACCACATCTGGTGCTCCCGATCTGGCTTCTTGTGTATTGGTGGATATACAAGATTAGGAGACCACTTCGCTGAGCACCTACACTCCATCTGCCAGAAGAAGCAGGATCTCCCAGTGGCCACCCATTTTAATTCCACTTCCCATTCCGATATGTCAATTCATGGCCTCTCTGTTGTGAAGAGGCCACTGTCAGTTTGGAGGAACAACACCTTACATTCCATTTGGGTAGCCTCCAACCTGATGGCATGAACATTGATTTCTTGAAAAAGTAATGGCCCCCCACCGTCCTTCAGCATTCCCTATCACTTTTCCCTTTCTCACCTTACCTCCTTGCCTGTCCATTGCCTCCCTCTGGTGCTCCTCTTCCCCCCCCCCCCCCTTTTTTCCATGGCCTTCTGTTCTTTCCTATTAGACTCCTCCTTCTCCAGCCCTGTATCTCTTTCACCAATCAACTTCCCAGCTCTTTACTGCATCCCTTCTACTCTTGGTTTCACCTGTCACCTGCTGTTTCTCTCTCCTCTCCTCACCTTTTAAATCTACTCTTCAACTTTTTTTTCATCCAGCCCTGCAGAAGAATCTTGCTCTGAACATCAACTGTACTCTTATCCACAGATGCTGCCTGGCCTGCTGAGTTCCTCCAGCATTTTGTGTGTGTTGCTCGGACACACACAGATGCCTTGTGCAGGAAGGCACAGAGTCGACTGTACTTCCTAAGAAGGTTGGCGTCATTCAATGTCTGTAGTGAGATGCTGAAGATGTTCTATAGGTCAGTTGTGGAGAGCGCCCTCTTCTTTGTGGTGGCGTGTTGGGGAGGAAGCATTAAGAAGAGGGACGCCTCACGTCTTAATAAGCTGGTAAGGAAGGCGGGATCTGTCGTGGGCAAAGTACTCGAGAGTTTAACATCGGTAGCTGAGCGAAGGGCGCTGAGTAGGCTACGGTCAATTATAGATAACTCTGAACATCCTCTACATAGCACCATCCAGAGACAAAGAAGCAGTTTCAGCGACAGGTTACTATCGATGCAATGCTCAGACAGGATGAAGAGGTCAATACTCCCCAATGCCATTAGGCTTTACAATTCTACCGCCAGGACTTAAGAACTTTTTAAAAGCTATTATTAATGCTTTTTGAGATAGTGATTTAGATGCATATCATATTTTTTACTGAGTTAAGTATTGTATGTAATTAGTTTTGCTACAACAAGTGTATGGGACATTGGAAAAAAAGTTGAATTTCCCCATGGGGATGAATAAAGTATCTATCTATCTATCTATCTATCTATTTCCAGCATCTGCAGAATTTCTCTTGTTTCATGGATTCTATTGTATTTCTTTATTTTCCTGTGGGTGCAAGGAAATTAATCTCAAGTTTGTACTTTGATAATATGAATTTACTTTGAACTTTGAACACTTGAGCAAATTTGGCTCAAATATCCCGTCCTTCCTATTCGTCTACAACACCCTAATTTCACTGCAATTTAAATGTAACTTTTTGATCTTTCAAACCGAAAGTTTATCTTTGTATTTTCGTTTGCTTTGTCTGTGAACCCCGCTGACCCTCCTCCCTGGAATCATGCTAACGGCATCTTAAAAGCATACCGAATGCCAAAGAGAGGTTGATTTAAAATCAAAGTGAACAATTCATAGTATTCAATCAGCGCTCACCGTGAGGTTTGATGATTGGGAGAAGTTCAGTGCACATATCCCTGGTGGCGAAGAAATTGGTGGCCATCGTCACTTCAGCTTGGGTGCCGAACGGGGTTGTATCTGCCACTTTGAAAGCGATGCCAGCGTTGTTGATGAGGACATCGATGCCTCCGTATTTCTCGAGCATGGTCGCTCTCAGATCTCGGATGCTCTGCAGGCTGTTGATGTCCAGCTGATGGAAGAGCGGCTTCAGCTGCTCCTGCTGCAGTTTCTCCACCGCCTGATGCCCGCGGCCCACGTCCCGGGCGGTCAGGTACACGTCCCCGTTAAACTGCCGGCACAGAGCCCGCACCACCTCCAGCCCGATGCCCTTGTTGGCTCCGCTCACCACCGCCACTCGCTTCGACATGTCCCCGGAATTCCAGCAGACGGAAACAGATTCCAACCCTCGGTTGGGTGGGTACGTCCGAGCCGAGTGCGCAGGCGCCCGGGACGCGGAGCTTCGCGAGTTTCTGATTGACACCCAGCAGCCTAAAGAAACGCTAGTGGTTTTGCAGACGCTGGAAAACTACACACACACACACACACACAGAGAATGCTGGAGGAACTCAGCAGCATCTATGGAGGGGAATAAACAGTCCGCGTTTTGGGCCACGTCCCTTTATTGTTTATTATAAGACATAAGAGAATAATTAGGCCATTTGGCTCATCGAGTCTATTATGCCATTCAATCACGGCAGATCCTTTTTTCCCCTCTTCAGCCCCACTACCCAGCCTTCTCCCTATAACCTCTGATGCCATGTCCAATCATGAACCTATCAATCTCTGCCTTAAATGCATATTCAATGACCTGGCCTCCACAGCTGCCTGTGGTAATAAATTCCACAAATTCACTACCCTCTGGCTAAAGAAATCTCTCTGCATCTGCTTTAAATGGACGCCCCTCTATCCTGAGGCTGTGCCGTCTTGTTCTAGACTCTCCAATAATGGGAAACATCCTTTCCACGTCTACTCTGTATAGGCCTTTCAACATTTGAAAGGTTTTAATGAGATCCCCTCTCATCCTTCTAAATACCAAGGAGTACAGAGCGATCAAACGTTCCTCATATAACCCTTTAATTCCCAGAATCATCCTTGTGAACCTCCTCTGACCCCTCTCCAGTGCTAGCACTTTTTTTTTTAAAGATGAGGACCATCTAAGATCCTCCATAAATGCTGCCTGACCTGCCGAGTTCCTCCAGTACTTCATGAGCACTGATTTTCAGTACCCCACCAGGTGCACTGTCAGGGTCTGACTTTTGCAAGATTTCACCCTCTGGAGGGACGGTGTGATGTTGGCCTCCAGCTTTGTTACTGGATCCTCCTCGTTTGTATCCCTGATTTACCGAATGTTGCTCAGTAGGTATCTTTGATTTGAATTACCAGGAGGGGTGTGGTTAGTAGGCATTTTTGTTGGTTATGTAGCAATGTTCAAGGGTATTTGGGCACCTGGTGAAACAGGAGGTGTGTTGGTAGTATTTTGAGAACACAAGTTTAAGTTGGCCTAGTTTAAGTCCACAGCAGTGATGAAGAGAGCCTCTGAGTATCTCGTTTCAAGGTTGACCACTGACTAGTGATTGAGTTTGGGTCTCGTATCTGTCCGCGGTGGGATGTAGACTAGCTGATTGATTTCCCGTGGCTCACAGTATATGGATGCCAATTACTGTCCAATATTCCAAGCTGGGTGCACAGGAGCCGTCACAACCAAGCACCATGAGGTCTTGATAAAGAAGCAGGCCTGCCTCTAACTTGGCCCCAGGACACCATACGGTCTACACAGTGAGTTGAGAAGCCCTCGGTACCTTGACCAGGTATGGCCCTTGTGAGCACAGAAGTAATTTCTGTCTAAACTGGAATTAGGGGTGAACACTCACAGCCACAGCAGGCCTTACACTACACAACTTCCTTCAATGTGGGGTCGGGTAGCATGAGCAGCAGTGCCCTGGGTCCAATCCTGCATCAGTCAAGATGACTTTTGTGCACATTTACCACAGCGTGTCACACTCACACGGACCCCACATCTCCGGATGAGCTTGTAATCTCAGTCTCCAAGACTGACATCCAGGCATCCTTCAAGAGGGTGAATCCGTGGAAGGAATCCAAGTACCAGATGATGTACCCGGTCAAGTATTTAAAGGGAACCTGAGGGGGAATTTCTTCACTCAGGGTGGTGGGAGCGTGGAATGAGCTGCCAGTGGAAGTGGTGGATGCTGGTTTGATTTCAGCATCTCAGAGAAATTTCGGTAAGTGCATGGATGGAAGGGGTATAGCGGGATATGGTCCAGGTGTGGTTCAATGGGACGAGGCAGATAAATAGTTTGGCACAGACTAGATGGGTGGAATGGCCTGTTTGTGTGCTGTAGAGCTCTATGACGAAGCACAAAAGACTTGTGCAGACCAACAGGCTAGGGTATTTACAGACACAGTCAATTTCTCGCTTCAGTGGACTGGCGTTCCCACCAGATTCAGAAGGGCATCAATTGTACTGGTGCCCAAGAAGAACATGGTCACCAGCCTCAATAACTACCATCTAGAAGCACTTAAATCAACCATAAGGATCGGCTTTGCAAGGTTGTTTATGGCCGGGATCTGCCTAGCGCCACAACAGGTCAACAACAGATCTGATTCCCTGGCTCTTCACTCCGGACGAGCCAGGTACCAGGAGGTTGTACATCAAGCTATTCACCTGAAATTGTTACACAGGTCCTTCAGTCCACAATGTTGAAAGGAAGAAAGTTCAGCTTTCCTTGTTGCATCTACATTGAAACATGCAGTGAAATATTGTGCTCACTTTTTAAACCTGCTGTAAGATCAATCTAACCCTTCCCTCCAGTATAAGCCTCCATTTTTCTTTCATCCAAGTGCCAAAACGGCTCAGGCTCTCAGGATCCCAGTCTCTGAGGCTTTATTCATAAATCCTGTGCACCCCAAAAAGTTACAGTCTTTGTATACTCTCAGTTTCATCTTCAGGGTGGCATAGTATTTGCTCAAAGGAAGGTTTTTAATTAAAAATCCTTATACTGTATTACATTATGGACTGTGATCATCTAACAGCCAGACTCCAGGTGCAATTGCCCTGTTGTTCCTGCTGAAGTCGGAGGTAAATTGATGACATTTTAAACATGAGAAATTCTGTAGATGCTGGAAATCCAAAGCTGGAGAAACTCAGGCAGCAAACTCAGGAAATGATTGTGTTGCAAGAGTTAGTGCTTCCAGCACTTACTCAGGCAGTAGGTTGCAATCCGAGGAGAAACACAGGGAGCAGGTACAAGGGAGATTAGGAGGGGAAAATGGATTAAAACTTTTGAACGAAACCTGCTGTATTAAGCAATGTACAAAAACTACAGAAAGCAGTTCTCCATGGCATTCTGAGACACAAATTCACCGGCCAATTTTCCTGCAGCCATTTAGGCCTGTTAAATATGCACGAAAATTCGTGTACACACGGCACAGTGGCCATCACAATCCTGACAGCTAATCCACTAATCTTTCTCTGCCCTTTACTCTAGTAACTAAGAAGGCAAGTGTGATAAAATGGCTAGTCTTATAATATAAAACACGACAGCCCAGTACAGGCCCTTCGGCCCATGATGCTGTGCCACCTTTTAGCCTACTCCAGGATCAATCTAACCCTTCCCTCCCACATAGCCCACCATTTCTCTATCATCCATGTGCCTGTCTAAGACTCTTTTAAATAGCGCTAATATATCTGCCTCTATCACCCCTCCGAGTGCAGTCCAGGCTCCCACCTCTCTCTGCATTTAAACAAAACTGAACTCTAACATTCCCCCTCTATTTTACTCCAATCACCTTAAAATTACACCCCCTTGTATTAGCCATTTCTGGCCTTGGCCGACCACTCGATCCACATCTTTTATCATCTTTTACATTGCACATCCCCATCACATTAGCTCTCATCCTCCTTCACTTCGTAGTAGCTAGCACAAGACCATTACAGCGCCAGCGATGGGGATTCATTGCCGATGTTGTCCGTAAGGAGTTTGAAGATCCTCCTCCTGACGGCTTGGGTTTCCTCCAAGAGATCCGATTTCCTCCCACATATGCATTAGTAGAGCAGTTGGTCACATGGTTACAATTGGCTGGCACAGTCTTATTGGGCCAGAAAGCCTGCAACTGTGCTGTATTTCTAAATTAAAATTAAAAAGCAAGAGAAATTCTTTATAGAATTTATTTAATTATAATTATTTCCACTGAGTAAACAAAGCCATAAATTTGCAAGAATCAACATACAGATTTGTGGATCAAAAATAATCTTCTGGACTTTGTGCTCCCCAAATTTTGTATCTGCCCCATGACCCATATTTCAAAATTACCACTTCTGCACAGTTTTATTGGTAACGTATTCTCCGTGTGGGCCTTCTGCACCTTCTGGTAGAAGGGCTAAATATACGGGGGTCACGGCTCCCTCTTCGGCAGTGCCGGGTGCATTAGGACCAGCCATATCAGTTTTCACCCAACCAGGGCAGCAGGCGTTCAAGAGGATCTTGTCTGCTGCTCTCTCCTTACTCAACCTCCTGGCAAGGATCTTGGAGAGGACAGTAAGCCCCAACTTTGTAACCCCGTAGGCACTGGAGGGCCACCCCTGCTGGGTGTGCACCCCGTTTTTAGCATCTTCAACAAACTTCTTCATCAGCTCCACCAATTCTTCCTCCGTGATGGTCGTGCTGCGGAATTTCACCTGCAGTTCCGGGCTGCACTGCGACAGTGCTCTAGAACCAGCCATGCTGGATACATTCACCACCCGCCCTGCCAATTTAAAAGTTTGCAAAACGTTAGACACAAAGAACAAAAGAAAGAGTGAGATCATCTTTTCTCTCAAGTTAATCCTATTTTTTCTTTTGACCAAATTGGACACGAGATCCTGCAGATGCTGGAAATCCATTGCCATACACACAAAGTGCTGGAGGAACTCAGCAGGTCAGGCAGCATCTATGGAAAGGGATAAACAGTCAGTGTTTCAGGCTGGGACCCTTCATCGGACTGGGTTATTGTTCAAGCCAAACGCTCCAACTGTAGGCATGTCAGCTACTGTGTCATATGACATGGGAAATCATGGTCTCATGACCATAATTGTTCTTGGCAAATGTTTCTACACATGTGGTTTGCCAATGCCTTTTAGTCAGTGTCTTTACAAGATAGGTGATCCCAGCCATTATCAATAACATTCAGAGTTTTGTCTACCCAACGTCAGCGGTCACATAACCAGTGCTGTGACATGCACCAGCTGCTCATACAACAATCCGCCACTGCTCCCATGGCTTCATGTGACCCTCATTTGGGGGGGGGGGGGAGGGGAGGGGGGACGGGGTTGCTAATTGGGTGCTACACCTTGTGCAAGGGTGGCCTGCAGGCTAGCAGCGGGAAGGAGCACCTTATACCTCCTTTGGTAGAGACATATCTCCACCCTGTCACCCATGTAGGAATGTAGTTACCAAAACTACAGATCCTGACTGAGTTTGTATTTACATAGCAAAGTGGAACAGGTCTTTGATAATAAGTTAACATTGTCAGGATGTTCAGTCCAGGGGTCACTCACTAATTAACATATATATATGTATGTTAGAATAAAATGAAGGTGTGTGTATATGTGTATGTATGTGTGTGTGTGTGTGTGTGTATATATATATACACATACATACATATATATATACATATATATATACACACACACACACACATTCATTTTTAGTTACACCTGTACTCCACCTTGTTAATGCAAATATCTAATCAGCCAGTCATGTGACAACTCAATGCATAAAAGCATACAGACATGGTCAAGAGGTTTAGATGTTGTTCAGAGCAAACATCAGAAGGGGACGTAATATGATCTAAATGACTTTGACTGTGGAATGATTGCTGGTGCCAGACAGGGTGGTTTGAGTATCTCAAAAACTGCTGATCTTTCAGAATTTTCTAGAGTTTACAGAGTGCACCCGGTGTGAAATACAAAACATTCAGTGAGCAGCATCTCCGTGGGCAAAACTAACTTGTTAATAGAACATAGAGCAGTGCAGCACAGGAACAGGCCTCTTGGCCAACAATGTTGTGCTGAGTCAATTAAATTAGTAATCAAATGGCTAATATCTTCTGCCTACACAATGCCCATATCTTTCCATTTTTCTCACATTAACATACCTATTTAAACATCTCTTCAGTCTCTAACGTTTCTGCCTCTACTGCCACCTCAGGTAGCACATCCCAGGCATCCACAACTCTTTAAAAGCAACTTGCCCCTCACATCTCCTTTGAACTCACCTCCCTCACCTTAAATGCCTACCCTCTGTTGTTGGACATTTCAACCCTTGGCAAAAGATATTGTATGTCTACTCTATCGATGACTCTCAATTTTATAAACCTCCATGAACCTCCCCTTAGTCTCTGCCGCTCCAGAGAAAACAACACGTTTATCCAAACTCGCATTATGAGACGTGCCCTCTAATCCAGCCAACGTTGTGGTAACCTTCTTCTGCACCTTCTCCAAAACCTCGACATCCTTCCTATAATGTAATGACCCCGACACTATGCAACGCACCAGATGTGGTCTAACTAGTTTTATTAAGCTGCAACATAACTTCCTGACTTTTAAACTTAATGCTTCAACTACTAAAGACAAGAAAGCCATATACCTTCTTAACCACTATCAACCTGTGTAGCAATTTTCTGGCTATGAATTTAGACCACAAGATCCCTCTGTTCATCAACACCGTTAAAGATCTTGCCCTGAACAGTGTACTGTCTCTTTTTGGCACGTGGCCAAGTGGTTAAGGCATTCATCTAGTTATCTGAAGTTCGCTAGTTCGAGCCTTGGCTGAAGCTGCGTGTGTGTCCTTCAGCAAGGCACTTAACCACACATTGCTCTGCGACGACACTGGTGCCAAGCTGTATGGTGCCCTTCCCTTGGACAACATCGGTGGTGTGGAGAGGGGAGACTTGCAGCTTGGGCAACTGCCGGTCTTCCATAAAAAAAACCTTGCCCAGGCTTGCGCCCTGGAAACTCTCCAAGGTGCAAATCCATGGTCTATCGAGACTAACGGAGGTCTACACTGTCTCTTAGCATTTGTCCTACCAAGGTGCAATACTTGGTATTTGGCCAGGTTAAACTCTTTCCCCACCCATATCTGCAACTGGTTTATATCCCATTGTATTCTTTGCAGTATTCTACACTGTCCACAACACCACCAACCTTCATGTCCGCAAACTTACTAGATAGATAGATAGATACTTTATTCATCCCCATGGGGAAATTCAACATTTTTTCCAATGTCCCATACACTTGTTGTAGCAAAAACTCATTACATACAATACTTAACTCAGTAATAATATGATATGCATCTAAATCACTAACTCAAAAAGCATTAATAATAGCTTTAAAAAAGTTCTTAAGTCCTGGCAGTTGAATTGTAAAGCCTAATGGCATTGGGGAGTATTGACCTCTTCATCCTGTCTGAGGAGCATTGCATCGACAGTAACCTGTCACCTAACTCACCCATCTACGTTTTCATCCAGGTATTTATATATTTCACATACAGTTGAGGTTCCAGTACAGATCCCAGCAAAACATCACTGATGACTAACCTCCAGTTAGAATAAGTTCCTTTGACCACTACCCCATCTTCTACAGGCAAGTAAGTCCTGAATCCAAATGGCCAATTCACCATGGATCTTAATCTTCCGGATGAGTCTCCCAGAGGGACATTGTCAAATCCCTTACTAAAATTCATGTAGACATCATCCACAGATCTACCTTCATCACCCTTGTCACCTCAGCAAACAACTCAATTAAGCTAGTAAGACATGACTTCCCCACACAAAGCTATGCTGGCTGTCCCTAATTACACCATAGTTTTCCAAATACTTGGGGTTAGGGTTTATTTCCAAATAAACCCTATCCCCACGAATTCTCTCGAGTAACTTCCTTACTACGAACGCAAGACTGACTAGTCTATAGTTTCTGGGTTTAGCCCTGGTCCCCTTCTCGAACCAGCTACTTACCAGTCCTCCAGGACCCCGCCTGTGTATAGAGAGGACATTAAGTTATTGGTCAAGGCCCCAGCAATCACTTCCCTTACCTTTCTCAATAATCTGGGGTATATACCATCAGGCTCTGGGGATTTATCCACTGTAAAGCTCTTTAAAAGACACAACACTACCTCCTCCTTTACTTTGAAATGCCCAAGAATATCAATATGCTCAGTACTGATCTCCCCAGTCCCCACGTCCTTCTCCTCGGTAAATACGGATGGAAAGTACTCATTAAGGTTCTCACCCATATCCCTCATATCCAAGCAAATGTTCCCCACCCCCCCCAACTTTATCCTTGAGTGTCCTTGCCTTCTCCCTAGTTATCCTCTTGCTCCTGGTACATGTATAGAATGCCTTGGAATTCTCTTTAATCCTACTTGTCTTGGACTTTTCATGGCCCCTCTTTTGTCTTTCCTAATTCCCTTGAGCTCCTTTCTGGTTTTTTTATAATCCTCAAGGGCTCTGTTTGATTCCAACTTCCTAAGTTTTACATTCTTTTCCGTCTTAACTAAATCCATCAGCTCTCTCAACATCCAAGGTTCTCTGACCTTGCCATCCTTGTCCTTTCTACAGACCAGAACATACCTGTCCTGAACTCTGTGCAGTTGGTCACTCAACACCTTTCACGTGTCAGATGTGGACTTGCCCCAAAACAGCTGTTCCCAAATAACTCTTCCTAGTTCCTGTCTAATGCTCTTGTAGTTTGCCCTGCTTCAATTCAATACTTTCCCCGCCAGGTCCATAATTATCCTTACTTATAGCTATCTTAAAACTTAAGTAGTCAATGTTCCCTAACTATTAACCCACTGAAATGTCAGTCACCTAGCCAGGCTCATTACCCAAACCACCAGGTCTAGTACATCCCCTCATCATGTTGAGCAATCTACATACTGATTTAAGAAACCCTCCTGCCCTCCTGGATGCACCTAACAAATCCTGCCCCATTCAAGCCACCTGCATTCAGAAGGCCTAAGTTTATCCAGGAGAGTTGAAGATCCCCCCCCCCCCCATGAAAACAACCCTATTGTTTTTACACCTTTCCTTAATCTGCCTGCATATCTGTTCCTCAATGTCCTGGTGGCTATTTGGGGTCTGTTGTACAATGCATCAGAGTGACTGCACCCTGTCTATTTTTGAGCTCTATCCCTACAGACTTAGTGGACGAGCCCCCCATTATGTCCTCTGAATGCAGCTGTGATATTGTCACTGATTAGAAGTGCAACTTGCCCACCTCTTCTACCCCACCTTCTCTCTTTTCTAAAACATCAAAACCTGGGACATTAAGCACCCACTCCTGCAGAAAGGATGTGCTGAAACTGGAGAGAGTTCAAAGGAGATTCATGAAAATGATTCTAGGATTAAACAGCTTGTCATATGAAGAGCATTTGATGGCTCTGGGCCCGTATTCACCGGAATTCAGAAGAATGAGGGGGTGCCCTCATTGAAACCTATCAAATGGTGAAAAGCCTTGATAGAGTGGCTGTGGAGAGGATGATTCCTCTGGTGGGAGAGTCCAAGAGCAGAGGCCTCAGAACAGAGGGGCATCCTTTTAGAACGCAGATGAAGAGGAATTTCTTTAGCCAGAGAGTAGTGAATCTGTAGAATTCATTGCCACGGGCAGCTGTGGAGGCCAAGTCTTTGTATATATATAAGGCAGAGGTTGATAGATTCTTGATTGGTCAGAGCATGAAGGGATACGGGGAGAAGGCAGGAGATTGGGGCCGAGAGGAAAATGATGAAATCGCAGAGCAGACTTGATGGGCCAAAATGGCCTAATTCTGCTCCTATGGTTTATGGTCTTATGTTACAACTGAACCTGCATTTACCAGGTCCGCTGGCAGCTCGATCAACAATCATCCCACCAGGGGGATGCTTTCACTCCAGGAGGAGTGAAGAATATCCCCCTCAGATATCTCCACTGTTTGACCTTTCACCCTAAGCCTATGACCTCTAGTTCTCATCCAACCTGTGGAGAGAACATCTGCATGCATTCAATATATCTATAACGCCTGGAGTTTTGTAATCCTCTGGGAATTGTTACGAAGGATGAACAGCTCTGATGGGCAGAAGGGTGCAAGGTTGCCCATGTCCCCCTTCCCTGGGAGAATCACAAACTGTTACTGTTTCCACGTGTTAATGAGAGAGAAAGAGATGGAACAAGACATACTTGGACTGGAACATTGCTTCAGACAAGGGAGAGATAACACAGGGAGGAAGAGACTTGTTGTTCCACCATATTATGACTCCTGTAAGACTCATGGCTCCGGAGAGGGCTGTTTACTTGGTACTATTCTGTTCATTAAAATTCCTCAGTGGACAGCCGGAGTGGGCTGGTTTGATGGGC
This sequence comes from Hemitrygon akajei, assembly GCF_048418815.1. Taxonomy (NCBI): domain Eukaryota; kingdom Metazoa; phylum Chordata; class Chondrichthyes; order Myliobatiformes; family Dasyatidae; genus Hemitrygon; species Hemitrygon akajei. The sequence goes on along the minus strand of NC_133128.1, from coordinate 17,960,219 downwards.
TAAGCCATTCAAAACTGATTGACATCTGAGACCCCGTGAGTAGGGATAAAAGTGAGGTCTGGGGAGACACCCCTCAGACACACCGGGAGACGCACCAAGAGACACACTAGTGAGCACTGTTTAAGTGTTGGAACCCATGAGAAAAGTGGGGGCATCAGAGACTGAACGAAGGATCGGTCAATTTTAACTCACAGTGTTTATAGCGAGGCCGGTGGGGGCTTGTGTGTGTGTCCACCCTTGCCTGGGTGATGAGTCCACCATAGAAGAACGGTCTAGCTAAAGGACAGAGGGGTCATACCTGAATGGCCACAACAACACATCGACGGATCAAGAAAGTAAAGGAAGGTTTGCAAGACAATAGCTGTCACTGTTTGCTCTCTCTCTCTCTCTCTCTCTCTCCAATTACAACAAAAGAACCAACAACTACCTCAGCCTATATGAACTGAACTGAACTTTATACTTTCCCATAATAATTCTTTATCCCCTAGACAATAATAGAGCTTGTTTATTATTGATTATTATTATACCCACATTTTTAGGTTTAGTATTGCTAACGTGTATTATCTGTATATTTGCATTGTTGATATTGATTTGAATATTTTACTAATAAACACTGTTTTGAAAATAGTACCAGACTCCATCGGATACCTCTATTTTTGCTGGTAAGACACTCAGTTATGGGGTACGTAACAGAATACAGATCTATAATTCCTTGAAAGTGATGTCACAGGTAGATAGGGTCATAAGAATGGACTTCATTATTCCAAGCATTGAGTCCAGAAGTTGGGATGTTAACGTTGAAGTTGTACAAGATGTTGGTGATGCCTCATTTGGAATACTGTGTGCAGTTCTGGTCAGGAAAGATATCCGTAAGGCTGGAAGAGCGCAGAGAAAATTTACAAAGATGTTGTCAGGACCTGAAGACCTGAGTTGCAGGGAAAGGTTGAAGACCTTCGAGCTTTGGAGAATGAGGGGGAGATCTGATATGGGGATACAAAATTATGGGGGGGGGGGGTACAGGCAGGGTAAATGCAAGCAGGCTTTTTCCAGAGGTTGGGTGAGAGAAGAGCTGGAGGCCATGGGTTTTAGGGTGAAATGTGAAAGTTTAAAGGAAACGTGAGGGGGGAAACTTCTTTTTATTTTCATTTACTTATTGAGATACAGAGTGGAATAGGCCCTCACGGCTCTTCGAGCCACGCTGCCCAGCAACCCCTGATTTAACCCTAGCTTAAATGCGGGAAACTCACATAGGCATGGGGAGAGCACACAAGCTCCTTACAGACAGTGGGGGGGGGGGGGGAATTGAACCCAAGTTGCTGGTAATGTAAAGCACTGTGCTAACCACTACGTCACCATGCTGCCAGCGGAAGTGGTGGATGTAGGTTCCATTTCAATGTTTAAGAAAAATTTGGATAGGTACATGGATGTGAGGGGTATGGAGGGCAGTGGTCAGGGTGCAGTTCGTTGGGTACTGGGCAGAATGATGGTTCAGCATAGACTGGGTGAGCCAAAAGGCCTGTTTCCGTACTATAGTGTTCTATGACTCTATATGTCTCCCGTCAGACTGCTGAGCTATGGGAAAGGGCCAGGGAAGTCAACACTGACTAGATGGGCTGAATGTCCAGTTTATCTATCAAACTACTTTGAGGTTCCTTTTAAAACATGAGCACATTTGTATTCCACCACATGGGGGTACCGTATTCAAACAGGCTATATATTGGGACCAAAACAACACATTATTTTTGTGTTCATTTCAAAGTAACTTGGCTGCTTATTGTCAATTACAAGAAACCTCCTTACCAATTAGTTGCTGCCCAGTAAATGCACTCAATAAATCTTCTTGCAAGCAGTTGTTAGGATGGGAAACAGCTTCTTCCCCTAGGGTGTGAGACAGCTGAAGTCCCTGGCACCACCCAGGTCTCATCACGCATGATGCACCAGTATTTTTAAAACTTGTGTAATAAATGCACCTTATTATTTTTTAAGTTGTGAATGGTAATATTACCTTGTGTGTTATGTGTGTTGAGTCACACCTTGGTCCAGAGGAGTGTTGTTTCATTTGGTATACATGTGTATGGTTGAATGACAAACTGACTTGAACTTGAATGAGTACCATCTTAGAGGTCAAGAGCAAAATCCAAAAGTTAAGGACCCAATAGCTTAGCAACAGTTAAGTATATATTGAAATCTAGAAGGTTAGAGTGCAGAGCACGAAAGAAAATCTGACCTTATTTAGGAGAAGCAATATGGTTTGACTTTATGTGAACTCATAGAAGCTATTTAAGGTTCTGAATTTAAAAAAAAAACACACTAAATGAAAGTATGTGAAATTGAAGTCAAATTATTAAACTAAGATTTGTCATTGGTTTGATGTTCAGGATAGCGGATATAAACTAGAATTAATATAAGTAGAAAATACTAATTGCAGGTATGCTGTGGGCTCAGTTATTCTTATATTTCTTAATGACTTTAAAAACTGTTCTAGTTTGTTGGTTGCACAAATATATTTTTCAGTACAATAAATAATCAAACAGGTTTATGGAGGGGAAAAATAATTGATTAGGGTAGTAGGCAGTCACTGACCACATAGTGGGTCATGAATGTATCCCGGACAAACCCTCAAATGTTGTGACTGACACAGCAACTGTAAATGGCAAATATTTTTAAAAATGTCTTTATTCACAAGCATCCAGGGGAAACGAAGAGAATCTCACTCTCCTCACACATTGTTTTATACTTCCTCAACGCTAAACAGCCATTTCAATTGCTATAATCACCCTCTTAATTTTAAATATAGCCAGGTACACTTTACAGAGCTTCACATTTCCAATGGTAGCCCATCCCCAGCTAGAAGAACTTACTGAAAATTCAATTCGGGCTTGTCCCAAAAGCCCGAGTATGAACTCCAGACACGCAAAATACAGTCTACCTTTTTGTTTTACTCGTGTTGAGGGATGGGTCCCATGTATATACAACTATCTAGAAGGCTAAGTGACCTGTCCTGAAACATGCATTTAGTGACAGGGATACACCTTTTAACATTGTGCTAATAGTCCAAACATTAATTTGTCGTCTTGCCCTACTGTAGTTCAATGGGACAGAATCCTAATGATTGGTTTCACTAGCCACAAAGTATCAGGTGGAAATTAAATGAGATACAGATTTTATTTCCTTAAGACTGGTCCCCATTTTAGTTATTCCATAAACCCAGAATGACTCCTAACAACCATGTTTATAGCAACGTGAAAACATGCCGATTATAAGAGAACTCAAGTAAGCTTTTTTTTTACTGAGTCAAGTGTACACCGGGGGTCACTGTACACTCGATAGTTTTTTTTAAAACCAAGTCCTAGAAGCCTTCAAATATCAGAGAGCCCAAAATGAACTGAGTAACTTAGCGTGATGAGTTCTACAGAAGCGAACTACGCGTTGTTGCATGAACTTCACTGTAACTTTTGCTCTTTCAGACCGAGGTTCTTCGACCTGAAACTTATCTCGGTCTTTTTTTTTTTGTTTGCTTTGGTCTGTGAACCCCGCTGACCCTCTCCCTGGAGAATCATGCTAACGGCATCTTAAAAGCATACCGAATGCCAAAGAGAGGTTGATTTAAAATCAAAGTGAACAATTTATAGTATTCAATCAGCGCTCACCGTGAGGTTTGATGATTGGGAGAAGTTCAGTGCACATATCCCTGGTGGCGAAGAAATTGGTGGCCATCGTCACTTCAGCTTGGGTGCCGAACGGGGTTTTATCAGCCTCTTTGAAAGCGATGCCAGCGTTGTTGATGAGGACATCGATGCCTCCGTATTTCTCGAGCATGGTCGCTCTCAGATCTCGGATGCTCTGCAGGCTGTTGATGTCCAGCTGATGGAAGAGCGGCTTCAGCTGCTCCTGCTGCAGTTTCTCCACCGCCTGATGCCCGCGGCCCACGTCCCGGGCTGTCAGGTACACGTCCCCGTTAAACTGCCGGCACAGAGCCCGCACCACCTCCAGCCCGATGCCCTTGTTGGATCCGCTCACCACCGCCACTCGCTTCGACATGATTCCACCAGCACGAGAGCTCTAGAATGCGCGATTGCAGCAGGTGCGAACTGATTGGTTGGAAACGTCAGAATCGAATCTCAGAACTGGATACATTCGATCCGAGTGCGCAGGCGCTCCTGTGATACTCCTCCCGACGACGTCTGGAACTTTTTCATTTAATCCTTTTGTTGTAATTATATTGTTTAGCGTCGGTTTTGTTTGATTATTTCTATTTGTTCGGTTACTGGTCATCTATGGGTGTGATTTTTCATCGATTCTACTGTATGGCCTTATTCTACTGTGAATGCCCGCAAGAAGCAGAATCTCAGGATAGTATTTGGTGACATATACGGACTTCGATAATAAATTTATTTTGAACTTTAATTTGTTGTGTAGGCGCATTAATCAAGTTAAAAAGAATCAGAGTTCCCTTCTTAAACATGGAATTTCGCAACAGGAGGTTTCCGCAAAATAAGTTAGTTGTTTTATTCTGTTCACATTGATATTGTGGTAAATTCCAATGGTCGAAAAGAACGCTTAGGGCAAAAAGTGTTTCTCAAATATCAGATTAATGGGGAATGTCCAAAGAGCGCTCTGCTACATGTACCGCCCAGATCGGAAGATTAAATAGCTGACTGTCAAATTCCAAAACCAACTGAACAAAGGTTAAATTCTGAAAGGTTACAATTTCTGCCGAGTCATGGGATGGAATAATTAACATCAGTTTGGAGAATCCGAGCTTGTCCGAGTTTCCAACGCAAGCAGAATCATTTGTTTTAATGTTTTTCAAGTTAAAGTGTATTGTCGTTCAACCGTACATGTGTATACAGGTACATAAAACAGCGTTCCTCAGTGACGAATGTGCAAAACACACGGCATATATCACGTACGGCACATGCTGTAGAATATATCAACACAATATTAACCGAAAGCGCGGGTTTTGGTGTTCGGAGCAGATCCCCCATATCCCCGCCCCCGCCCCCACTTTGGGCTTATCAGAGCGAAAATCACCTTTAAAAACATTTCAGTGTGAACGACTAAATCCTGTAACCATGTAGGCTGAAGCAGACATTGTGATTGGGTTGGGCAGGAAGTAGGGAAAGAAAGGGCATCAGAGGTACAATGGCGGGCAAAAGTTTGGGCTCCCAAGAGATTTGAGCTCTCAGATAACTTTTACCAAGGTCTCAGACCTTAATTAGCTTGTTAGGGCTATGGCTCGTTCACAGTCATCATTAGGAATGGCCAGGTGATGCAAATTTCAAAGCTTTATAAATACCCTGACTCCTCAAACCTTGTCCCAACAATCAGCAGACATGGGCTCCTCGAAGTAACTGCCTAGCACTCTGAAAATTAAAATAACTGATGCCCACAAAGCAGGAGAAGGCTATAAGAAGATAGCAAAGTGTTTTCAGGTAGCTGTTTCCTCAGTTTGTTATGTAATTAAGAAATGGCAGTTAACAGGAACGGTGGAGGTCAAGTTGAGGTCTGGAAGACCAAGAAAACTTTCTGAGTGAACTGCTCGTAGGATTGCTAGAAAGGCAAATCAAAACCCCCTGTTTGACTGCAAAAGATTTAGCAGACTCTGCAGTGATGGTGCACTGTTCTACCGGGCAGCAACACCTGCACAAATATGACCTTCATGGAAGAGTCATCAGAAGAAAACCTTTCCTGTGTCCTCACCACAAAATTCAGCATCAGAAATTTGCAAAGGAACATCTAAACAAGTCTGATGCATTTTGGAAACAAGTCCTGTGGTCTGATGAAGTTAAAATAGAACTTTTTAGCTACAATGAGCAAAGGTATGTTTGGAGAAAAAAAGGTGCAGAATTTCATGAAAAGAACACCTCTCCAACTGTTAAGCACGGGGCTAGATCGATCATGCTTTGGGCTTGTGTTGCAGTCAGTGGCACAGGGAACATTTCACTGGTAGAGGGAAGAATGAATTCAATTAAATACCAGCAAATTCTGTAAGCAAACATCACACCATCTGTAAAAAAAAAAGCTGAAGATGCCACAGGGATCAGTGCTGGGTCCATTGTTATTTGTCATCTATATCAATGATTGCACTGCTCCTGGGAAACGCTGTCTCATTCTGCCCTGCAGAGCTGATGTACGGTTAGAATGACAATAAAGTTTTTGAATCTTGATCTGGATGATAATGTGGTAAATTGGATCAACAAATTTGTTGATGATACAAAGATTGGAGATGTAGTGGACAGTGAGGAAGGCTATTGTGGCTTGCAGAGGGATTGGCACCAGCTGGAAACATGGGCTGAAAAATGGCAGATGGAGTTTAATACAGACAAGTGTGAGGTATTGCACTTTGGAAGGACAAACCAAGGTAGAACATACAAGGTAAATGGTAGGACACTGAGGAGTGCAGTAGAACAGAGGGATCTAGGAATATAGATACAAAATTCCCTAAAAGTGGCGTCACAGGTAGATAGGGTAGTAAAGAGAGCTTTTGGTACATTGGCCTTTATAAATCATAGTATTGAGTATAAGACTTGGAATGTTATGGTGAGGTTGTATAAGGCATTGGTGTGGCCAAATTTGGAGTATTGTGTACAGTTTTGGTCACCGAATTACAAGAAGGATATTAATAAGGTTGAAAGAGTGCAGAGAAGTTCTACAAGGATGTTGCCGGGACTTGAGAAACTGAGTTACCGAGAAAGGTTGAATAGGTTAGGACTTTATTCCCCGGAGTGTAGAAGAATGAGGGGAGATTTGATAGAGGTATATAAAATTATGATGGGTATAGATTGTGATGTGTGATGAGAAAACCAGGCTGAGATGGGGTCCAGAGTTGACCCCCCTGTGAACTATGCTGCTAACAAGAGAGGGAGAAGCAGAGGGGGAGGCATCCTGCTGCAGATGCTGATAATGAGAGGGAGAGATGATTTAGTATTATGGCTTCTTCGATAATTGTTTACTTTACTCCAAGGACACTTTGCCTGCTTGTGTGCATTCCTGCTGAGACAGCAAGGCGGGACCAGGTGATGGACATGGACAGTTGATGGATGGCTGGTCCCCCGGCAGGGGAGATAAAAAGCAAGTCTGCTGAGACACAAGCAGACACACCACGGGACAGTGGAAGAGTAATGTGCACCCACGCAAAGGTGAGGGTTTGGAGGATCGATTCGGGGGAATCGATCAGAGGCTCACAGTGTGTGAAGGCAGACCGGTGGGTGCTTGTGTGTGTGTCCACCCTCGCCTGGGTGATGGGCTCACCACTGAAGAACGGACTGGCCTGGTACGGAGGGGTCACAGTCGGTGACCACAACAGGACAAGAAGACAACAGAAGGTTTGCCTGCTGTAACTGCTCATCTCTCTCTCTCTCTCTCTCTCTCTCTCTCTCTCTCTCTCTCTCTCTCTCTCTCTCTCTCTCTCTCTCTCTCTCTTTCACCCCCCCCCATGGTACAACAGCAACTACCTTGACTTAAACTAAACTGAACTGAACTGAACTCTGCACCATCATAAGACTATTCATTTACCCAGACTTCGATAGAGCTTGGTTTTGATTCCTATTTCCACACTTCTGTATATATCATTGCTAACCTTTTATATATATTTGCATTTTTATAGTACTGTATTGCTTAGTTTACTAATAAACACTATTAGTTAAAGTAATACTGGACTCCAACGTATTATTCCAGTTCTGCTGGCTTGGTAACCCGGTCACGGGGTACGTGACAAGATAGTGTTATGAGCGATGAACAGACCTGATGGACAATGGGGTGCAGAGTTAACCATTCCCAACCCCCCTCCTGAGAACTATGAACTATTGCTGTTGTTATGCTGCTCATGATAGAGAGAGACGAAACACAGGCACGAACATTCGTTACAGATAAGAGAGAGAGAGACTATTGATTTACTATGACTCTTCCTGGATTATTTACATTTTCGCTGCAAGGACATTATGTTGCTCATTAACATTCCTCAGTGGACTGCAGGAGTGGCTTGATTTGATGGACACAGTCATTCAGAGTTGATGGATAGCTGCGACCCCGTTAGTAGGGATAAAAGACAGGTCTGGAGAGACACCCTTCAGACACACCAGTGGACACTGATTGAGTGTTGGAACCCACAGAAAGGTGGGACTTTTAGAGACCGAATCAGGAGATCGGTCAGTAAAGCTCACAGTGTTACAGCAGGGCTGGTGGGGACGTGTGTGTGTCCACTTATGCCAGAGTGACGAGTCCACCACAGAAGAACGGTCTGGCTGAAGACCAGAGGGGTCATAACTGAATGACCACAACGATACGACGGATTAAGAAAACAAAGGAAGGTTTGGCTGCTGTAGCTGTTACCTCTCGCTCGCTCGCTCGCTCCCTCTCTCTCTCCAACGATTACAACACAACAAGCATAACTACCTCAGCACTCATGAACTGAACTGAATTTTATACTTTTCTATGACAATTCATTTACCCCTAGACATCAATAGAGCTTGTTTATTATTGCTTATTATTATTCCTACACTTTTAGGTTTATTACTGCTAACTTGTGTTATATGTATATTTGCATTATTGGTATTGTTTTGCTTATTTTACTAATACACACTTTTGAATATAGTACCACCAAACTCCAATGGATACTTCTATCTTTGCTGGTCTGACACCGAGTTACGGGGTACATAACAAATTGGGGGCTCGTCCAGGATTTGATTATCAAGTTGGAGGGCCAGTGAATCGGGATAATAGTCCCTTATCTGCTCTGGTTGTGTGGATAACCAGATGGGAAACCAGCAATGATAGAAAGAGACAAATTTCTTTAAAAAAAAAACGACTTCGGGGGCATTAGAGGATGCCAGGAAGGTGGAATTGGTGAGTGTTCAGAGACGATTGAATCTCTCGGCAGTGAAACCGGCGATAAGAAAATTGGAAATACAGAGAGCAATAGCTGAGCATTATGTATCCCAAGGTGTGTTTCCGTTCGGAGCATTGGACCTGTTCCCTGAGAGGAAACCAGCCGAGGGTGAGGTTCAGTTACAGATGGAACAGTTAAGGTTGGCTGAGGAGGACAAAAAGAGGGAGCATGAACTCTGGATGAGGCAGCTGGAAGTAGAGAGGGAGAGGGAGGTGGCTGCAAGGCGGGAAGAAGAAGCTGAAAGGCAGAGGGAGGAAAGGGAGAAAAAGAGGCAGCATGCGCTGGAAATAGAGAGGTTAAAGGTACAGCAGGGAAGAGACCGGGCAGCAGACTCAAATGAAGGGTTCAAGATTGGTCGGGAGATCCAGTTGGTACCTCCATTCGAGCAGATGGATGTCGATAAGTTCTTCCTCCATTTTGAGAAAGTGGCTGTGAATCAGAACTGGCCTGAGAGAAAATGGGCTGTTCTGGTACAGAGGGTACTTAGGGGAAGGCTCAGCAAGCGTATTCGGCATTGTCCATGGATGAGTCTAAGGATTATGAGGAAGTAAAAAGGGCTGTACTGAGGAGTTACGAGTTGGTGCCAGAGGCATACCGGCAGAAGTTCCGGAACTTGAGAAAGCCGTGGGACCGCACGTATTTAGAGTTTGCCCGTGAGATGCAAATGTATTGTGAGCGTTGGTGCGCCTCAAAAGGGGTTGTTGGAGATTATGATAAACTGTTACCGTTAAGACTGATGGAGCAGTTCAAAGGTTGTATCCCTGAGAGTATGAAGATGTACTTGGATGAGAAGGAGACAGAGACTCTGTCTGCGACTGCCAAGTTAGCAGACGAGTATGCTTTAACCCACAAGTCAAAGTTTTCCTCAAACAAGAGCTACCAGAGAGGCAGTAGGGACGGCAGGGAAAGCCCACCGGCTAAGGCAGAGAATAAGCCGGGAGCTAGTGGAAAAGGTAAGGAGGAGGAAAAACAGGCTGGCAGGAAGGTTCCCAACTTTACGTGTTATAATTGTGGGAAAGCTGGTCATATAGCATCTAAGTGCTTTGCTCCGAAGAAGGAGACAGGAAAAGGGAAAACAGCAATCCCGACAGGTTGCATTGAGTCGGTCAGCAGATCGATGAGGAAGGCAAAGGTAGATAGAGCACAAGAGGGGCGTGAGAAGTTTATCTCGGAAGGGACGGTATCTGTGAAGGAAGGAGAAACCCCAGTTCCAGTGCGGATCTGGAGAGATACTGGGGCGGATCAGTCATTGATTCTAAGGAAGATGTTAGACTTCGGTCCTGAGACTGAGACTGGGGAGGTTGTGTTAAGAGGTATCGGAAAAGGGACCAAGGCTGTACCTTTGCACAGGATATTTCTGAAGTGTGACCTGGTATCTGGACCAGTCGAAATAGTGGTGCGGTCGAAACTACCGATGGACGGCGTGGACGTCCTACTTGGTAACGATCTGGCAGGAGGCGACGTGCATTCAGCAGTGAAGCTGACAAGTAAGCCTGTAAGTGCTGAGGACCCGCCCATAGATTCCAAGATTTATCCCGCATGCGCAATCACTCGCAGCATGTCTAGAAAGGTGGCTGAGAAAGGAGACAGTTTAAATGAGTCCAGTGTTAATTTAGCGGAGACATTTTTGCCGACCTTGTATGAAAAGGGGTTACCGGATGAGAAGGAAAAGGATAGTGGATCTAAAGAGAGTAAAGGAGAGGAGGTAGGTCTACCATTAGCAAGGCGAGACTTTATAAAGGAACAGAGTCGTGATGAGGAGCTTGTGGTGTTGAAAGAATCAGCTCTTTCTGAGGTAGAGATTGATAAGGAAACAGGGGGATACTATCTGAAGGAGGGAGTGTTAATGAGCAAGTGGAGGCTGACCACGGTGCCAGTCAATGAGGACTGGGCGGTGGTACACCAGGTGGTAGTTCCGAAGGTTTATCGGGATGTAATTTTGAACTTGGCTCACAAGGGACCTCTAGGTGGACATTTGGGAGTAAGGAAGACAGTGGATAGGGTTATGAAAGATTTTCATTGGCCAAACTTGTCATGAGGAAGGATATTGTTGACTATTGTGAAAGGTGCCATACTTGTCAGGTGGTAGGAAAGCCAAATCAGGTTATTCCTAAGGCACTCCTCAGACCCATACCCGCCTTTGGGGAGCCTTTTTCCCGAATCATCGTGGATTTTGTGGGTCCTTTGCCTAGAACTGCGAGTGGGCGGCAGTATGTCATGACCATGATGTGTGCTGCTTCTCGATTCCCAGAGGCTGTGTCCCTGGGGAACATTAGGACTCCTGCAGTAGTAAAGGCACTCATTAAATTTTTCACCACGGTAGGGTTACCTAGAGAGATACAGTCAGATCAGGGAAGTACTTTCACATCCCGTGCATTTCAGGAAATGTTGACACAGATGGGAGTTAAACAAATTCTAGCCTCTGCATACCACCCGGAATCTCAAGGAGCGTTGAAAGGATTCCACGCGACTTTAAAGACCATCATTAAAACTTACTGTCAGGAAAACACTCGAGACTAGGATGATGCATTACCACTTCTGTTATTTGCAGTGAGGGACACAGTTCAGGAATCTCTGGGGTTCAGTCCATTTGAGCTCGTTTTTGGTCACAGGCCCAGAGGACCTTTAACCTTACTCAAAGAAAAATGGTCTAGTCCGAACGTGCAAGTCAATGTGATTGACTATGTTTTGAGGTTCCGTGAAAGGCTCCATAAGGTTTGTGAGTTGGCAAAGCAAAATCTTAAAGACTCCCAGACTAAAATGAAACAATGATATGATAAATGAGCCCGAAAGCAAGAATTTCAAGTGGGCGATAAGGCTTTGGTCCTGTTCCCTGTAGTTATCAACCCCCTACAGGCGAGGTTTCAAGGGCCGTACAAAGTGATTAAGAAAATAGACTCTCTGAATTATGTGATCGAAACACCTGATAGACGAAAGCCGAGCCAGTTGGTTCATGTTAACATGCTCAAAGGTTATCATGACGCGACCCCCACGGTGGTCGGTGTTGTCACGAAGACCGCTGAGGCCGAAAGGATTGATAAGGAGGGGCCTGAGCGTTTTGAAAAGATAAGCATAGTACCCACCAGATTAGAGAACTCTGTTATTTTGGCCAACTTTGCTGATAAAGTCAGTCATTTGGAGCCTGCACAAAGAGAGCAGCTGACACAGCTAATTAACCGGACTGCAGATTTATGCCCAGATGTTCCTAGGAGGTGCAAAGTAACAGAGCATGATGTTATTGTTACCTTGGCCCAGCCGATTAAACAATCCGCTTATCGGATGAATTTGGAAAAGAGCAAGCTAGTGGAAAAAGAAATTGAGCATATGCTAGCTGCTGGTATTATTCGTGAATCTTCCTCTGCATGGGCATCTCCATGCGTGGTTGTACCGAAGCCGGACAGTAGTATAAGATTCTGTACAGATTACAGAAAGGTGAATGCCATCACACAAACAGATGCTTATCCTATCCCCAGGGTGGATGATTGTATTGATAAAGTGGGTAAAGCGAGATAAATCACTAAGATTGACCTGCTAAAGGGATACTGGTGTGTTCCTTTAACTGACAGGGCTCGAGAAGTTTCAGCATTTGTCACACCATCAGGGTTCTATGAATACAATGTGTTGCCATTTGGAATGAAAAATGCTCCAGGGACATTTCAGAGAATGATTGACCACGATTAGAGAGTTAGCAAACACAAAAGCTTATATTGACGATGTAGTGGTCTGGAGTAATACATGGGATGAACACCTTGAAGCTGTGGAGAAGCTGTTTAAATAAATGTCTGCAGCCCATCTCACAGTGAACCTCGCAAAGAGTGAGTTTGGCCATGCCATGATCACGTACCTGGGGTATGTGGTAGGACAGGGGCAGTTGGCTCCTGTGCAGGCTAAAGTACAGGCTATTTCCGAGGTTCCTGTCCCAACAAATAAAAGAGCATTGAGAAGGTTTTTGGGCATGGTGGGGTACTATCGGAAATTTTGTAAGATCTTTGCGAATATTGCCCTCCCGCTTACAAAACTCCTACGGAAGGAGGAAAAATTTGAGTGGAGCAGTCCTTGTCAGGAAGCTTTTGAGAAGTTGAAAACCATACTGTGCCATCACCCTGTGTTAAAAGCACCTGACTTTTTGAAACCTTTCTCCCTGGCGACTGATGCAAGTGATGAGGCTGCAAGGGCAGTCCTATTGCAGAAAGCAGGGGATGGAGTGGAACACCCAGTGGCGTATTTCTCTCGAAAGTTCAATGTGCATCAGAGAAATTACTCCACTGTGGAAAAAGAATTGTTGGCACTTATCTTGGCGATACAGCATTTTGAGGTCTACATTTGTTCAGCACAGAGACCATTAATTGTTTATACTGATCACAACCCCTTGGTATTTTTGGCTAACATGAAAAATAAAAATAGGAGGTTACTAAGTTGGAGTCTGTTGTTACAGGAATTCGATATTAAAATACAACATGTAAAGGGGAGTGACAATGTAATTGCTGATCGTCTATCCAGATGTTAATTTGAAAATGTATCTGTATTACTCTTGTAGTTAAACCCACTTCTGTATTTTGTTAAATTCTGTAATTCAGTAATGTGCTTTATTAGTTAATTTTTTCACCCTGGTGAAAATTTCCAGAAGGATGGGGGTGTTATGAGCGATGAACAGACCTGATGGACAATGGGGTGCAGAGTTAACCATTCCCAACCCCCCTCCTGAGAACTATGAACTATTGCTGTTGTTATGCTGCTCATGATAGAGAGAGATGAAACACAGGCACGAACATTCGTTACAGTTAAGAGAGAGAGAGACTGTTGATTTACTATGACTCTTCCTGGATTATTTACATTTTCGCTGCCACGACATTATGTTGCTCATTAACATTCCTCAGTGGACTGCAGGAGTGGCTTGATTTGATGGACACAGTCATTCAGAGTTGATGGATAGCTGAGACCCCGTGAGTGGGGATAAAAGACAGGTCTGGAGAGACACCCTTCAGACACACCAGTGGACACTGATTGAGTGTAGGAACCCACAGAAAGGTGGGACTTTTGGAGACCGAATCAGGAGATCGGTCAGTAAAGCTCACAGTTTTACAGCAGGGCTGGTGGGGACGTGTGTGTGTCCACTCATGCCAGAGTGACGAGTCCACCACAGAAGAACGGTCTGGCTGAAGACCAGAGGGGTCATAACTGAATGACCACAACGATACGACGGATTAAGAAAACAAAGGAAGGTTTGGCTGCTGTAGCTGTTACCTCTCGCTCGCTCTCTCTCTCTCCAATGATTACAACACAACAAGCATAACTACCTCAGCACTCATGAACTGAACTGAACTTTATATTTTTCTATGACAATTCATTTACCCCTAGACATCAATAGAGCTTGTTTATTATTGCTTATTATTATTCTTACACTTTTAGGTTTATTACTGCTAACTTGTGTTATATGTATATTTGCATTATTGGTATTGTTTTGCTTATTTTACTAATAAACACTTTTGAATATAGTACCACCAGACTCCAACGGATACTTCTATCTTTGCTGGTCTGACACCCAGTAACGGGGTATGTAACAATAGAGTGAATGCAAGCAGGCTTTTTCCACTGAGGCTAGGGGAAAGAAAAACCAGAGGACATGGGTTAAGGGTGAAGGGGGAAAAGTTTAAAGGGAACATTTGGGGAGGTTTCTTCACACAGAGAGTGGTGGGGATGTGGAATGAGCTGCCAGATGAAGTGGTAAATGTGGGCACACTTTTAACATTTAAGAAAAACTTGGACAGGTACATGGATGAGAGGGGTTTGGAGGGATATGGCCCAGGTGCAGATCAGTGGAACTAGGCAGAAAAACGGTTCGGCACAGCCAAGAAAGGCCAAAAGGCCTGTTTCTGTGCTGTAATGTTCTTTGGCTCTATGAAAAGAGGATAGCTTCTACAACAGGATAATGATGCTAAACACACCTCAAAATCCACAATGGACTACCTCAAGAGGCAGAAGCTGAAGGTTTTGCCATGGCCCTCACAGTCCCCTGACCTTAACATCATCGAAAATCTGTGGATAGACCTCAAAAGAGCAGTGCATGCAAAACGGCCCAAGAATCTCATAGCACTAGAAGCCTCTTGCAAGGAAGAATGGGTGAAAATCCCCCAAACAAGAATTGAAAGACTCTTAGCTGGCTACAGAAAGCATTTACAAGCTGTGATACTTGCCAAAGGGGGTATTACTAAGTACTGACCATGCAGGGCACCCAAACTTTTGCTTCAGGCCCTTCTTTTTTGTTATTTTGAAACTATGGAAGATGGAAATAAAAAAGTAATCTTGCTTAATATATTAAAGAAATGTGTCATCTTTAACTTTATGCCTTTTGGAAATCAGTTCATCTTTTACTCGCTTAGCTATTTACAGTAACAGAAATTTTGACCAGGTGTGCCCAAACCTTTGCATGACACTGTAGATAAATCTGTGCTGCACGCTAACACAGCCAGCAGCCCAGATTGCTAACTTGGTAATTTCTCGAACAAATGTTAGTCTTAAAACTACCAACTGCAAAAGAAAAGCTACCAAATATTTTACTATGGCTCCATATCGCAGTGCTTTTTATATTAACATTCCATTTTAAAGGGAGCTGTAAAGTTATAGTTTTATCTCTTTTCTCCATTTCAGTAATTTATAGTATACATAGCAGCAACCATACGAAGGTTGCGCATAAAAAATAAATTCAAATTTATTGTCGTAGGTGTACATGGCAAGGATATAATGCCTGTTTTTTCAGCAGCAGCACAGAAACTTACAAGAGCAATACATATAAAATGCCCGAGGAACTAAGCAAGTCAGGAAGCATCTATGCAGGGGAATAAACAGTCGATATTTATAACCATATAACAACTACAGCACAGAAAGGAGCCAAGGCCTTCCATCAGGACTGAAAAGGAAGAGGGAAGAAGCCAGAACAATAAGTTGGGGTGGGGAAGGAATACAAACCTGCCGGTGATAGGCGAGGAGGAAGGTGCGGGGCTGAGGGAGGGGCAATGAAGTGAGAAGCTGGGAGGTGGTAGGTGGAAGAGGCAAAGTGTTGAAGAAGAAGGAATCTAATAGGAGAGGGCAGTGGACTGTGGGAGAAAGGAAAGGAGAAGGGGCACAGAAGGAGATGACTAGCCAGTGAGGAGAAGGAATAAGAGGGGAACCAGAACGGGAAATAGCAAAAGGGAAATGGGTGAAGGTGGAGAAATTACCATGAGTTACAGAAATCAATGTTCATGCCATTAGGTTGGAAGCTATGGAGACAGAACATGTGGTGTTGTTCCTCCAGTCTGAGAGTGGCCTCACCGTGGCAGTAAAGATCGCCGTGGACTGACTTGCCAGAATGGGAATCAGAATTTAAATGGCTGGCCGACAGGAAATGGTGCTTTTTGTGGCAGAAGGAGTGAAGATAAGCATAGACAAGGCCCGGCTGTGGTTGTCAGGATTCCCAACTTGCCGTTGTCTTATCTCAATAGGTGCCATCCCATCACACAAGGCTCAGTATAACGTCTCCCTCAAATATTTCCACACTATTTCCCACATTAAGCAAAAAGACAGGAAAGGAATAAAAATAAAGCAGTAAGTACTCAAAACCCAAGAGTACGTGATCTGCGGTCTCCCACTTCTTTGCCAGAGAACTCGTGATGGCTTTTCAAAGTCAGAGTGAATTTTATTATCAGAATACATTATATGTCACCACAAACAACCCGATGGATGTACTCGACAAATCTATAGAATAGTATCTGTGACAGGAACAATGAAAGATTAAGTAGCGTGCAGAGGACAACAAGCTGTGCAAATGCAAATATAAATAGCTAACAATAAATAATCAGAACACGGGATGAGAAAACGAGTCCTTAAAGTGAGATCATTGGTTGTGGGAACATTTCAATGGACAGACAAGTGAGTGTAGTTATCCCCTTTTGCTCAGGAGCCTGATGGCAGAGGGCTAGTAACTGCTCTTGAACCTGGTGGTGCGAGCCCTGAGGCTCTTGTACCTTCTACCTGATGGCAGCAGTGAGAAAAGATCATGGCCTGGGTGGTGGGGATCTCTGATGATGGATGTTGCTTTCCTATGACAGCGTTTCATGTAGAGGTACTCAATAGTTGGGAAGCTTTACCCATGATGTACTGGGGTGAATTCACTACTTTTTGTGGGATTTTTCATTCAAAGTCATTCCCTTTCATTTTAAATGCTGTTACCCCAAAGTTTCAAACTTATTTTTAATGCACACAAACATGTTCGTTATTGTTTTGTTGAGGTATAGCATAGAATAGGCCCTTTCGGTCCTTCGAGCCACACAGCCCAGCAAACCTCAGATTTCACCTTAGCCTAATCATGGGATGATTTACAATATACAAACCTCCCTTCCAGTACGTCCTAGTACTGCGTGAGGATACCAGAGCACCCAGAGGAAATCCATGTAGTCACAGGAAAAATGTACAAACTGCTTACAGCCAGCTGCAGGAATTGAACCATTTTCACCTGTGCTGTAAAGTGTAGTGCTAACTACCAGCACTACTGTTAATTGGGACCAGTACATTTCGGCCCAGTTAAGAGACTGCCCCAATTATCCGAAGTTTCATAGAAATAGATAAAAGAAGTATAAAAAGAAAAAAAAAACTACGGTCTATCTAGTAACAAATTATGTATTTAAAAGAAATACAGAATAAATTAGAACAGTTCTACAAAACTATGTATTAGTTCCTAATAGTCATAGACAGAGGAATTCATCCAGTGTACGCTGCCATGGTCTTTTGATTGACTGTAAATAAACAAAATCAACACAGATACATAGTACACATGATGAACTTTCATTGCCGTCCTGCATGAAGTAGTGTCATAATCCAGCAATAAATTGCTCTAAAACCTTCGTGACCCAGCTCTTTAGCCAGCTCCTCTGACTTGTGTGTTTACCATTAATCCACTGACACAAACACACACACACACACGCCTCTTCCAGTTATAATGGAAAACCATTGATTGAGGGCCTCTTCAACATCTGGATCCTTATCTTCATGCTTTCATTTTTGGGATTTTCCCTGTTGTCCTTTGCATAATAACCATTCTTCTGTTAATCTTGCTGATGTGTCAAGATCGCTCTTTAAGAGTTGTCCCAAATAAGCGGATGCTCTGATTACCGATGGCCCAATTAACCAGAATCCACAGAATTTCCTGAAAGACTACAAACGAACCCATCTGGCCTCCTGAATGGTCATAACCACTTTCTCAGATGGTGGCCCTGTCTCACCCAATTCTATTTGATAGCTGCTCCCTTGCACAAACACACACACCACACTTTATCTACCAGTTCAACACCCCACCATGTTCTTTGATACATCATGGTCATTGACCCAAACAGATCCAAATGTTCAAAGCTACGAATTAAAGGTACAATTTAATGTCAGAGAAATGTATACAATATACATCCTGAAATGCTTTTTCTTTGTAACCGTCCATGAAAACAGAGGAGTACCCCAAAGAAAGAATGGCAGTCAAATGTTAAAACCCCAAAGTCTCCCCCCACCGCCAAGCTCTGTCCTCCTGTGCATAAGTGGCAGCAAGCAACAATCCCCCCTACCCCACCGGCAAAGAAAAGCATCAGCACCCGCCAACGAGCGCTCAAGTGTGAGCAAAGCAACGGTAAAGACACAGACTTGCAGTTACCCCAAAGACTACATTGTTCAGCCGGCATTCAACATACCACAGGTTCTCTCTCTCCCTAATAAGGGAGAAAGCGGTATCTCCATTTTCATGTGAGTGGAGAGACATAATAAATGACTCGCTTGGTTACGATGTTAAAAATCTGGCGCATTGGGTTTTCTTTTAGGTCTGTGCCCAAAGATCACAATCACAAGTCTCTGGGTACACAGCCACAGATATTCTGACTCTCCCGACGACACACGGGTTTCCTTTCATGACACCAACCCTCGACCCGCCCGTCTCCAGAGCCCCGAGATCCTAGGCTTCCAAAGCCAAGCCGAATACTTAGGCCGAGACCTTGGCGTGCCGAACAACAATGGCCGGATATGAAACCCCAAGAGCGGGTCCCATTCCCACAAAGAACCATAGTCAGCATGTAACTCCAGGTCAGGGTCTTCAAAAGAACCCTGAAAGGGAAATATAAAGATATTAAAGATGGAAATAGAGCTGTTTCCAAAGATGCAAGCAAAGGAGTCGCCGTTTAATTCCATTATCACTTCATTCTGCTTCCTAAGTTGTAACTCTAAGAAATATTCATCTCTTAGCCTGCTGAGGTCACTGGACATGTGGTGAGTCATGAGTATATCCCAGACAAAACCACTAATGTTGCAACTGACTAAAACTGAACTCCACCGAAGCTATAACTAGGAAATATAAAATAAGTCTTTATTCACAAACCTTCAGGAGAAAGACAGAGGAAGTCCAGGGGAATCCAAGCGAATCTCACTCTCCTAACACAATGTTCTTCAACACAAAGATACCAATAAATGGTTAGCTGTAGTTTCAAATGCTATAATCACCTAATTAACTTTATCATTTTGACTATAATTATGTAAATTTTACAGAATTACATATTTGCAAGGGTAGTACTTCTGAACTAGTAGAACCTGTTTGAAAATTGCCGGTTCCAAAAGCTTCTGAGTCCAAATTACACAAAATGCTGCCAGATCTCCAGCCGAATGAACCAATTGGAAGTCCATGCTTAAACCTGGAATTTCACACCAGGTGTTCATATGTTCTGCAAAATTTTAGCTGTTCTATTCCATCCATTTTGGTTTTGTGTTTCCAATTGCAATGACAACTTAGAGCAAAAGTATTTTCAAACACAAAATGCTGGTGGAATGCAGCAGGCCAGGCAGCATCTATAGGAAGAAGTACAGTCGACGTTTTGGGCCGAGACCCTTTGTGATTCCTGACCTTATATTCCATCTGGGTAGCCTCCAACCTGATGGCATGAACATTGACTTCTTTAACTTCCATTAATGCCCCTCCTCCCCTTCTTACCCCATCCCTGATTTATTTATTCCCCCCTCTTTTTTTTCCTCTCTCTGCCCATCACTTTTTGCCTGTTCTCCATCTTCCACTGGTGCTCCCCTCCCCCTTTCTTTCTCCCTAGGCCTCCCATCCCATGATCCTGAGGAGGGCTAAGGCACCAGTGACCCCTGTTTCCATCCAAGGGGTCAGTGTGGACATGGTGGAGGATTACAAATACCTGGGGATATGAATGGACAATAAACTGAACTGGTCAAAGAACACTGAGGCTGTCTACAAGAAGGGTCAGAGCCATCTCTATTTCCTGAGGAGACTGAGGTCCTTTAACATCTGCCGGACGATGCTGAGGATGTTCTACGAGGCTGTGGTGGCCAGTGCTATCATGTTTGCTGTTGTGTGCTGGGGCAGCAGGCTGAGGGTAGCAGACACCAACAGAATCAACAAACTCATTCGTAAGGCCAGTGATGTTGTGGGGGTGGAACTGGACTCTCTGACGGTGGTGTCTGAAAAGAGGATGCTGTCCAAGTTGCATGCAATCTTGGACAATGACTCCCATCCACTCCATAATGTACTGGTTAGGCACAGGAGTACATTCAGCCAGAGACTCATTCCACCGAGATGTAACACTGAGCGTCATAGGAAGTCATTCCTACCTGTGGCCATCAAACTTTACAACTCCTCCCTCGGAGTGTCAGACACCCTGAGCCAATAGGCTGGTCCTGGACTTATTTCCACTTGGCATGATTAACTTATTTAATTATTTATGGTTTTATATTGCTATATTTCTTCACTATTCTTGGTTGGTGCGGCTGTAACGAAACCCAATTTCCCTCGGGATCAATAAACTATGCCTGTCTGTCTGTTCTCCAGCTTGTATCCCTTTTGCCAATCACCTTTCCAGCTCTTAGATTCACCCCTCCCCCTCCGGTCTTCTATCATTTTGCATTTCCCCCTCCCGCTCCTACTTTCAAACCTCTTACTATCTTTCAGTTAGTTCTGACGAAGGGTCTCAGCCCGAAACATCGACAGTGCTTCTTCCTGTAGATGCTGCCTGGCCTGCTGTGTTCCACCAGCATTTTGATTGAAACAACAACACACACAAAATGTTGTGTGTGTTGTTTGAATTTCCAGCATCTGCAGATTTCCTCGTGTTAGCATTTTGATTAAGCTCTCTTACTTGTTTTTAAAGCTTTCAAAAGTCTGGGACTGGAGTATGTTACCAAATCACTTTCATTTTATAATTCTGCTCAAGCTCTCAGGTCTTGTTCTGCCAGTCCCTTAAACTGTCTTCCTCAAAAGATAATTAGCAGGTCAGCTTTTTGAGTTATTATAATGAGGAACTCAGTACCTAAACCGATAAGGGATACAGACTCAGTTGACACTTTCACACACCAGCTTAAAACCTATTTATTTTACCTTCCCTTAACTAACATAATTTTGTCTTTTATTTTCATGTTTGCACTTTATCCCATGTAAAGCACTTTCAACTACATCACTTGGCAAATGAGTTATTATTATTATTAGATAATATTAATAGATGATTAGATAGGTCACCTGGACCAAATGGACTACACCTCAAGGTTCTGAAAGAGGTATCTGAACAGATTGTGGAGGCATGAATAATGATCTTTCAAGAATCACTAGAATCAGGAATGGTTCCAGAGGACTGGAAAATTGCAAATATTACTCCATTCTTTAAGAAGGGAGGGATACAAAAAAATGAAACTATTGGCCAGTTAGCCCAACTTAGTGGTTGGAAAGATAATGGAATACATTATTAAGGATGAATGTAGCAGTTACTTGGAAACAAACCAAACTGTTGAGAGACTAAGCTTAGGGGGGGTGGTGTGGATTGCTTCTGTAAAATGTGCTATCCATCCAATAATGAAGTTCCAAAGTTGAAGAATACGTTCGATCCTTTATTAAGAAACCAGCGAAATTAACAATCTTGAAATGATAAAAACTCATGAAACTAGTGATATAACAAAATAAACAGTTGTAGGGTATTAAACATACCCAAGCCACATTTTCTTAAATGTATTCAAGAAGATTCTAGCATATTTAAGCAGTTAACAAAAATATATCACCCCGGCCCACTCCCTAACTCTACCCAAACTAGACTGAACAAAAGACAAAGTATGATTATGTAACTAAACTCTTCACTTCTACCACACACCAACCCATGCAAATAACTACCCATATAAAATGTAATAAACGTGCAACACAAAATACAATACAGATACAATAGATATATGGTTCTTATAATGAGGTTTCAGGGTACTTGGAGGCAAATGATAAAACAAGCCAAGGTCAACATTGAATATTGAAAAACTTAGATAGAGTGTATGTGGAGAGGATGTTTCCTCTGGGGCTGAGTCTAAGAACAGAGGGCACAGCCTCAAAATAGAGGGACTCCATTTAGAATAGAGATGAGGAGGGATTTCTTTAGCCAATGGATGGTGAATATGGAGAATTTACTGCCACAGATGGCTGTAAGGCGAAATTATTGGATATATTTAAGGAGGAGGTTGATAATTTCTTGATCGGTCAGGGCTCAGTGGTTGGGGGGTTGGAAGTCAGGAGACTGGGATTGAGAGCCATGATGGAATGGCCAAGCAGACTCAATGGGCCAAATGGCCTAATTCTGCTCCTATGTCACATGATCTAATAAAAAGTTCTGCAGATGTACAAGTTGAGATAAAGTACATACAGTGCGGACTAGGCCCTTCTGGCATTTTGAACCACAATGTCTAGCAACCCCCACATTTAGTCCTAGCCTAATCACAGGACAATTTACAATGACCAATTAACCTACCAACCAGTCTTTGGACCTTCCTCATTTGATTCCATGCTGCCTTCTCTTATCCTTTCGAGGTCTCTACAAATCACGTTTTCAGCTTTCTTTCTTGCTTGCTTTTTTCCATTTGCACATGGGCCTATTCCACACTGTATCTTCATAAATAAATAAATTTCACAACATAATTCTGAGATTCATTTTCTTACACAGTGGGTACAACAAAGTGCAATAGTATCAATGAAAGATGACGCAGAAAGCCTGACGAGCAATCGATGTGCAAAAGAAAACAAACAGTGCAAGTGCACGAAAGAAAGAAAGCTGGGAACGTGAGTTTTGGAGTGCTTGAAAGTAGAAGAGAAGGGAGCAGTCAAGTGAGGAAAGTTCAGAGAGCAAATGGGAACAGTGAGGAGGGGACCCAGTGGGGGGGTGGGGGGGGGGGGAATATGTTCAACATACAAATTAAATTTATTAACCAAGTACGTATATGTCACCATATATTTAAGGCAGAGATTTATGGATTCTTGAATGGTCAGGGCATGAAGGGATACAGCGAGAAGATTGGAGATTGGGGCTGAGAGGAAAGTGGGAGGAAATCCACATGGTCACGGGGAAGAACGTACAAACTCCTTACATGCAATGGCAGGAATTGAACCCGGGTCACCTGTACTGTAAAGCATTGTGCTAACCACTACGCTACCGTGCCGCCCTATGTGTACTTTGATAATAAATTTACTTAAAACTGAATCTGCCTTCTATAAACCTGGGTGACCCTATCAGCTACTTTCTCCAGAATAACTGGCATAAAAAAGCTTTTTTTTCTCTTTGCTAATTAGTTGCATACCTATTTTTTCATCTGCTGGTGTCATAACTAATGAATAGCAATTTGATTAGTTGCAAAACAAGCAACTGCTATCGAACTTCAGTGGGTCGAGAAGCAAAGGGACTGATTCAGGGCCTCACTCTGAAACGTTGACCACCTCTTTGCGTCCACAGATGCTGTTTGACCCATTGAGTTCCTCCTGCAGTTTGCCTTTTGCTCCAGATGCCAGCTTTGCTGCCTCAGTAAGGTGGCATCCTTCATTAAGGACCCCACCACTCAGGACATGCCCTCTTCTCATTACTTACATCAGAGAGGGGGAACAGGAGACTGAAAACACTCATTGTGTTTATTAACAGCTTCTTCCCCTCTGCCATCAGATTTCTGAATGGACAATGAAACCATGAACAGCACCTCTCTATTTTTGCTCCCTTTTTGGTGCACAGTTTCCTTCCAGGATATGGAGGAGACTGAAGCCCTGATAGTTTTCAATGTCTTTGAAATCTACGTGCACTCAGTAATCACTCTATTAGGTGCACCAGTACACCTGATCGTTAATGGAAATATCTAATCAGCTAATCATGTGGCAGCAACTCAAAGCATAAAAACATGCAGACATGGTCAAAGGTTTGGTTGTTCAGATCAAAACATCAGAAAGGGGAAGAAATGTGACTTTGACCGTAGAATGACAGCTGGTGGCAGACAGGGTTTGAGTATCTCAGAAACTGCTCGTCTCCAGGGATTTCACACACAACAGAGTTTACAGAGAACGGTGCGAAAAACAAAAGACATCCAGGGAGCAAATGCTGTGTGGGTGAAAATGCCTTGTTAATGAGAGAAGTCAGAGGAGAGTGGCCAGACTGGTTCAAGCTGACAGGAAAGTGACAGTAACTCAAATAACCACGCATTACAACAGTGGTGTGCAGAAGAGCATCACTGAATGCATAACGCATCAAATCTTGAAGCAGATGGGCTACAGCAACGTTAGGGTCTGAACATACACTCAGTAGCCACTTTATTAGGTACAGGAGATACCTAATAAAGAGGTGCTGTTCATGGTTTCATTGTCCATTCAGAAATCTGATGGCAGAGGGGAAGAAGCTGTTAATAAACACAGTGATGTTTGATCCCTGGAGATTAGGTACAGGAGATACCTAATAAAGTGGCCACTGAGCTTAAATTGACCATTATCTTAATCTGTGGGCTTCATAGTAGGAATGGATTGTCATACAACCCTGACCCACTTCTGCTTTGGGCTCATCAGAACAAAATCAAGCTGAATAGCTTTTCATTGTAGCCAGGTTCTCTAAGCCCAAGTAATCTGAGAAGGTATTGGGCTCACTGTCCACAAAACCCAAAACTGAAAAGAAGAATTTAAGCCCTGTCTGATATACAGGTAGATATCTACAGGTACCCTCACTGTAGAGAGGTTATACTGTATCAACCTACTCTTCAAAGACTATCTTACTTCTCTGTCTAGTCTCTGTGGTGACATCTATCGGCCAATACCTACTACTTAAAGGGTGTGTCCTGCTTCCCTACCAAGGAGGAGATACTTACAGCTAGTAAGAATCTACTTAACAGTGAATTTAAATGAATCAAGGACAGTGGAAATAGACTAACCAATTGTCTTTCTTCTTGCCATGTAGTTGTAGGAGATGGGGTGCTGCAATTTTGTGAAGCTACTCTGCAACCTCCATCTTGTGAACTGTTTGGGAACTGATTCTTGCTTTGGGATAATCTAATCAAAGCAATTGAATGTGGAAACAAGGAGTTTCTGCTACTGGCCTAAGATGCATATTATGTACATTGGCAGGTTTGCAGAGGTAATTTTGTTATTTTGGCTCAGTGTCTGAGTGACCTGGTTTGAATGGTTTGAAAGAGTCAAAGATAACAAAAGACACCTAGGCATGAAGTTGTGTAGCCCTTGGACCAGAGCCCATAAAAAGATTTTGTAGTGAAGTCAGATGACACGTAGGCAATAACGGTGAAATGCAACATTTGAACTCTTAAGGAATGAATATAAAAACAAAAGCTTCAAATCCAAAACAGCGACAATTTTCCAAACACCAGAGCCCAACCATTGGGGTGTGGAGTACCCCATGAACCTGTGGAGATCGGAGCGAGACCATGAGCAACACATGACCAGCATAGATTCCTATTATTGGTATTACTTTCTCTATTCTTTGTCCGTTCATGGAGGGTCAGGAAGACTTAGTAGGTGTGTGCACAGCTATTGGTTGTGTAAATTCATGTGTTTTTCTAATGAGATAATAACGGTACTTGGCAGTAATTACAGATTCTCTCTGCGCCTCTAATCTTTTTTACTAAGGGGTAGATCCTTGTAAAAGAATTGGTGTCCTTGTTGTGGGCTCAAGAATAAATCTCTCGGGGGGGGACGTCACGTGATGACGTTGGATCGAGACGTGGAAATCCAGCTCTCCGTAAAAAACTAATAAATTAATGTTTAAGTGAAGAAAAGTTAGTAAATATTTTCTAAAAACTACGTCTAAACTACTCAGGATTTTCCTTAGATATGCCTCCTAAACAGACAAAGAAGAAAACTTCTACTTTGAAGACAGTACAAGCTGGGCCGGCCACCATGAAGGAGCCTCGGACTCAAGTGCATCTTACCTCCGGCGATACAGAACAGAAATCCACGGCAACATCAACAGTCTCCAAGAAGAAACAACAGGAACTGCGCGTGCGTGAAGGAAAGGGCATGCACAAACATGAGCAATTTGAACTACAAATCCCAGCTACGACTGGAAGTGGAAGTGAAAATGAACCTGAGGTAGATTCGGATTCTCTGGAACATACAGATGAAGATGAGGAGGTAAAAGAAGAACAACAGGAAGAGGTTGGAGGTGAAAGATATTCTGGAGACATAAAAGAAACTTTGGCACAAATAATGCATGAATTAAAAGAATTAAAAACATTAAAAATAATAAAAGAAGATATTAAAAATATGAAGACTATGTTTGATAAAATGGTGAAAAAAAAGGAGAAAATGGACAAGAAAGTTAAAAAGCTGGAAGAAATAATGGGAGACACTATTGATAGAGTGAATAAAATGGAAGATAATATTCTTGCCTGGACATCAGAAAGAAAACGACTGTTGGAAAAAATAGACGTGCTTGAAAATTTTAGTAGACGAAATAATATTAAAATTGTTGGTCTTAAAGAAGGGATAGAGGGAGAGGATCCAATAAAAAATTTTCAAAAATGGATCCCTGAAAATTTGGAAATGGAAGAGGGAACCCAGTTGATTGAAATCGAAAGGGTCCACAGAGCTTTAAGACCAAAACCTCAACCTGATCAAAACCCACGATCAATCTTGATAAAATGCTTAAGATATCAAGATAAAGAAAAGATCCTGAAGACGGCTGCCCAATGTGCCAGAAAGAGAAATGAGCCATTGATGATAGAAGGGAAAGCAGTTCTTTTCTATCCTGATATAAGTTATGACCTTTTGAAGAGAAAGAAGGAATTTAATCCAGCAAAAAAAGTTTTATGGGAAAAGGGTTATAAACTTATATTGCGCCACCCGGCAAAACTGATAATTTTTTTGGATGACGAAAAAAGATTTTTTACTGATCATCGGGATGCAGAGGAGTTTGCACAAGAACTCCCAAATATTCGCTAGACACAGTAAAGATTTAAAAGTGAAACAGATTAAAGATGAAGACGGGGACAGTGAAATGAATTGATGGACATTAAGGACAGAAGAATATTTAAATATACTTTTAATTATATGATACAGGGGGAGAAAGGTAAAAATTTGAGAAATATTAATCGAGGGTAGTGATATTATTTTTTCTTCTCTTATATATACTTTTTTCATATTACGGGGAGCTGGGGGAACTTCGGATCGATCGCTACGGGATTCACGTGTGTAATCATGGCGTTTGCCATGACCCACACAACGGAAGGGGGTAATGTTGTGTTTTTTTTTTCATTCACAACATTAGCAGGGTTTTTTTTTGTTTTTTTTCTTTATAATCTATTTTTCTTTTATCTTTCTTTCTTTGCCTGGATGATCGGAGGGGAGACACATAGCAACATGGAGAATTTTAAAATAATTCCCCAAGGTACTATGAGAGTTGAAATATTATGTATTATTATAGACTGGAGTAACCCCGTTAAAAATAATGACTAATTTACTGAATTTTTAAAGTTTTAATGTTAATGGGCTTAATGGACCGGTGAAAAGAAAAAGAATTTTAACATACGTTAAGAAAATGAAAATAGATATAGCTTTTATACAAGAAACACATTTAACAGAGATAGAACATCAGAAATTAAAGAGAGACTGGGTTGGAAATGTTATAGCGGCTTCATTTAATTCAAAAGCAAGGGGAGTTGCAATTTTGGTCAACTAATCTTTACCAATTAAAATACAAAATGTATTAATTGATTCTGCGGGAAGATATGTAATTATACATTGTCAAATCTTTTCAGAACTATGGACTCTTATGAATATTTATGCACCAAATGAAAACGATGTAAAATTTATACAAGAGGCTTTTTTGAATTTGGCTGACGCACACAATAAAATATTAATAGGTGGAGACTTTAACTTTTATCTAGTCCCAGTTTTAGATAGGTCAACAAAGGTTGTTGCAAAACCAAAAGCAGCAAAATTAACTTTATCATTGATGAAAGATTTAAATTTGATTGATATATGGAGAAGAATTAACCCAAGAGAAAGAGGTTATTCATTTTATTCAAATACACATAAAACTTATTCAAGGATAGATTTTTTCCTACTATCAGCAAATATTCAAGACAGAGTGAAAAATATGGAATATAAAGCAAGAATATTGTCAGATCATTCCCCCTTGATAATGACAATGATAATGATGGATAAGGAGGAATCGATTTACAGATGGAGATTTAATTCAATATTATTAAAACGTCAAGATTTTTGTGATTTTATGAAAAAACAGATTCAGTTTTTTTTTAGATACAAACTCACATTCAGTTGATGATAAGTTTATATTATGGGAAGCGATGAAGGCATATTTGAGAGGCCAGATAATAAGTTATACTTCTAAAATTAAGAAGGAATATATGGTAGAAATAGATTAATTGGAAAAGGAGATTACAAAATTAGAAAAAGAATCTCAAAGATATATGACAGAAGAAAAACAAAGACAGCTTGTTAATAAGAAGCTACAATATAATACACTTCAGACATACCGAACAGAAAAAGCAATTATGAGAACTAAACAGAGATATTATGAACTAGGTGAAAGATCACACAAGATTCTTGCTTGGCAGTTAAAAACAGACCAGGCTTCCAAAACGATAAATGCAATTAGAACAAGTGTAAGTAAAATTACTTATAAACCTTTAGAAATCAATGAAACTTTTAAATTTTTTTATTCTGAACTGTATCAATCAGAATCACAAAATGATATTGTTAAGATAGAAAGGTTTTTATCACAAATAACTCTCCCAAAATTGAATTCGGAAGAACAGAAAGTATTAGATGTGCCTTTTACATTAAAAGAGGTCGAAGAAGCTCTACGATCACTTCAGAGTAATAAATCTCCAGGAGAAGATGGTTTTCCGCTTGAATTTTACAAAAAGTTTAAAGATTTATTAATTCCTCCTTTTATGGAGCTAATACACCAAGCAGAAAGAACGCATAAACTTCCAGAATCTTTTTCAACAGCTATTTTAATAGTATTGCCAAAAAAAGACAGAGATCTTTTAAAGCCAACATCATATAGACCTATTTCTTTGTTGAACACAGACTATAATAGCAAAGATTTTATCTAATAGATTATCTAAATACTTACCAAAATTAAAACACATGGACCAAACAGGATTTATTAAAAATAGACAATCGGCAGATAATGTAACTCGGTTACTTAGCATAATTCATTTGGCACAAAAGAGGGAAGAAATGAGCGTGGCAGTTGCTTTGGATGCAGAAAAAGCATTTGATAGATTGGAATGGGACTTTTTATTTAAGGTATTGGAAAAATATGGATTAGGAGTATCTTTTATAAAATGGATTAAAACCTTACATACTAACCCAAAAGCTAAAGTGGTGACAAATGGCCAAATTTCAACATCATTTCAGTTAACAAGGTCAACTAGATAAGGTTGTCCATTATCACCTGCTTTATTTGTGTTGGCGATAGAACCATTAGCTGAATTAATTAGAACTGACTCAGATATTATGGGTTTTAGAGTTAATCAGGAGGAATATAAGATTAACTTATTTGCTGATGATGTTCTGATTTATCTAACTAACCCATTGCATTCATTGCGTAAATTATCTTCTAGATTGGAAAAATATGGGAAAATATCAGGGTACAAAATAAATTGGGATAAAAGTGAAATTTTACTTCTTACTAAAGGAGATTATAGTCAATGTCGATTAATAGCTCAATTTAGATGGCTGATAAATGGTATAAAGTATTTAGGTATAAGAGTTGATAATGATATAAAGAATTTATATAAACTAAATTATTTGCCATTATTGAAAAAAATTCAAGAGGATCTTGATAAATGGATGATGTTACCAATAACATTAATAGGTAGAGTCAATAGAGTAAAAATGAATATATTCCCTAGATTACAATATTTATTCCAAACACTACCAATACAATTACCACAGAAGTTTTTTCAGAAGTTAAATAAATGTGTGAGGAAATTCCTTTGGAAAGATAAGATGTCAAGAATATCGTTGGAAAAAATGACATGGAAATTTGACTTAGGAAGGTTACAATTACCAAATTTTAAGAATTATTACAAAGCAAATCAACTTAGATTTATTACATCTTTTTTTGATGAAGATAAACCGGCATGGATTAGAATAGAATTAGATAAAATAGGAGAAAATATACCAGAAGATTTTATATATAAATGGGAATCTAAATGGATACGGGAAAAGAAAGAATCTCCTATACTAAAACATTTGATTGATTTATGGAATAAGATAAATGTTGATGATGAGATAAAGAAATCTTTATTAGCAAAGAGACCTTTAATTCAAAATAAACTTATCCCTTTTACAATGGATAATCAACTTTTATATAACTGGTCTCACAAAGGGATTAGATATATAGGAGACTGTTTTGAAGGAGGTATATTAATGTCATTTGACCAATTAAAGAATAAATATAAAATATCAAATAACACTCTTTTCTGTTATTTCCAATTAAGGGCTTATTTAAGAGATAAACTGGGTCAAACAATGTTATTGCTGAAACCTAATGAAATAGAAACTTTAATTCATAAAGGAAAAATTAAAAAAATTATTTTTGGTATGTATAATTTGATTCAAAAACAGGCAATTAAACAAGGAATTCATAAGTCAAGACAAAAATGGGAAACTGATTTGAATATTAAAATTGATGAAACAAGTTGGTCAAGATTATGTCTTGACAGTATGACAAATACAATAAACGTTCGACTAAGATTAGTACAATATAACTTTTTACATC
The DNA here is from genome assembly GCF_048418815.1 of Hemitrygon akajei. Classification (NCBI taxonomy): domain Eukaryota; kingdom Metazoa; phylum Chordata; class Chondrichthyes; order Myliobatiformes; family Dasyatidae; genus Hemitrygon; species Hemitrygon akajei. The sequence goes on along the minus strand of NC_133128.1, from coordinate 17,929,271 downwards.
AAATATATATTACACCACAAAAAATAAATAGATTAAACTCAAATTTATCTGATCAATGTTTTCGATGTAATCAAGAAATTGGTACTTTTTTACACTCTACTTGGTCTTGTTTTAAAATTCAACCTTTTTGGACAAATTTAAAAGAGTTTTACTGGAACAAATTATTGGAATACAACTTCCACATAATCCAACATTATTTTTACCAGGTGATATTGAAGGGATAAAATCGAAATCCAAATTGAATAAATATCAGAAAGAATTCATAAAAATTGCATTGGCAGTAGCCAAAAAGGCTATTGCAGTTACTTGGAAATCGGATTCATACTTAAGTATAGATCGTTGGAAGAATGAAATTTTTAGCTGCATTCCACGAAAAAATTACTTATAATTTAAGAGATAAATATGAAATATTTCTGAAAATTTGGCGCCCTTATTTACAAAAGATAGGATTAAATATATAGGTGGCCCGAAGATAAAATTATTGGTTATCTGGGGAAAGAATTAAATATACATATTAAAGCTATTATGAACTCCATGGAGCATGTGGGGATCTTCCGATATCCAGGCATTCTTTCTTTCTTTCTTTTTTCTTCTCTTTTTTTCTATAGGGGTATGTTTGGGGGAAGGGGTTAAGGGGAGGGGGGAAGGGTTGACAATTTTTTTCTTTCTGTAACCTATTTGAAAATTCAATAAAATTAAAAAAAAAAAAAAGAATAAGTCTCTCTGTTGATTCAGTGAGAGACCGGAGACAGACCATGTGTGTGAGAAACAGAGAGATCTGGTGTTGGGTATTACTGACCCAGGCTGAAGAATTCAGGGAAGTCTGCAAGTGCACAGGAACTTGGGGAAATGGCCACAATACGGGGAGTATGCAGGTCACACTAGTGCTGAAGGTAAAACTGCTGGTGAAGCTCTTTTTACGATTGCTCAAGGGAAATTGTTTGACAAGGAATTTAAACAATCACCGAAGCCTGCCTACTCGAGGGTTTGATAGAAAGTTGGCGAAAAACTGAGCCGAGCACAAGATCATAGAAAGTGCTTAAAGCAGATGTAAGAGCTGCAGGGCCAACTTGCTGCACAGAGAGGAAATTAGGATCTGAAAGAGAGGAGAAGGATCAATATGGAGATATGGATTGGAATGATTTAGCAGATAAGGCGACTAGATATGGTTATCATGAAGAGCCTTCTCCCGAGGATCTCCCACCAACATACAACCAAAAAGTCTTCTCAGCTATATTGACTGTTCTGTTGTATATCTTATTGTACATACTATTTATTACAAATTACTATAATTTGCACATTGCACATTCAGACGGAGATGTAACATAAAGATTTTTACTCCTCATGTATGTGAAGGCTGTAAGAAATAAAGTCAAATCAATTCAATTCAAAAAATGGTGCTACCGTCGACAGGATTGGCCCTCGTAGTTACTACCAGAGAGGGAGGAGCTGGGATAGGAAACCAAACCCAGAATATAGCCATTTGACGTACAACAGCTGAGGGATAGTGCTAAGGATATTGGGACTTATACGCCCGGGGATGATCCTAGGGAACTGTTCCAAGTAATTAGTTACCAGAAAGCAAAACAAAGGCAATAAGTACTTTTGCTATTAACGTATTCTTCTGGCAGAATATCTTGGTCCGAAACTGCTCTGGAAAATTTACGAAAAAGAAATAACTGAAATAACAAACGACAGAAAACATTATGTACATTCAAATGCACTTAGATTAACACTATGTAATGCCCTGGCTCATATTTTTACTGTTATGCCGTATGTATTTCATTGAGCAGTTCTGTACGAGCAGTCTGTTCTGTTTTCAGCTTGTTTGGGTTATTGTTGAAGATAAGAGATGAGGAGATATGTGTGCCATCCAACTCGGATGGTTGGATTAAGGAGAGGTTTCCCTGGTGAGGGACACTGAGGTTGAGTTTGGTCCTTTTGTTCAAGAGGATATGAAGGGGGAAGTCGCAGGAGAGAAGAGGTCGTAGGATTTGACCCGGAGTGGGACTGTGATTTGACGAAGCCAGGGGTGAGATCGATTGAGGATCGGTGACTAGGGGGAGACTTTGAGCTCCAACTTGTGCACATTTGACTGTTTCATTAAAATGGGCCCTTTTCTCTTTCTTTTATTCTTTTCTTTACTAACCCCTTAGTCAAATTAAGATTTGTAAATGAAATCTTTTAATCATATGCGGTGTACTGTCTGTTATTTCGTGGCACTAATTTGTAACAGGGTAGCAAACTACACAGCATCCAAACAAACTGGGGTTTGGGGTGGGCTCGCGCCTCTATCTCACAAGCCTGGCAGGGCCAGAGGTTGTCTTCCCTAGACTCACACAGCCAAGGAAAACAGGGGGTTTCAACTGCTTAGGGGAAAAAGGAATAACAGACATTAAAACTCTAATAACAGTCAGATAAAACTTCCAAGGATATACTTTCATGAACGAAAGCAGGAATCAGCACTCTATGCAAGCATATGCAATTCTGATAAGAAGTATATGCCACTAAGCTTAAATGAGGGCACAACCCAGAAAAATTAAGACATTATCACTATTGAAGAGAAAGTTAACAATGGAAGAGCATGGCCCTCCATGGAAGCCATTCCCATGATCTGAGCAAACTAGATGTCAACAAGGAAGTATTGAACGCCTGGCTCAGCGTTCACAAGATCACAAGACAAAGGAGCAGAAGTAGGCCATTCGGCCCATTGAGTCTGCTCTGCCACTCCACCATGAGCTAAACTATTCTCCCGTCTAGTTCCAAATTCCGGCTTTTTTCCCATATCCCTTGATACCCTGACTAATCAGATAGCTGTCAATCTCCTCCTTAAAAACCTTCAATGATGGGGCCTCCACAGCTGTATGTGGCAACGAATTCCATAAATCCATGACCCTCTGGCTAAAAAAATTTCTCCTCATCTCTGTTTTAAATGGGTACCCTCTAATTCTAAGACTGTGGCCTCTTGTCCTGGGCTCATCCACCAAGGGAAACAGCCTTTCCACATCTACTCTGTCCAACCCTTTCAACATTCTAAATGTTCCTATGAGATCCCCTCTCATTCTTCTATACTCTAATGAATACAATCCAAGAGCCGGAGATAAGTCTCCAAGAGTTGGAGACCTCTTTCCAGAAACAGAGGGGCTCCTTGTGGCAATACAGGACTAGTAGTTAACACATGTAAAAAATCAAAAATACATAATAAAAGACCAACAAATTCAAGCCGATAAATGTCGAAAATGCCAAGAAAATACTGAAACAAACCAACACATTACAGGATCCTGCAGCAGTTTAACACAATCTGATTACTTACACCGGTACAATCAAGTGCCAAACATCAGTCATCAAAATTTAGCTTTAAAATACAAACTCATGAAAGAAATTATATCTTACTATAAAAACACTCCTGATCTGGTTCGAGTCAGATTATATTATATTATATTATGTCCGGTCCGTTATTACAGATAGGACAATCCATAATAACCATCTGGATATAACAATACAGGATAAACAAGCAACAAACAACTTATTTAAATTATCGCCATTCCAAACACACGTAATTTAGAGAAATTGATAAGTGAAAAACACTAGAAATATGCTGAATTAAAAGAGGAAATTGAAAGACTTTGGAACAAGACATTGTCCCGATAGTAATATCGACAACATTATTATCCTAAAGGGACGACACAGTAGCACTAACACAGCTACACAGCAATATCGATGCAAATCTACACAGCAATATCTTTATAAATCTACACAACAATATCTATTTAAATCTACACAGCAATATCTATGTAAATCTTCAGAAAGCCACAATATTAAGCACCACTAGAATTGTCCGAAAGTTCCGAGCAATTGACAAATGAGCATGCTTGGCTGTGCCTGTACCTCAGGTTTTACCAGCTTGAATTGAAAAAAAAATAAATTAAAATATAATAATAATAATAAGTAAGTAATAAATATTGAGAACATGAGATGAAGAGTCCTTAAAATTGAGTCCATCACTTGTCGGAACAGTTTAGTGATGGGGCAAGTGAAACTGAGCGACGTTTTCCTCACTGGTTAAGGAGCCTGGTGGTTGAGGGGTAAAAACTTTTCTTGAACCTGGTGGTGTAAGTCCTGAGGATCCTGTGCCTTTTTCCTGATGGCAACAAAAAGAAGAGAGAATGGCTTAGGTGGTGGGTGTCCTTGATGAGCGAGGCTGCTTTCCTGTGACTGTGCTCCATGTAGATGGTCTCAAAGGCTGGGAGGGCTTTCTCTGTGTTGGACTAGGCCACATCCACTACTTTTTGTAAGATTTTCCAGTCAACGGTATTGGTGTTTCCATTCAAGGTCGTGATGCAATCAGTCAATATACTCTCTCCCTACACATCTATGTAAGTTTGTCAGAGTTTTAGACGACATGTTGAATCTTTGCAGACTTCTAAGAAAGTAGAGGCACTGCTGTGCTTTCTTTGTACTGTCACTTAAATGCTGGACCCAGGAGCGATCCTCTGAAATGATTACATGAAGGAATTCAAAGTTGCTGACCCTCTCCACCTCTGATCCTCCGATGAGGACTGGCTCATGGACCTCCTACTTCCTGTTCCATGTAAATATGCGCATTGGTGGGGAGAGCTCTTCGTATGATGGACTGGGCTTTATTCATCACTTTTGTTAGACTTTTCTGTTCCTGGGCATTGGTGTTTCCATACCAGGCCTTAGAATAGTCTCCACTGTGCAGCTATAGAAGCCTGTCAAAGTTTTAGGTGATATGCTGAATCTAAAGCTTTAGAATCTTTGAATTGTAATAAAGAATGACGAGCACATAATGACGAAGAGTTAATCAATTTAAAAATAATCTTTCAGCTCTCCTCAGATATGAAAATCTATAAATCCTTTTCTCAGTCTCCTTTAGTTTTATCTAAAAAGGCCTTTTTCAGTCCCAACAGCAGACTGTAAATGTGAGATATTGAACCATTGTCAAAGGATTTCAGATTTAAAAATGTATCTATTATATTCTTATCTGGACTAGTAGGAAATGTATGTAGTTGGGATCTTAAAAAGTCTCTAATCTGTAAGAATCGAAAAAAGTGAGTATTGGAAAGGTTAAATTTCGTTGAAAGTTGCACAAAAGAAGAGAGTTTACCTCCATCAAACAAATCCTGAAATCGTTTAATACCTAATCTATACCATTCTTTGAAAGATAGGTCAATTAAAGGTGGTTTAAAAAAACAATTAGAAAAGATGGGACTGGATAGGGAGAATCTCAATAAACCAAAATGTTTTCTGAACTGTAAACAAATCCTCAAAGTATGTCTGACCAGCACAGTCTTTATTACAATTCAAAGTGGTACGTAGAGTTCATATGTCTAAAGACAAGCTCTCTCATTCCTACGCAGATATTTCCCCCTACTGTGATAGATGTACTAATGGAGTGGCCAGACTAATTCATATGTTTTGGACATGTCCGAGCCTTGAAAAATTTTGGAAAGATGTATTTCAAACTTTTTCTGTACTTTTCAATGTTAGTTTTAAGCCCAATCCCTTGACTGCCATGTTTGGTATTCTTGAGGATAGTATTACAAAACTGAAGCCACCTAATTTGCGGGTATTGGCCTTTATGTCTCTTATGGCCAGGAGGGCGATCTTGCTCAAGTGGAAGGAGGCTGCCCCGCCCACTCATGTTCAATGGCTATCTGAAATTATGTTGTGCCTTGATCTAGAGAAGATTTGTTGTTTAATTTCTGATTCTAAACATGATTTTCTAATGCTATGGGGACCCTTTCTGCATTATTTTCATAACCTATGAACTGTTATTAAAGTATGGATCTGAGCCATTATTATTATAATATTATATGGTAAGGTTTTTTTCTCTTTTTTTCATCAACCAGCTCATTTTGGTAGTGGGGGTAGATTTTTTAAATAAAATTCAATTATTCTATTTTATTTCATTCATAATTCAATCTTTTTTTCTACATGATTGATTTGGAATATGGGATACTGTGATTTAAATGTAATTCATATTACTTGTATTCCTATGAATTTTGTATTTGTATTCATGTAATTTATATAATACTAATAAAGATACTGAAAGAGAATCTTTGGAATTCTGTACTCCTAAAAGCTGTGGAGGGTAGGATATTCGATATATTTATGACTGAGAGAGATAGAATTTTGGTCCAGGAGGGATTATGGGAACCAAAGTGGAAAGTGAATTTGAGGACGGGTTCTAAGTGGCCATAATGTAAATGAAAGAGTAAAGCTTTTGGGCTGAATGGGATACTTCTATCCCTTAAATTATGTATTAGTATTATGTCAATTATGTATAAAAATATATCTGCTCTGCCTCCTGGCTTCTAAGAGTGCTACAATCTGACATATTTTACATTCTAAAAGTGCCCATTTGTTGTGCTTTTAAGTTTAATCAAGAAAGTAACATGCATTGTACTCAAGCAATATAAAAGAAACATGAGGGAACCCTATTCTTTGACTGTTTATGGACTTGTGACCTCATGAGTCCATAACCAGGCTCTGCTGAGCAATTGAAAGTACACTGTTTACAATTGCTTCCCTCATTTATTCTTAGAACGTACATACCTTCCCTATCAGATTCTGAGTTTCCCCCAGGAACTCTGGTGAAAAAAAGCACAGTGCTTTTTTAAAAAAAAATTATTGACCCAGCATGGAATAGACTCTTCTGGTCCTTTGAAACTAGCAAACCATGATTTAACCCTAAACTATTCACGGCCATTTTACAATGACCAATTAACCTATCAAAACAGTATATTATTTTTTGGACTGTGGGAGGAAACCCACACAGCCACAGGAAGAACGTCCAAACTCCTTACAGAGAAGCGATGGGAATTGAACCCAGGTTGCTGGTACTATAAAGTGTTGTGCTAACCACTACGCTACCGTGCTGTCCACCTACCATGTCATTCAAAGTTCAAAGTAAATTTCTTATCCAAGTACGTATATGTCACCATATACAACCCTAAGATTCATTTCCTTGCGGGCATTTACAGGAGAATTTTAAAATACAATAACAATTATGATAACTATATGTAAACAAGTATATCAACGTGCAAAAGAAGACAAATTGTGCAAACTCAAAATAAATAAATAATACCAAAAACGTGCATTGCAGAGTCCTTGAAGGTGAGTGTATAGGTTGCGGAATCAGTTCAGTGTTAAGCTGCGTGTAGTTATCCATATACTTCCATCTATTTCTGACTTTAGTATTTCAGCTTTAACGTAAAAGCTGATTAATGTATATCAGAATGTTTAGGCTTTAAAGTGGATGATTTAATTGATGTTCATTTAAGTTTTCAATGTAAAAGTTTAATGACGCCGTCATCTTGATGATTCACGCTCGGTGCTGTTAAAAAGTAACACACACAAAATGCTGGAGCAACTTAACTGTTTATTTTTTTCCATAGATGCTGCCTGGCCTGCTGAGTTACTCCAGCATTTTGTGTGTGTTGCTTGGATTTCCAGCGTCTGCAGATTTTCTCTTGTTTGCTGCTGAAAAGAAACTATTTTTCCATGAATTTAGGAAATTTGGGAAGTTGTAAAGCTTGTTGATTTTAAGGTGAAACCATTGCAGACAAATAGTGGATGATTTTTGTCCGGAATGAGATCCCACTTTCAACAAAGCTTCGGGGATAATCTATATTTAATGCTTTTAAAAAGCTGAGGGAGATATTATTGTGGAGATCCTTTTAACCCTTCGAGAGAGAGAGTTTGCACCTTCACTATCATTGCAAAGTGCATTATTGTTTCTGTTTTATTGCAGGAAAAATGGCAATAAACTTAGAAAAACCTGTAGCATGCAATTTTCTTTGAGTGATTACGTATTAACCAGAATACCACAGCTGACATGGAATTGGAACTGGTTTATTACTGTCACATGTGCCAAGATACAGCGAACGGTTTGATTTGCGTACTGTTCATATAGATCGGATCATCACCCTGTAGAACAGGATACAATAAAGTCAGTGCAGAATAAAGTGAAACAGCTACAGAGAAAATGTAAGTACAGGTAAACAATAAAGTGCAAGATCATAAGCAAGGTAGATTGGGAGGTCAAGAGTCCAACTTATCATACTAGCAAACTACATGCTCCATAGAGTTAGAGAGCACAGTGGACTCTATAACTCTATGGCCTATCTAGTCTGTGCAGAACTGTTACTCTGCCAAGTGGCATTGACCCACACCTGGACCATGGCCGTCCATACCTTTCCCATCCACGTACCTGTCCAAATTTTGCTTAAGTGTTGCAATTGAACCTGCATCCACCACTTCCACTAGCAGCTCATTCCACACTCTCACCACCATCTGAGAGAAGAAATTCCTTTCAAGGACCTGTATGTCCAGATCCCTCTAATTTACTGCACTCCTCAATATTCTAAAGCTCATTCTACTCTGGTTTGTCCTCCCAAAGTGCAAAACCTCACACTTATCTCCATTAAATTCTACCTATCATTTTTCAGCCTATTTTTCCAGTTGGACAAGATCCCACTGCAAGCTTTGATAACCTTCTTTGCTGTCCACTACGCCCCCATATAAGACCATAAGCTACAGAGCATAGATGAGAGTATAGAGACGAGACCATAGAGAGAGTACAGAGGAGATTTACTAGAATGTTACCTGGGATTCAGCACCTAAGTTACCGAGAAATGTTGAACAAGTTAGGCCTTTACTCTTTGGAGGGTAGAAGGTTGAGGGGGGACTTGATAGAGGTATTTAAAATTACGATGGGAATAGATAGAGTTGACGTGGATAGGCTTTTTCCATTGAGAGTAGGGGAAATTCAAACAAGAGGACATGAGTTGAGAGCTAAGGGGCAAAAGTTTAGAGGTAATACAAGGGGGAACTTCTTTACTCAGAGAGTGGTAGCTGTGTGGAATGAGCTTCAGTAGAAGTGGTAGAGGCAGGTTCGATTTTGTCATTTAAAAAAAATTGGATAGGTATATGGACAGGAAAGGAATGGAGGGTTATGGGCTGGTAGGTGGGACTAGGTGAGAGCAAGCATTCGGCACAGACTAGAAGGGCCAAGATGGCCTGTTTCTGTGCTGTAATTGTTATATAGTTATAAGCCATAGGAGCAGAATTAGGCCACTCAGCCCATCAAGTCTGCTCCGGCATACCATCATGGCTGAACCCAGATCCCACTCAACCCCTTCTCGCCTTATTCTTTGATGCTGACAGATGCTGAAAGTCAACTTCCGCCTTAAATATACCCACTGACTTGGCCTCCACCGTAGTCTGTGGGAGAGCATTCCACAGATTCACCACTCTCTGGCTAAAAATTGTCCATATCTCTGTTCTAAAAGGTTGCCCCTCAATATTGAGGCTGTGCTCTCTAGCTCTGGACAACTCCACCATGGGAAACATCCTCTCCACATCCACCCTATCTAGTTCTTTCAACATCCAGTAGGTTTCAATGAGATCCCTCCACAATCTTCTAAACTGCAGTGAGTACAGGCCCATCTTGGTGTCATCTGCAGATCTAGTTTACCCCATTATCATTCAGATGTTCGATATAGATGACAAACAACAATGGACCCAGCTCCGATCCTTGTGGCACTCCACTAGTCACAAACCTTCAGTCAGGGAGGCAACCATCTCCTACCACTCTCTGGCTTCTATATTTATTTAATTCTTTTCCCACATAAATTGATTAAAAGCAAATTTAGGGAAGTGATTTGTGAATTCCGTAAGGGATAACTGCTATAACCCAAATGGATATAACATAGCAGTTGACTGTGATAAGAGTTAAGCAGAGTGGGTGTGGATTTATGAGAAGAAAGGGAAAAACAGCTTTGCCTAATCTGAAGTTCACTGAGGAGGGGGCAAACAAGTAGATTGGTACATTTCGATTTCCAGGAGGCTTTTGATTGGTTTCCACGCAGGAGGTTGCCTAGCTAGGTTAGAGCACATGGAATGTACTGACATGGGTTGAGAATGGATTAGCTTCATTTGTCATGTAAACATCAAAACATGGCTTGCATCAAATCAGCGGGATAGTGCTCGAGGCAACCTGCCAGCAGCACTATGCTTCTGCAGCCAGTGTAGCATACCCACAACCTACTAACCGTAACCTCTTTGGAATGAGGGAGGGGACGTGGGAGCACCCAGGGGAAGCCCACGTGGTCACAGGGAGAAGGTACGAGCTCCTTACAGACAGCAGCAGGAATCAAAGCCCCACTGGTGATCGCTGACTACCAACCCGCATGTCTGCAAGTGTCCATAATCCTCTGAATCAATTGGTGCAATTGGGAGTAACACACACAAAATGCTGGAGGAACTCAGCAGGTAGGGGAATAAATAGTTGTTAATTTCATGCCAAGACCCTTCATCAGGACTGGAAAGGAAGGGAGCAGAAGGTAGGGGAGGGGAAGGAGTACTTCTTTCAGTCCCGATGACGTTACTTGGCCCGAAATATCGACTATTTATTCCTCTCTATAGATGTTACCTGACCTGCTGAGTTCCCCTAGTATTTTACGTGTGTTACACTGGATTTCCAGCGTCTGCAGAATCTCTTGCGTTTATTGATTCCTAAAGGATCCGGTTGTCGCTGGGATAAGTACTGTTCACTGCCCATTGTTTCCTTTGGAGATTAATTTAACGCAGGGCATCACACCATCACGTTCTCCTGCCGGTGGCGGCGGCGCCCTCGGCCGGTCGGAACCGAAAGCAGGGACTGGGGACGCCGTTGTGCTGGAGAAGGCCCGAACCTCCCCAGTTCTCGCAGTAGTTACTAATGCTTTATGAACAGTTGGAGGTTGAATCTTAGCAAAAGAGCCGTTGTAAGCGGCGCAAGCTTCTCTCCAACGAAAATAAGTCCCCCCCCCCTTGATTTCGCCCTTATAGGAAAGAAATACACGTGCTGAAAGACATTGGCTGGCGAGGAGGGGCTGGAGTTTCCGCATCAATGCAAATTGCTTCGACACTCGAACCACCATGGCCAGACGGAAAGGTCGGGCTCACAGGAGAAGGAAGCGCCGACAGGGCGAGGAGACACGCGGAGCAGATGTTGGAGGTAAAGCCCCAGATGGATTGATTGACGCGTGTCATTTAGAGCGGTTCCCCGGGGGCTTTGTCGCTCTTTGCCCCGGGGGTTGCGGCTCCGGTCCTGGGGCTGCGAGGCCGGGTGTAAGCGGGGCTGCCTGCGGACCACTTCTTCCCCTCGTTGGGTTGCTAAACTGGCGTAGCACCGCCACCTATTGACCGAACGGATGGCGGGTTTCCAGTTCAATTTATTATCAAAGTACCCGTGTCATCATATACTACCCTGAGATTCATTTTCTTCTGAGCTTTCATAGTAATTACAAAGAAACACAATATAATCGGCCAAAAAAAAAAATGAACACAACAAGACAACAAACTGTGCAAACACAAAAAGAGAAAAAAGCATAATCAAGTCAAGTCACTTTTATTGCCATTTCAACCATAACTGCTGGTACAGTGCATAGTAAAAATGAGACAACGTTTTTCAGGACCATGGTGTTACATGACACAGTACAAAAACTAGACTGAACTACATTAAAAAAAAACAACAGAGAAAGCTACACTAGACTACAGACCTACACTGGACTGCATAAAGTGCACAAAAACAGTGCAGGGCAGTACAATAAATAATAAACAGGACAATAGGGCAAGGTGTCAGTCCAGGCTTCGGGTATTGAGGAGTCTGATAGCTTGGGGGAAGGAACTGTTGCATAGTCTGGTCGTGAGAGCCTGAATGCTTCAGTGCCTTTTCCCAGACGGCAGGAGGGAGAAGAGATTGTATGAGGGGTGCATGGGGTCCTTCATAATGCTGTTTACTCTGCGGATGCAGCGTGTAGTGTAAATGTCTGTGATGGCGTGAAGAGAGACCCCGATGATCTTCTCAGTTGACCTCATTATCTGCTGCAGGGTCTTGCGATCCGAGATGGTGCAATTTCCAAACCAGGCAGTGATGCAGCTGCTCAGGATGCTCTCAGTACAACCCCTGTAGAATGTGATGAGGATGGGGGGGTGGGAGATGGACTTTCCTCAGCCTTCGCAGCTTTCTTTGCTATGGAGCTGGTGTTGATGGTCCAGGTGAGATTCTCCGCCAGGTGAACACCAAGAAATTTGGCGCTCTTAACGATCTCTACCGAGGAGCCGTCGATGTTCAGCGGGGAGTGGTTGCTCCGTGCCCTCCTGAAGTCAACAACCATCTCTTTTGTCTTCTTATTGTGTGCAGTTTTGGTCACCTAATTACAGGAAGGATATTAATAAGGTTGAAAGAGTGCAGAGAAGGTTTACAAGGATGTTGTCGGAACTTGAGAAACTGAGTTACAGAGAAAGGTTGAATAGGTTAGGACTTTATTGCCTGGAGCATAGAAGAATGAGGGGAGATTTGATAGAGGTGTATAAAATTATGATGGGTATAGATAGAGTGAATGCAAGCAGGCTTTTTCCACTGAGGCAAGGGAAGAAAAAAAGTAGAGGACATCGGGTTAAGGGTGAAGGGGTAAAAGTTTAAAGGGAACATTAGTGGGGGCTTCTTCACACAGAGTGGTGGGAGTGTGGAATGAGCTGCCAGATGAAGTAGTGAATGCAGGCTCACTTTTACATTTAAGAAAAACTGGGACAGGTACATTGACGAGAGGGGTATGGAGGGATATGGTCCAGGTGCAGGTCAGTGGGACTAGGCAGAAAAATGGTTTGGCACAGCCAAGAAGGGCCAAAAGACCTGTTTCTGTGCTGTAATATTCTATGGTTCACATTCAGAGACAGGTTGTTGGCTCTGCTCCAGTCCGTTAGCCGCTGCACCTCCTCTTAGTATACTGACTCGTCGTTCTTGCTGGTGAGACCCACCACGGTCATGTCATCGGTGAACTTGATGATATGGTTCGTGCTGTGTGTTGCAGCACAGTCATGGGTCAGCAGAGTGAACAGCAGTGGACTGAGCACACAGCCCTGGGGAGCCCCCGTGCTCAGTGTGATGGTGTTGGAGATGCTGCTCCTGATCCGGACTGACTGAGGTCTCCCAGTCAGGAAGTCTAGGATCCAGTTGCAGAGGGAGGTGTTCAGGCCCAGTAGGCTCAGCTTTCCAATCAGTTTCTGGGGGATGATTGTGTTGAAAGCTGAACTGAAGTCTATGAACAGCATTCGAACATATGTCTTTTTTGTCCAGGTGGGTTAGGGCCAGGTGGAAGGTGGTGGCAATGGTGTCGTCTGTTGAGCGGTTGGGACGGTATGCAAACTGCAGGGGGTCCAGTGGGGGGGGGCAGCAGGGTCTTGATGTGCCTCATGACGAGCCTCTGGAAACACTTCATGATGATGGATGTGAATGCAATGGGACGGTGGATGACAGTGTTGATTGTTTACAGATACTGTGTCTTTAAAATGGAAGCCATAGGAGATTGTGGATGCTGGAATATGGAATAACAGTCGAACTCCGGACTCGCAACCTGAAAACAAGATCTCGAATTCTGTACTCGCTATGATAGCACCCTGTAAACAAGGCCTCAAACTTTGGTCTCACTGATTTGCAAATCGGGGGGATTCATTGGAACTCATTCCTCCTGCCTGCACTGATTTCCGACTGCACTATCTCCACTCCAGAGAAATTCCCTTGGATTCATCCACATTTTGTCCAGATTAACTTATTCTTTGAACTGATGAGGGGTCCCTCATCTGAAACATTGACCAGTATCCCCTTTGGTTCTTTCTACAGATGCTACCTGACATCCATTTTCTATTTTATTTTTAATCATGTTGGCTTAGTTTTTATTATTCTGCCTGTTAAGTCTCGCTGGCTGAGCACATTCTCACTTTATAATTAACAACTGAACATGATCCAGAAGATTTATGTGCTGGTAACTTAGGGCCATAAATGTAAATAACTCAGAGTGTGGGGCAAGCTGCCAGCAGGAGTGGTGGATGTGGGTTTGATGTCAAAATTTAAGAGAATATTTTATTAAGTACATGAATGGGAGGGGTATAGAGGGCTATGATCCAGGAGTGGGTCAATGGGGCTAGGCAGACTAATGGTTCAGCATGAACTAGATGTGCTGAAGGGCCTGGTTCTGTGACGTAGTGTTCTTTGGAACAGCAAGCTGAACCAGATTGTCCTTCATCTCCGATCCCAACACCACGATCATTTCAATCTGGCCCGATGCTTAAATCGTCCAAACCTCAGCTCCTTCTTAGCTCTTTGGCACTTTGATACGCCCTCAGGCCCAGGCACCGCTGCTTCGATTACCCTACCTTCCTCATGTTTGGTTCTACTAAAAGCTAGCTTGCCTCTCTCTCTTTTCCAGTACTGTTAAAGGATCATGGACTCAAAACATTGGTGGTTGCTGCAGTACCTGCTTATTTCTGGCATTTGCTTTTTGCTTTGGATTTCCAGCATCTGTTGTTCTTTTCTTTGACTTTTGTCTGCCACATGCTTGCCTCTCTTCCTTTGTCTCACCATCTGCAAATTCCCTTTAAATGACATAGCACGTCACCATGTTGCTGGGTCTGTATGTTGGAGCTCCCTTTGTGACAGCACTGTGGAAATACCTTCACCGCTGGAGCCGTTCAAGAATGTGGTTGACTACCTCTTACTCAAACACAATTAGGGATGAGTAATAAATATTTTTTCTAGTGTTACCCTCATTGATTAATGAATTAAAACAATTGTTTTCTCAGTCCCTTCCCAGTTAAGAGGGAAGCAGAAATTATTTTGGTGCAGACATTTTGTTGGCATTTTCATTCCGGTGAAATCCCAGCCTGGCCAACTTTGCAGTTTATTAAATAATCAGTGAAATCTCATCCCAGAATAAACTGCTGCCTTTAAGAATATTCAAAGACTAAATACTAGCTTTATAAAGATAAGCTTTATGTGTCACATGCTATTTTAAATCCCTTGGTGCTGCTGTACCAGAGGATCCGGGCTAGGACCAGTACATAAATGCCATCACAAAGAAGGGATGGCACACCTCTACTTAGAATCTGCGTAGATTCGGCATATCATCTAAAACTTTGACAAACTTCTACCAATGCACAGCGAAGTGAGTCTGTGACTGTTTGCATCACGACCTGGTATGGAAACAGCAACGGCAAGGTCTACAGAAGCTGATGGATGGATGGATGGCCATCACAGGCAAAGCCCTCCCCACCACTGGGCACATTTACAAGGAGCACTGCCACAAGAAAGTGGCACCCATCATCAAGGGCCCCCACCATCCAGACCATGCTCCCTTCTCACTATTACCTTCGGGCCGGAGAAGGAGCCTTAGGTTCCACACCGCCAGCTGCTGGACCAGTTATTACCCTACAGCCGTTAGGCTCCTGAACCAGCATGGATAGCTTCACCCACCTCAACACTGAACTGATTCCACAATCCACAGACTGACTTTGAAGGACTCAACAGCTCATGTTCTCAGCATTATTTATTCACTTAAAAAATATTATTGGCAGGTTTTGCCCTCTTTTGTACACAGGATGTTTGCAGTCTTTGTTATACATAGTTTTTCCAAAAACTCTATCGTATTCCTTTATTTTCCTGTAAGTGCCTGTGAGAAAATGAATCTCAACATAGGGTATGGTGACACACACACACACACACACACACACACGTACTTTCGTAAATTTACTTTGAATTTTTACATTGAAACATATAGTGAAGTGTGTTTTTTGTGTTAAATCACTACATGGGAGAAAATGTTAATTTATGTTTGATGTTAATGGTTGCTAGATCAGAATGTTGATTTTTAATAGACTACTGTAACTAATACACAACATCTGTAATTAAGTGCCTTCTCTTTCGCAGTCAGCATCAGTCACGAGACGGTGTATGTGCAGCTGAGAAAATGGTTGAAAAGCGAGGGCTTCACGGGCTTCCACTTGGTGCCAGCAAGCTTTCCAGGTATGTACCTTTATTTCCCCCTACATATATGTCACCATATACAACCCTGAGATTAATTTCCTTGATGGCATTCTCAGTAAATCTATAATAGAATCATAACCTTAATGGAATCAATGAAAGACAGCATCAACTTGGGTGTTAAACCAGTGTGGAAAAAGTAATAATTATTGAGATGAAGAGTCCTTGAAAGTGAGTCTATTTAAAAAGTAGGAGCATTTCAAAGATGGGTTGAGTGAAGTTCAAAGATTTAAAGTACATTTATTATCAAAGTATGTATGCCGTATACAACCCTGAGATTCATCTTCTCCACATACAGCCACGAAACAAAGAAACACCATGGAACACATTCAAAGAACTCATCAAACACCCAACACACAAAAAAAAGAACAAGAAATGCAAATAGCAAAAAAAAAGCGAAAACACAGAATATAAAACAGCAAACACAAAGTCATTGAAACAGGCCAGGAATGTTCAGCTTAATTTTAGTGCTGTGTCTTTCATTGACTCCAGGCTGCAGAGCCTGTCTGCCTCCATCAAAATTGCACAGAATAGCAATAAAAGCAAGAGCAACAGGAAGACATAAACACATCATATATGAACTACAGAGTCCAGTCCACAAACTGTGTTGATTAACCCTTGCCCAAGACCCAAGACTTCAGTACCTTTCTCTGGCAGCAGGGAGCAAGTGGGAGAGAGAGACCAATCAAACACGGGTACCTTTCTCCGGCAGTGGCGAGCAAGTGGGAGAGAGACACCAATCAAACACGGGTGCCTTTCTCCGGCAGTGGCGAGCAAGTGGGAGAGAGAGACCAATCAAACACGGGTACCTTTCTCCGGCAGTGGCGAGCGAGAGGGAGAGAGAGACCAATCAAACACGGGTACCTTTCTCCGGCAGTGGCGAGCAAGTGGGAGAGAGAGACCAATCAAACACGGGTACCTTTCTCCGGCAGCAGGGAGCAAGTGGGAGAGAGAGACCAATCAAACACGGGTACCATTCTCCGGCAGTGGCGAGCAAGAGGGAGAGAGAGACCAATCAAACACGGGTACCATTCTCCGGCAGTGGCGAGCAAGAGGGAGAGAGAGACCAATCAAACACGGGTACCTTTCTCCGGCAGTGGCGAGCGAGAGGGAGAGAGAGACCAATCAAACACGGGTACCTTTCTCCGGCAGCGGCGAGCGAGAGGGAGAAAGAGAGGCTGGTCAAACACAGGCAGATGGTGCTGAGCACTTGCTTGCCTTCTGCGCTCGTCCTCGTTGATTTCAATCTTGCTCGCTGCTTCGATCGGCGAGATTGGTGAGAAACGGAGTCGATCACGGGCTCATGCCGTCTCTAGGTTTCTTGGCCTCCAGGCCGCACACTCTGCATAAAACCTCACTTCCTTGGAGACCAGAAAGCTTTTCACTCAATTGACCCAAAAAGATACCATCAAACTATAAATGACAGGTTCCACTAGTAGCAGAATTATATTTGAAACATGAAGAAGGAAAAGAAGTAGTTTCGTAAACCTGTCACCATCATCCCTCCTCAACCTCTAATATTTTAATTTTATTTATTATTTTTTTTCTCTGCTAGATTATGTATTGCATTGAACTGCTGTCTGCTAAGTTAACAAATTTCACATCACATGCTGGTGATAATAAACCTGATTCTGATTCTGACGCCTTGGTCACGTTGTTCGCTGGTGCCTTCTTCTTCCGACTAAAGTTATCCCCTTTGGTTCAGGACCCTCATGGTTGAGGGGTGATAACTATTCTGAATCTATTGGTCTAAGCCCTGAGGCTCAGAACTCCCCTCCCGTCCATCTTCTCATTAAGTATTAAAGGTACTGAAAGCATCCAGAGGAATTTCATCAGCCAGAAGGGGTGAATCTGTAGAACTTGTTGCTACCAAGGGCTATGGAGGCTGAGTTATTGGCAGTATTTAAGGCAGAGATTTTTTTAATTTTTGTTGTTTACTTAGTGATATGCCATGGTAACAGGCCCTTCCAGCCCAACGAGCTCGAGCCGCCCAATCACACCCATGTGACTAATTGACCTACCAACCCGTACATCTTTGGAATGTGGGAGGAAACCGGAGCACCCGGAGGAGACCCACACAATCACGGGGAAAATATGCAAACTCATCACAGGCAGCGGCGGGAATTGAACCCATGTTTCTGGCGCTGTAAATCATTATGCTGATTGCTATGCTACCACGATTCTTGATTGGTAAGGGGGTTGTAAGGGTTATGAGGAGAAGGCAGGAGAATGGTCAAGAATGACTGACTGGATGAGTGGACCCGATGGGCCCAATTCTGCTGCTTTATCTTATAGTCTTCTCTTATGATCAGAAACAAGGAGACGAGCTACAACTGCTGGATCTTGTGAATGCTTCGCCTGTAAACAATATTGCATGTTAAAAGTGTAACTGAGTATAGTTGGTCACAAACACGAGAGATTCTGCTGATGTGGGAAATCCACACAAAATGCTGGAGGAACTCAGCAGGACAGGCTGCCTCTGTGGAAAGGAATACAGTTAAAGCATAATTTGGTATGCCTCAGTTGTGGTAGTGTAGACAAGGAGATTTTAGACTTCTAGATGTTAATTTTAATTAGTAACCTACTCTTGTAGTTCAAAAAATGCTGGAAATAATCAGCAGGCCACACCGCATCTGTGAGAAGAGAGACAGAGCTAATAATTCAGAGTTAATGTAAAAAAAAAACAAGCCATTGGAGGAGCCTTCTCTCTCTGCAGATGCTGCCTGACCTACACAGTTCTTCCAGCAGTTTGCTATTTTCTCCAGGTTCCAGCATCTGCAGCCTCATGTGTTCCATTTCAGATCTACTGTCTGACCTGAAACCTAATCACTGTATCTCTTGTCTGTATGCTTTTATGCAGTGAGTTACTGCCACATGATTGGCTGGTCAGATATTTGCATTAATGAGCAGGTGTAACTAAGAAAGTAGCTATTGAATGTAGAATTTGATTTCTGTATCTGACATAAAAATTGGTACTGATGCTGACAGTGCAGGAACCTCATGATTTTGCAGGATTGCAGCTGAGGTCAGGTAGTGACAGTAGAGGGAGCTGTGCTCTCCGAATTCTTGTGTGCATTCAGAAATTGCTGCAGAAACAAAGTCAAGCTAACTACCATATGCACAAGTACTGGTGCACTGAAACACTCGTGTTGCCACACATTCTGCCGCCAACGTAGCATACCCGCAACGCTCTCGGCAGACCAACCAGCAACGAAACAACAGCAAAACAAGCTGTTTTCCACCCTCCCACCCACAGACCGTCCTCCAACTGCAGGACAGGACTCCAGTCTCCAGGCTTCTGGCATCGGCCTCCGGCTTTCAATTGACCTTTGGGGCTCCAGTCTTTGGTATCGACCCTCGGACTAGCCGGTGACAGGACCCTGAACTCCTGGCTCATCGACTGACTGGCCCTCGCGGCAATATGTTGTCTTTATAAATAATAATAAATGCAATTTCACTCATCTGCCAACATTCAACCCTTGCAAGTAATCTGTGAATGCTTGTGTTGTTTCTCTTCTTTAGGCAGTGGCAGGGGACTGATGACCACCAAAGCTCTCCAGGTCAGTCATTTGTCTTTCAGGAGTATTTTGCTCCCCCTTTCTCCTAGCCTTTCGAATGTCACTGTGATGATGTTGCTCAGTTTGATTGCCCTGTTACTCGGTACCAGCCCTAACCACATCCGCCTCTCTGCGGCAGACACTCGGGCTTAACCCTGACTTCAGACACTCACTGCGCGGAGCTTGCGGGCTCTCCCCGTGGCACAGTAGATTCTTCTAGACTCTAGAAGTTCAGGGTTTCCTGCCACATTCAGGTTGGTAGGTTGGTGCGTGATTTGAGGGATCTGAGAATGTGGGGAGAATAAAAAGATGGGTTTTAATGTGAGATTAGTGTAATGGGTGTTAGATGGTCAGTATGGATTCAGTGGGCCGAAGAGTCTGTTTCTGTACTCTATCTCTCTATGGCTTTTGAATATAAATGTAATTGCAGCAAGAAACGGACTGTAACTCTCCATCTTCCTCTGGTGCTTCCCCCCCTCCCCCTTTCTTTCTCCCGAGGCCTCCCGTCCCATGATCCTTTCCCTTCTCCAGCTCTGTATCACTTTCGCCAATCACCTTTCCAGCTCTTAGCTTCATCCCACCCCCTCTGGTCTTCTCCTATCATTTCACATTTTCCCCTCTCCCCACTACTTTCAAACTCTTACTATCTCTCCTTTCAGTTAGTCCTGACGAAGGGTCTCGGCCTGAAACGTCAACAGTGCTTCTCCCTATCGATGTTGCCTGGCCTGCTGTGTTCCACCAGCATTTTGTGTGTGTTGTAAGAAACGGATTAACTTGATTTTGGAATGTTTAAAAATTGCAAAGCAAAAGTTGTGAAAATTGTCACTTGACTCATACTTTTGAGAAATACTGCTTTGTGTGAGGCAAGCGTCTGTTTGGGATTTGTTTAAAGTCCAGGAAAGAGATCGGTGGATTAATCGTTGTCCAACGAAGAACATGGAGCAGTACAGCTCAGGAGCAGGTCCTTCGACCCTTGGTGTCTGTGCTGATCACGATGCCGAATTAAGCTAAACGTGGGCGTCGCGGTAGTGAAATGGTTACCACGACGTTGTTACATCTTGGGCCGGCAGAGGTCGGAGTTCAGTTTTGACGTCGTCTGTAAGGAGTTTGTACGTCTTCCCTGTGAATATGTGGGTTTCCTCTGGGTGCTCACCACAGTCCAAAGACATACCAGTTAGTAGATTAACTGGTCATTGTAAATTGTCCCATGATTAGACTAGTGTTAAATAGGTGGGTTGTTGGGCAGTGAGGCTCGTTGGGCCGACAGGACTTGCTCCATGCTATATCTCTAAATAAATGCATACACAAATAAATAAATACATTCAAGGTACATTTGTTTATTATCAAAGTACATCTGCAGTATACAACCGTGAGATTTGTCTTCCCCACAGACAGCCATGAAACAAAGAAAACCATGGAACGCATACAAAGAAAAACGTCAAACCCCCAACATGCAAAAAGAAGAACAAGTCATGCAAATGGCAAAAACGATCAAAGAACACAGAAAATAGATAAATAAATAAATCTGTTCTGCCTTGTCTCTCCGTTCCAAATCTGATCCGAATCAGGTTTATCATCATTGAAATACGTCGTGAAATCTGGTGCTTAGTGTTGGCAATATAATGTCACATATAAAATACACTGTAAGTTACAATAAGAAATATATATAAAATATATAAAAGTGCAAAAAGAGGGGAAAATAATGAAGTAGTGTTCGCAGGTTCTTGGACCATTCAGACATCTGATTGTGGAGGTGGAGAAACTGCTCCTAAACCAGTGACTGTATGTCTTCAGACTCCTGTGCCTCCCCCCAGCTGTACTGGACACTGAAAAGAGGGCTGAGAGGTGGGGGTCCTAAGTGACGGATGCTGATTATAGCTAAGCTGTTTGTTTTTTGTAATCCCCCTCGGACCTGATCCAGCAGCAAGGAGAAGTATTAAGTATAAGAAACGAAAACTACTTTTGCAGTTCTGGTGAATGGCCCTTGACTAGAAGCATTGTCTCCTTCTTCCCACACTGCCTTTGCTTAATCTCCCAGAGTGTTTCCAGCATGCCCTGTTCTTATTTTGGATTTTTGGCACCTTGCTTCAGCCTACATTTGTTCTTGTTTTTCATTCAGCCCGGAGAACTTGTTATTGCTTTACCTGAGAAGTGTCTGCTCACCACCAGAACGGTCCTAAGGAGCTACTTGGGTGAATACATTGAGAGGTATGTTGATCCCAGTGAAGCAGTATTTAATCTCATCATTCACTGGAGGTATTATTTTAAATATCAACTTATTTCATTTGATGGGTTAAGTACAGTCAATCAGACAGAATCATACAGCACAGAAACAGTGCCTTTTGGTCCACCTTGTCAATGCCACTGTGATGCCTTGCCATTCTAAACCCATTTGCATGCATTAGGCGTGTATCCCACTCCCTAGCTCTAAACTTACCAAACTTACTAAACTTACCAAAGACCTACGTACATCACGGGCAAAGCGCTCCCCACCGTCACCTGCACGCCCATTCCCACCACTGAGCACACCCATAAGGAGAGCTGCCACAAGAAGGCAGCATTCATCATCAGGAATCCCCACCGTCCAGGCCAAGCTCTCTCCTTGCTGCTGCCATCGTGCAGTAGGTACAGGAGCCTTGCGTCCCACACCACCAAGTAGCAGGGGCAGCTATGACCATACAACCGTCAGGTTCCTGAACCAGCTTGGGTAACTCCACTCACCTCAACACTGAACTCATTCCATGGAGTCGCTTTCAGGGACTCTGCAACTCTTGTTCTCAACATTTATATGGCTTTTTGTATTTGCACAATTTATTGCTTTTTGCACATTGGTTCTTTATCCATCTTTCTACTTACTGTGAATGCCTGCAAAAAAGAATCTCAGGGTACTTTGAACTTCTGAACTTTGGATAGTTTGGAGTACATTCATTATGAAAAATTGGCTCCTGAACTCCAACAATGACTACACTCCGAAGGTAAATTTGTTGTTAAATCTTTTGAGACCTTGCTGATGCATGGAGCTCAGCGTTCTTTTCTTTTTGATGTTCTACATTTGTTGAAATTTTAATTTATTCTTCCCAGGTGGAAACCGCATTTGTCTCCTCTCCAAGCCTTGTGTACGTTCCTCATCGCCGAGAGACATTTTGGGAGCCGGTCTCCCTGGAAACCTTATATCGATGTCTTGCCAAAGTCGTACACCTGTCCAGTGTATTTTACAGAGGGCTCAATAAGACTGCTTCCTAGCCCTTTGATTAAAAAGTTCTGGAAGCAAAAGAATGCGGTCCAGGAACTCCACCTTTCTTCCAAATGCTTCTTCAATTCTTTGCAGCCCTTGTTTTCTGAAAGTGTGGAGAACATTTTTACATATGATGCCTTTTGTTGGGCCTGGGGCACTGTGAATACCAGGACAATTTATATGAAGCATGAACAGAGCGAGTTCTTTTCCAGAGAGCCCGATGTCTATGCTTTGGCACCATATTTAGACCTGCTGAACCACAGACCTACTGCTCAGGTAAGAAGACAGAAGAAGCTATGCTTAAATATCGATCATCTCACAGGAAGCTAAACAAACATAATGTCCTAACCTCTCTCACTATTGCCTCTAAGCTGTCTTCCTTTTAACTTAGCTATGGCTCCCCTTTGGTTGACAGGGCTTTCAGTTCTTTGCTTTCTCCTCCCTCTCTCCCCAGGCAGAGAGGGCAGAACATACAAACTCCTTTCAGAGAGTTATGCTACCATGCCACCCGAAAAACTGAGGGGCTTCCTCATCCAACCTGGCCCCTCCCTGTCCAGTCGTGGAAGAACGCTATGTTGTGGCCATTCCTTCTAGTGGCTGCATCAAGCTTCAGTGGGTTCTTCAGCATGTACTCCTGCAGCTGGGAATGTGCCAGTCAACAGCATTGCTCCTTGCAGCCTGCTGTAAGAGTTACGTAACGTTCACACATTCCTGCTGTAAGAGTTAGATAACGTTAACGTTCACCCGTTCCCGCTGTAAGAGTTACATAACGTTCACCCATTCCCGCCGTAAGAGTTACGTAACGTTCACCCATTCCCGCTGTAAGAGTTACGTAACGTTCACCCCTTCCCGCTGTAAGAGTTACATAATGTTCACCCATTCCCACCGTAAGAGTTACGTAATGTTCACCCACATAATGTTCACCCATTCCCACCGTAAGAGTTACGTAATGTTCACCCACGTAACGTTCACCCATTCCCGCCGTAAGAGTTAGATAACGTTAGCGTTCACCCATTGCCGCTGTGAGAATTACGTAACATTCACCCGTTCCTGCTGTAACAGTTAGATACGATTGACCCGTTCGTTCAGTTGGTGACCTTGCAAAAAAAAACCCACCATCCAGGCTGTGCTGTCTCTCACTATTACCATCATACAGGATGACAAGAGCTGTTGGTCCCACACCACCAGATTCTGGAAAAATTATTGCCCTACAATCATCAGGCTCCCGAATCAGTGTGAATAACTTCACTCACCTCAACTCTGAACTGATTCCACAACCTATGGATTCACTTTCAAGGACTCAGCCACTCATGTTCTCAGTGTTCTAATTTTCTTCTTCTGACTTTTAATGGCAGTTGGCAGTTGAACTTAAAGGTGTATTCCTGCCACCAACTGGACTGAAGTGTGTTGTAGAGAGTTGGGAAATAAAACCCCTACTAGTTTTTTTATCAAATGAAAACTAAATTACCCCAAAGAGCCCTATAGATTGTAAACAATGAAAGACAATATTCTGAATTAAGTTAAAGTCACTTCTATAACTTATTAAGGTTTTAAAATGAAAACTAAAAGCCCCTAAAGCTAGTAGTGCAGCCTGCATTTGCTTTCTTTTAACCTTGTATGCTTCACATTGTGAAAAAATCTGTTCAACTGGCTCATACTGAGGGTTTTTCTTTCTGTCAGCAAATAATCTTTTCATTCTGGTCCTGAAATCCTTGGCAGAAGGTTCTGCAGTGGTTTTTCAAAGTTTCTAATAAATATATTATCAAAATATCTATAGTTACTATATGTAGCCCTGAGATTCACTTCCTTGTGAGCAATTACAGGAAATAATGTAATTTTATTATTATTTCATATTATTCAGTATTATTTTTTCCCCCTTTTTTATTATTTGTGCAATCTCATCTGTTGCTTATTGATTGTCAGTCTTTGTTTATGTATAGTTTTTCATAAATCCTAAAGAATTGCATTTCCTGTAAATACTTGCAAGGGGGTGAATCTCAGGGTTACAAATGGTGGCTTATACTCGCTGTACATACTTTGATAATAAGTTTACTTAGAAACTTTGAAAAACCATTGCAGAACCTTCTGCCAAGGATTTCAGGACCAAAATGTCACGATCACTTGCTGACAGGAAGAGAAGCTCTCAGTATGAGCCAGCCTGAGCCGTTGGCCCATTTTCTCCTAGCAACAGTTTCCAGAGCATGGGGGGTGTTAGCCAGGACCCGGTCCAACGGCCAACCAAGGCTCACTACTCTGCATCTCACCTAGAGAAACGAGTGTGAGTGGGAAAGGAAAGCACACGCGGTAGCAGAGACCCGGGGGCCGGTGATTCAGCAACAGCTGTTCACATTTTTTGTGGCCCCCTTTGTTAAGAAAAGTGGCCTATAATCTAAAAAAATGTAATCTAGCCACAGTAATGGGCGTTGAGAGATGTTACCACGGGCTGCATTCTGCAAAGGAGCAAAGAACAAATGGAGGATGGGTTTAAGAATTGCTTTAGCTGACAGTGATGATTCCACACGAGGGCAAACGTGGAATGCTGGCTTCTGCAAATTGGAGGGTTAGAAGTGATTGCAGGGATGGAGGAGGTGGGGGCAAGGTCTTTGAGAGAGTTAACCACAAGCTGGAGAGTGCAGCGTCTCCGAAGGCAAAGAGATGATTGATGTATTGGGTTTAATTCCAGGTTTATTGTCATGGGTGTAGGTACCCAGAGAATGAATGCCATGAAAACGAGCATTCAGCAGCGGCAGCACAGAAAGTTACAAATTTGCAAACACAGATTTCATAAACTTAAATTCACACACTCAGCAGTCCTCATCGAGGGATCAGCAGTGGGGAAGGGTGAGCAATTTCACGTTCCTGGGTGTCAGTATCTTGGAGGATCTGTCCTGGGCCCAACGTATCGGTGCAGTTACAAAGAAGGCATGACAGCAGCTACATTTCGTTAAGAATTTGACGATAATTAATATGTTACCAAAGACACTCTCAAATTTCTACAGATGTACTGTGGGGAGCATTCTAACTGGTTGCTTCACCTCTTGGTATGGGCAGGGGCAGGGGCTACTGCACAGGATCAACAGAAGCTGCAGGGAGATGTGAACACAGTCATCGCCATCATGGGCACTAGCCTCTCCAGCATCCAGGAACTCTTCAAAGAGTGGTTCCTCAAAAAGGCGCCATCCATCATTAAGGACCCCCTCATCACCGAGATCATGCCCTCTTCTCATTGTTGGCATCAGGGAGGAGGTACAGAAGCCTGAATGCACACGCTCAACAATTCAGGGATAGCTTCTTCCCCTCTGCCATCAGACTTCTAAGTGGATATTGAACCCATGAACACTACATAGAACATAGAATAGTACAGCACATTACAGGCCCTTCGGCCCACAATGTTGTGCCAACCCTCAAACCCTGCCTCCCGTATAACCCCCCACCTTAAATTCCTCCATATACCTGTCTAGTAGTCTCCTAAACTTCACTAGTGTATCTGCCTCCACCACTGACTCAGGCAGTGCATTCCACGCACCAACCACTCTCTGAGTAAAAAACCTTCCTCTAATATCCCCCTTGAACTTCCCTCCCCTTACCTTAAAGCCATGTCCTCTTGTACTGAGCAGTGGTGCCCTGGGGAAGAGGTGCTGGCTATCCACTCTATCTATTCCTCTTAATATCTTGTACATCTCTATCATGTCTCCTCTCATCCTCATTCTCTCCAAAGAGTAAAGCCCTAGCTCCCTTAATCTCTGATCTACCTCACTTCCATTTTATATATATATATATATATTATAGTTTTTATCCTTATAATGTATTGCAATGTACTGTTGCCACATAACAACAAATTTCACAACGTATGCCAATGATATTTAATCTGATTCTGACATCAGTTGTACATAACTTACACAGCCCAATAATCAAAAGTAATATAACAACATTAACAGACAAGAGAAAATCTGCAGATGCTGGAAATTCAAGCAACACACACAAAATGCTGGAGGAATTCAGCAGGCCAGACAGCATCTATGGAAAAAAGTACAGTCGATGTTTCGGGCTGAAACTCTTCAGCAGGACTGGAGAGAAGAAAATGATGAGGAGTAGATTTAAATGTGGGGGGGGGGAGGGAGAAAGACAAGTTGCTAGGTGAAACTGGGAAGGGGAGGGGGGGAATAAAGAGCTAGGAGGTTGATTGGTGTGTGGTTGAAGAGTCGGAGAGCTACAGCGATCATGGAGTATTAACATTTGGTGAAGGAGTTGAGACTTATCAGGTCTTGCCCTTCCCCATCTCTGTGTGGGCCTTTTGGCTCACGATGTTGAGCCGACCTTTTAACCTAATCTAAAATCAATCAAACTTTTTGTATGACGCGCACTCTGATCAATCCAATATTAATGTCCCGAAAAGTCCAAGTAATGTATTTGATCCTTTATTAGCAACTAGCAAAACATAAAATCTTGATGCGACATTAAACGTACTTAAGTGGACTTGAGCGAAATTAAGCGGTCGGTCAACAGAAGATATGACACCCGACAGACCCCAGAACAAGTCACGAAGACGTAATTAAACCTTTGGCTTTTACCACGCCCCACCCATGTGACTAGATCAACGCGCAACTCAGAATACAATGCAGTTAGAAAACAGTTCCGTGGCTGTTACATCGGTGTGAGTGCAAAGTCATCACGGTGCTGCCAAACTGACCCACTGGAGTTCTGCTGGTTGGTTCAAGAACCGAATGGTTGAGTAGCTGTTCATGAAGCTGGTGGTGCTGTACTTCAGGTTTCTGTTCCACCTGCCCATTTGACTTGTATTTCTCATGTCATCAGGTGTCGGCTGCCTTTAACCAGCAAAGTAAATGTTACGAGATTAGAACGTTAACAAAGTGCCGGAGGTATGAGCAGGTTTTTATCTGCTACGGTCCACATGACAATCAGCGGCTTCTCTTGGAGTACGGATTTGTAGCTGGCAGTAACCCGCACAGCGTGGTGTACGTTGACAAAGGTGAGGCTGTTGCACCTGAGCTGACGCAAAGGTGAATTTGTTATTCTTCCACTCTCCAGTCTTCCACTGCCATCCACCCCGCTTTTTGGACCATTGGACTACAAGACGTAGGAGCAGAATCGGGCCATTTGGCCCGTCGAGTCAGCTCTGATATGCCATCATGGCTGATCTATCCATTTTCTATTTCCTGCCTTCTCCTGTAACCTTTGACACATTTACTAATCAAGAACTTATCAATCTCTGCTTTAAATATACCCAATGATTTGGTCTGCACATGCGTCTGTGGTAATGAATTCCACTGATTCAGCACCCTCTGGCTGAAGAAATACCTCATATCGGTTTCTAAAGCAATGTCCTTCTATTCTGAGGCTCTGCTGTTTGATCCCAGACTCCCCCCTTTAAAGGAAAAATCCTCTCCACATCCACTTTATCCAAGGTTTCAATGAAATCTTCTCAGCGTTCTTCTAATCTTTTTCTAAGGTTCTTCCCTATATCCAGTCTCCGTTCAATAACTGAGGCTGAGAGACCTAGGAGACTGTTCTGTGCATGAACTGAACCCACTTTAGGAGAACAGATGCTTGATAGTAGTTTTAACCCAACTCATGTAACTGAATGTAAGTTTCACCTGTCAGTTATGACTTATCAGTGGACTACATAACAGAATAAGGTCCTGCAGTGTGCAAAACCAATGACATATGTGCTGCTGTGCCTTCCCTTTTATCTTGTTAAGGTAGAGATGAAGATTAGCTTTCTTTGTCACGTGTACATCAAAACATACACTGAAATGTGTTGTTTGCACCAACAACCAACATAGTCTGAAGATGTTCTGAGAACAGCCCACAGTTGTTCCCATGCTTCTGGCACCAACAGAGCATGCCCACAATTTACTAACGCTATAACCTGTCGTCTTTGGAATGTGGGAGGGCTCTTTTCAGTAAGTATTGTGATTCTCTACTTGCCCCTTCACCGTGCTGTTCTGTGATTAGTAGCTCCAGTTTCCTCTTGCGTTCCAAATGTGTACAGGCTAGGGTTAGTGAGTTTGTAGGCATGCTATGTTGGCACTGGAAGCCTGGTGACTCTCGCGGGCTGCCCAGCTCAATCCTCGCTGAATTAATTTGGTTTAACATAATTGGCGCATTTCACGTGATGGTGGAATGTGGAATTCATTACAATTAAATTTCAGTTTTCCATCAGCCATGTCAACATGCTGTAGATATGAAAAGATTTTTTCTGAAAAGAAGGCAAAAAATGTCATTTTTCTTGTTGGATTTCAGATTTTCTTTGTTGTCAACTTTCCCCAAAAGATAAACTGCTGAATGGAAAGCTGTTATTCCTGCAGGACCAAGGTCTCCTGGAGTAAGTATTGTCTGTCTAATTTGCCAACTTAAATTGAGAAAGCAACACCCAAAACAAAACACGGCAAGTCAGGCAGCATCTATGGAGCCTCAGGACTCACATCACCAGGTTCAAGAACAGTCACTACCCCTCAACCATCAGGTCCTTGTATAAAAGGGGATAACTACACTCATTCATCCCATCACTGAAATGTTCCAACTACCAATGACCTCACTTTAAGGACTCTATCTCACATTCTCTTTATTTATTGCTATTTACTTATATTTGCATTTGCACAGTTTGTCTTCTGCACTCTGGTTGATCTTTCATTGATCCTGTTATAGATACTATTCTGCAGATTTGCTGAATAGCCAGCTGATGGTGTAGTAGCGTCCGCACTAGACTTGGAGGCAAGTGGTCCCGGGTTCGAACCCGGCCAGCTCCTTGCTTGCTTTCCATCTGTGCTGGGTTGAGTCTTGAGCTAGGAGCTCGGACTTATAAAAACAGACAAAACAGTTAAAGGAACGGCAAGGTTGCCGTCCGATGCATGGAAAGGAACAAAAACAACAAAATTTGCTGAATAAACCTGCAGGAAAATGAATCTCAGTTGTATATGCCGACGTATATGTACTTTGATATTAAATTGACTTTGAACTTTGAATAAACAGTAACATTTTGGGCCGAGACCCTACATCAGGACCTCATAGTTGCTTCAGGTCAGAAGTTTACTGTTTCCTGTGTGGGTGCTGGGACCTTCCCGTTAGCAGTAAAACACTTCTTTAGCAGATAAAGTTTCCAAAAGTCAAATAGCAAAAGCAGCGTACTCAGCAAGAACATGCACAATGCATTAAAAACTCCCCAACCTGTCCTTGCCAACTGTACCGGTCTCTGTTAATGACTCGCCTGTGTCTGCAATGAATGTCATTTTTCCCCACTGAAAGGGCTTTACTTTATTTTAATTGAAATACGCTCGTGGGCTTATCTCTTCTGGGAGAGCTGATTCGAGTGATCATTTGTCTCCGTCATTGGAACAAGGACATCTCCCTGGTCGGACTCAGAGACCTTTATGTTGAACTTGCTAATTCCTTTAAAAAGACTGGAGAGAATGATATCCGCTGCAGCTTACGTATTTAAAACTTCCTGTTTTAAACGTCAAAGGTCGTGCCTAATCTGAGCATTTTTGCATTTTGTGCTTTACTTTTGATCATAATTCTATTTATCGAGATACAGCTTGGAGTAGGCCCTTACGTCACATCACCCAGCAACCCCCCCCCCCCCCCCCCGATTTAATCCCAGCCTGATCACTGGACAATTTACAGTGACCAATTAACCTACCAACCGGTTTGTCTTTGGATTGTGGGAGGAAACCAGAGCACCTGGAGGAAACCTACGTGGTCACGGGGAGAACGCACTGGCTGTGGCGAGGATTTTAATTGGCAAAGGATAGAATGTGGGTTTTTTGAATGGCGATGTGAAATGCATTCACTGAGGGTGGTGGTTTTGCAATTTGTTTTTCTGCTGAAGAACTGTTTCTCTGCCAGATTTTGACCTTGCAGTCATCAGAGTATAAACCTTCTGTGGTATTACCCGGTTAGTGTCCCTGGATGATAGTTTCAAACACTTGCACTATATTCGGTGCATTATTGGGGGCAGCCCCGTGGACTCGGGTTCGCAGCACAGGGTTGTATCCGGAATCATTTTACTCCATTGTCAGAGTTCATATTTGAGGTTTCTGTATCCTTAGCATTTGGAGAAAACTGAGAATCTTCTAACATTTGCACTCTGGTTGATTTTTCATTGACCCTGTTACAGACGCTATTCTATAGCATTGCTGTGATTGGCCTCAGTAAGTATGTAATTCTTTACCAGATATGGCTGTGCATGAAAGTCATTGGGGTACACTTGATAGGTTCTTGATCAGTAAGGGCATCATGAAGGCAGGGGAATGGTGTTGAGAGGGGTAATAAATCAGCTATGATCGAGTGGCAGAGCAGCTAAGTGCCCTAATTCTGCTCCTGTGTCTTATACCAGCTGGGTTATAATGAGCTAATCAAGGCCAAAGGAAGAAAATTAAAAGGAGTGAGTTTCAGTGAAAAGGAGTGCGAGCTTCAGAGCTTTGAATAACAAGATAGGGAGTCCTTAAAGTGAGATCATTGGAGTGGGAACATCTCAATGGATGGACAAGTGAGTGTAGTTATCCCCTTTTGTTCCAGTGCCTGATGGTTGAGAGGTGGTAACTGTTCTTGAACCTGGTGGTGCAAGTCCTGAGGCTCTTGAACCTTCTATCTGATGACGGCAGCAAGAAAAGCATGGCCTGGGTGGTGAGGATCTCTGATGAAGGGGGCTGCTCTTCTACGACAGCTGATTCATTGCCACCTTTGATACGGCCCACAACAGTGGTGCCATCGGCAGACTTGTATATGCAGTACAGTGAATACCTAGAATTCTACCGTACTGTGCAAAAGTCTTAGGCACCCTAGCTATGTATATGTACATAAGACTTTTGCACAGGACTGTACAGTATGTGGACTGTATTGGTAATCAGCACAAAGTGAGGCATTTCATTGCATGGTTTATTATTTCGATGTACATGTGAAGAAAAAAAGCTAACCTCCAAATCTTTGTTTGAAATCAGAGCAGCAATAACACGAGTAGTCTATTAACATGCTTCTGTATTTCATAAGACAGACAGACAGACATACTTTATTGATCCTGAGAGAAATTGGGTTTCGTTACAGTCGCACCAACCAAGAATAGTGTAGAAATATAGCAATATAAAACCATAAATAATTAAATAATAATAAGCAAATAATGCCAAGTGGAAATTAGTCCAGGGCCAGCCTATTGGCTCAGGGTGTCTGACACTCCGAGGGAGGAGTTGTAAAGTTTGATGGCCACAGGCAGGATCATATGATCATAAGATGCAGAATTAGGCCACTTGGCCATTTGAGTCTGCTTCGCCATTTCATCATGGCTGATCCATTTCCCTGTCAGCCCCAGTCTCCTGCCTTCTCCTTGTATCCCTTCGTGCCCTGACTAATCAAGAACCGATCAACCTCTGCTTTAAATATATCCAATGACTTGGCCTCCACAGCTGCCAGTGGCAACGAATTCCAGAGATTCACTGCTATCTGCCTAAAGAAATTCCCTTTTATCTCTGTTCTAAATCAACATTCCTGTATTCTGAGGCTGTGCCCTTGGACCTGGATTCACCCACCATAGTATTTCATACTATGCGATTTATGGATTTGACTGTAGTTCAATAGGAGTCTTCCAGTTTTATGTTTTATATTCTGTCTTTTTAGCCATTCTTTCTTGTAGCCCTTGGCGCGATTTGTTTGTTTTTTGGCGGGGTGTATGATTTGGGGTTTGATGTTCTTTCTGCTGTTTGCGTGATTTTTTTTTCGCATGGGGGTTGGTTGATATTCTTCTTTAAACTGCTTCCATGGTTTGTTTTCGTGGACGAATATGAGAGTTGTATACTGCGTACATACTTTGATCATAAATGTAACTTGAACCTTATTTCACCTCCGGAACTGAAGTATTCTTGTATGTTTCTAGAAACTTGACGTTCGGACGTGATGGACCTTCTTGGCGGCTTCTGACGGCGCTTAAAATTGCTTGCCTCACAGCAGAAGAATAGTAAGTGGATATGTTTCTTTTAATACACTATCAGTTTGTGGTTAAGCTTTTGCACTAACCCAATGTGGGTATTGGAGGGCACGTGCTAGAAACTGTGTGAAAACACTGAGGGTGAACACTCCTAGTTGTGTAGAACCATGAGTGAAAATTCACGGAGTCAGTGTGGGTTAATTCAAGTTTATTATCATCTGACTGTACATATATACAACCAAGCGAAACAACTAACCTCCAGACCACGGTGCACCCACAAAACATAAACCAGCATCTAAACCAAAACCAGTATAGGAAGGATGTTGAAGCTTTGGAAAGGGCGCAGAAGAGGCCTGATTTAGAGGGCATGTGCTATCGCGAGAGGCTAGATAAACTTCAGTTGTTTTCTCTGAAGTGCCAGAGGCTGAAGGGAGAACTGATAGAGGTTTACAAGATTATAAGAGCCATAGATAGAGTGGACAGAGAGTATCTGTTTCCTGGGGTTGAAATATCTAGTCCCAGAGGGCACGCATTGAAGATGAGAGGGGGCAGGTTCACGGGGTGCGTGAGGGGTAGGTTTATCACTTAGTGAGTCATGGCTGCCTAGAATGGTGGGAGAGGCAAATACATGAAAGATTTTTAAGAGATGTTTGAATAGGCACATGGATGTAAGGAAGATGGAGGGATATGACACGGTGTAGGTAGGAGGATGTTTTTGATTTGCTTTTCAGCTGGTTCAGCACACCATTGTGGGTAGAATGGCCTGTTGCTGTGCTGTACTGTTCTATGTTTTATTGCCATAAATATGTTAATAAACCAGTAAGTTAATAATAAGCCGATGGGAAGAATGTAGTCCATTTATTACAGGTAGGTCCCCAAGTACACGTAACACTCCGGTGCACAGTAATCAAAACTTGCTAATGGAATGTTGACATTTATCTCAAGGGCACTGGAATTTAAAAATAAGCACACTAAAAACAAGGGTTTGATAGCCTTGGAGTGTTATTCCAGAGAATTTGGCAGTGAACTTCAGAAAATATATTTTAGAAAGTTTCATAATGTTAGGGATTAAAAGTCTCCTGCTGAGAGGAGGCTGCATAAACGTGGCTCAACTCCCTTAAATTTAGACAGTTGTACTGATATAGTTCAGCTCGGGGCTAACAACCCTGACTAGTCAAACAAAATAGTTATGGAAACAGCAATGAAGAATCCTTCTACATTTGTGCGTGTGGTGGTATTCCTGGGTCTCCACCCAACTGACAGTAAATCAGGAGGAAGCTACTGACACAATGAAGGAAGCCGTGAATGTTGCCAGAAGTGGAGGATCTTCATTGCTGCCCCAGACGCCAGCAGTGTAACGGGCAAAGGAAGAAGAACTAATGTTGTTCTGAGAGTACAGATGCAGCCTCATCCTAAGTTTGCTCTTCCTCAGTTCTGCATTGGACTGTTGGCTGGAGGTTTTTGTCTTCATGCCTCTGAGTGGGACTTGAACCTGGAACAAAGGATGTAATCTAATTGAATAACTCCTTTCCCTAAGTTTCATTCTTCTTTCATCCCTCTGGAGATATCATGGAAATTCCGAACAAGCTCCTTTCTGGGAGCTGCGCCGACAAACAAAGACTGGAATGATTCAAGAAGACCTAAACGACAGGAAAATAGCTTTCCTTGGATTGCTGATACTCCAAGAACAAATACGAAAGCAGTCCTCGCAGGGATTCAACACACACAAAAAATGTTAGAGGAACTCAGCAGGCCAGCCATCATCTATGGAGAGGAATAAAGAGTCGCCATTTCAGGCTGAGATCCTCCTGAAATGTCAGCTCTTCATTCCTTCCCATAGATGGTGCCTGACCTGCTGAGTTCCTCCAACATTTTGTGCGTGTTGCTCTGGATTTTCAGCATCTACAGTTTCTCTGCTGGGACTAGAGTGCAAATGGGGGTGGTACAGTAGTGTAGCTGATAGCATCACAGTTTATCGCGCCAGCTGTCCTGAGACTGCGAGGGTTTCCCCCAGGTACTAGTTTCCTCCCACACTCCAAAAATGTGTGAATTAGGGTTAGTAAATTGTCTGACTATGTTGACGTGGAAGCATAGGGACACTTGGGGGCTGCCCTAGCACACCCTCCAACTGTGTTGGTTGTTGACGCAACAATGTATTTCACTCCATGTTGCAATGTACTTGTGACAAACAAAGCTAGTCTTTATCTTTTATCACATTGAAGGCAAAGTGTGAAACTCTGAAAAGGTGGACCAAACTGAGTTATCGATTCTTTGTGCCCTGTAGTTCACTGAGAAAAAACATCTCGCTTGGGTTGTATGTATCTGATGAGAACGAGAGGAGCAGTCTAGACCTTGCAGAGAGGCTCTGTCTCCATCTTATGAACGAAACCCAGAAGGTGATACAACAGGTGAGTGTGTTTTTATCTGGTGCTGTTCAGTCTGAGAATAAAATTCCACCTCATCTGCTGTCCAACCATTGGGAAATTCTGATGGTCTGTCATCTTGTTCGCTGGGTATTGTTTCCAAAGTTCCCTCCCATTTTACCAGCCCTTCGTTCCCCGAAAGTCCCGTGGGCCTGTGCTATCCTGAGATTCACGAGGTCTCTGACTCCCACACTCTCTCTCTCTCTCGAGGCTTCCTGGGTCTACGGTTCCCATGTTCCCCTGAATCCAGCAGTGTTAATTATTGCACCTGATGTTCCTTTTGTGGTCTCCATCAGTGAAACTGGATGTAGATTGGGATACCACTTTGGTGAGCACTTTCTGTGCCAGCTGGGATCTCGTCACTTCAGTTCCACTTTACATTCCCACACCGCCATGACTATCCATGGCCTCCTCTTCGGTTAGTTCATGGCCAAACAGAAATTCGAGGAAGTGCATATCATACACACGTTGCCACTTTAGTAGGTATTTTCTGTATCTAATAAAGTGGCCACCGAGTGTGTGTTCGTGGTCTTCTGCTGCTGTAGCCCATCCACTTCAAGGCATGACGTGTTTTGCATTCAGAGATGCTCTTTTGCACACCCCTGTTATAATGTGGTTATCTGAGTTACTGTTGCCTTCCTGTCAGCTTGAACCAATATGCGCATGACCTCTCATTAATGAAGTGTTTTCGCTCAGTGAACTGCAGCTCACTGGATTTTTTTTTGTGTTTGGCACCATTCTCTAAAACCTAGAGACCGTTATGTGTGAAAATCCCAGGAGATCAGCATTTTCTGAGATACTCAAACCACCTGGTCAGGCCCCAACACTCATTTCACGGTCAAAGGCACTTAGATCACATTTCTTCCTCATTCTGATGTTTGCTGTGAACAACAACTAAACCTCTTGACTATATCTCCAACCCGGCACCGTGAATAACAAATTCTCAAATTTCTCTAACCACTCCCCCTCTTTTCTTTTATCTCTCTCCTCCTGATCCCATCGGCCCCCATCACTTAACTCTCTCCCACCCTCTCCATCTGCGCATCACCCACATACCCCTCCCACTGGTTCCCCGCCTCACATCCCTCCCTTTATTCCATGCTCCACCATTCTGTCCCATCAGATTCCTAGTTTCTCAGCACTTTGTCACTTCCACCGATCACCTCCCAGTTTATGACATCATTCTCACTTCCCAGCCTCTCAACTGCCTTTCACCTCCCTCACCTGAAGCTGCCTAACACTGCCAGCTCTGGCTCCATCTCCTTCCCGCAACCCCCATTCCACTGGCTATCTACCCTCTTTCTTTCCAGTCCTGACCTGAAACATCTGGGAACATACGGTTGTGGTTATTAAATTGTGGGCAGAAATGTGGCGACATTTACGGGCTGCCCTGTGCAATCCTAACTGATTTGACACAAAATGGCGCATTTCAGTGATCGTTTCAATGTACATGTGACAAATAAAGCTAATCTTTAAACCTTGAGCTATATGGAGATATTTGAGAAGCATGGAGAGTGAAGAAAGAATATAAAGGAAGATTTACTAAGGATATTTTTTAAATTATGAGGTGATTGATAACGAGTTATAAAGTGGAGATTACATTCATCCGGCAGTGAGCTGATGGCCAGGGTGTACAGTTGACAAAGAATGAGATGAGAGTTTATTATGCAGTTTTGATGATGTGGAATGTTTTTTCATGAGGGGGTGGTAGAAACAAGTTCAAGAGTAACATTTAAAAGGTAATGAACTCTGTGCTTCACGATAAATTTGTATGGCTCTGGGGAATAGCTAAATGTATAGCTATTTCAAAGAGGATATTCATGATTAGCCAAATGCTGATCTCCGGCTCTGTCACATTCTGTGGTTACTGGTTAAAACAATCTGGTTTTGTAGACATCTGGATGATTGAACTTGCAAGAAATTTATAATTTTTCCAATGCTAATTCACCCCAAGGGATTATTTGTAGGGAAGGAAGAAGGTTCTTGTAAGGGTAATAGAAACTTATTTTAAAAATACATAATATCCTGTCAAACAAGGTTATGGAACAGAATCTCAGGAGGATTACAACAAGGAGTGAGGCATTTTGAACCATCAGATCAGCCTGGTTCAGTACGTGCTTTGTTATTTCTTTGCCAGCCCCTGTTTACACTATTGTATGGCTTTTACAGATTTCCATGCAGATTTGTTCATCCCCACACTCTCTTCATCAACAACCTCCAGAGTACAGTGGATTCTGGTTAATTGGGCCTTTGGTTAATTGGAGCAGATGTTTAATTGGGACACAATGCCACTTCATTGGGACGGGAGACTCTTGCCAAACGGTTTCTAATTAGAAAATCCCTAGCTCACTCAATCGATCTTCATAGGACATTCTCTCCAATCCAATAAGCATACCTGTAAATTTCCTCTACACATTCTCCAAAGCTTGCACATCCTTCCGATAAAGAGGTGATCAGAACTGAACACGATGTTGCAAGTGAGGTATTAGTCAGATATCCAACTGGTATCTGACCAATTGGGCCATCTTCTTTCGAACCATGTTTAATTTGCACCAGGTCTTTATGTGAACCTGTGTTAGATTTCAAGGAAGCAGAGAAAGAGTTGGAAAATGAGAGATTGGCTCGTTGCTTCTCAGCCAGTACGAATCAGAATCAGACTTGTTATCACTGACATACAGTATGTCGTGAAATTTATTTTGCGGCAGCGGTTTAGTACAATACAATATGACACAACACATGATGATGATGGTACAATACGCTAAAAATTACTGTAAGGAACAGTAAGAAATACAGAATATTAAAAGCAAATAAATAGTGCAAAAGAAGAGTAAAATAGTGAAGTAATGTTAACGGGTTCATGGACTGTTCAGAAATCTGATGGCTGAGGGGAAAATGCTGTTCCAAAAAACCCAGCTTATACATCTTTGGATTCCTATACTCCCTGATGGTAATAGCAAGAAGAGTGCATGTCCTGGATGGTGAGGGTCCTTCAAGGTGGATACCACCTTCTTAAGGCACAGCCTTCTGAAGATGTCCTTGATGGTGGGGAAGCTGGTTGAGTCTACAACTCTCTGCAGCTTTTTCTGATCCGGTGCATCGGTGCCTCCGCACCAGATACTGATGTAACCAGTTAGAATGCTCTCCTTGATACATCTGTAGAAATTAGCCAGAATTTTCGGTGACATTTCACGTCTCCTCAAACTCCTATTGACATGTAGGCACTGGTGTGTCTTCATGTGGTCGAGGATTGAGGATGTAAGGATTGATGCTGATGATTGAAGCCTGAGAGTCATTCGAAAGTCTTGAAGTCGAGGCCTGTTGACTGGAGCCCTTTGTCTGCAAATCTCTGAGTCCACTGGGGAAGTCAAAAGCCCAATGTATGCGAGTTCGAGTCCACTGGAGGCTGAAGACAGCTTGATCTGGAGTTGGAGGACTGTGTACATGCATGGGTGGATGGGGTAGGGGGGAGGAATGGGGCTTGTTTTGCTATTGCTTATATTCTGTTCTGGTGTGTTCTGAGAAGCGTTGCGGGCATGCTCTCTGTGTTGCTGGCAGAGTGAGTGGTGACACTTGAGGCCTTACCCCGGCACCCCCTCGGATGTGTTCGTCGTGAACACAAAAGACACGTTTCACTGTGTGTTTCGATTGTACACATGATAAACAAATATGAATCTAGAATCTAGTCTGTAGAAATGGATCTGAAACCAGTACTGGAACTCCTCTCTGTACTGAGGTTCCCAATCTTTTCATCATGTCAGTGGCAATGCCCCACTCAGCAGTTTTCCTGTCTGTTTTTCTCTTTATTTTGTGAACTTCTTGGCACTTGCTGGGGCTGAGATCTGCAGACTCCAGACATCCTCAACTGTCTTGCTCATGAAGTTATTGCTCATTAACTGGACATCCCAACTTAAGTGGATTGTGAGCTCATTGACCCTAGCACGTACTGTGTGGCTTATGTTTATAGTTTGGTTTGCTGTATGAAGATCAGACTCAGGTTTGATATCACTGACATATGTCTTGAAATTTGTTGTTATGTAACTGCGGTACAATGCAATACATTACAAAAAGTAAATTACGTTAGGTATATATGTGTGTGTATAATATATAAAGTTAAATAAGTAGTGTAAAAAGAGGAAAAATGTAGTGAGGTAGTGTTCATGGGTTCAATGCCCATTTAGGAATTGGATGGCAGAGGGGTAGAAGCTGTTCCTGAATCACTGAGTGTGTGCTTTCAGGCTCCTGTGCCTCCGCCCCGATGGTAGCAATGAGAAGAGGGCAATGAGAAGAGTGAGAACCTTGTCCGAGTCCCTTTCTCACCCTATTCTCTCTTCCCCTCAGACATTCTGGCTGGCTTGATGTTTTCTTTCTGACTCTCAATAACTTTACTCGAGCCAACAGTCTTTCCTGAGCTTTGTATTACACCAAACAGCGACACTCAGGGAGCTAAATGGAAAACACATGCAGATAATTTTTTTTTTAACACAAGAGATTCTGCAGATGCTGGAAATCTAGAGTTACACACACACAAAATGCTGGAGGAACTCAGCAGATCAGGCAGCATCTATGGAGAGGAATAGACAGTGAATGTTTTGCTTTGAGACCCTTCATCAAGACTGCAAAGGAAGGGAGAAGAAGCCGGAATAAGGTGGTGGGGAGGAGGAAGGGTGAGTTTTCTTTGTTGTTTTTGCCTTCTGGCAATATTTAGGATTACATTGTAAAATGGTAAGAAAAAAGGTAGAAATCTGAAATAAAACACAAAATCATTTTGTTTAGACATTCTCCAGAGCTATCTGTTATTCACTGCCACTTTTCTGATCAGTGCAATGGCAGAGGGGAAGAAGCTGTTCCTGAATTGTTGAGTGTGTGCCTTCAGGTTTCTGTACCTCCTCCCTGATGGTAACAATGAGAACAAGGCATGTCCTGGGTGATGCAAGTCCTTAATGCCTTTTTCAGGCATTACTCCTTGAAGGTGTCCTGGATCCTACGAGGACTAGTGGTCATGATGGAGCTGACTAAGTTTACAGCTGTTTGCAGCTTACTCTGATCCTGTGTAGTAGGCCCCCCCATGTCAGACTGTGATGCATCCAGTTAGAATGCTTTCCACCTTACATCTGTAGACATTTTCCCATGTTTTGGAGACGTAGCAAATCTTCTCAAACTCCTAATGAAATATAGCTTCTGTCATGCTTTCTTTATAACTGCATCATTATGTTGGGCCCAGGATAGATCCTCAGAGATCTTGACACCCAGGACTTGAAATTGCTCACTCTCTCCACTTCTGATCCCTCTGTGAGGACTGGTGTGTGTTCCCTCACCTTACCCTTTCTGAATTCCACAACCCAAACCTTTGGTCTTACTGATATTGAATGCAAGGTTTTGCTGTGACATCACTCAACTAGATGATATATCTCACTCCTGTACGCCTTCTCATCACCATCTGAAATTCTGCCAACAATAGATTCTCCTCTTTTTTTTTGAGTCCGTAAGATAGGAGCAGAATTAGGCCATTCAGCCCATCAAGTCTGCTCCAATATTCCATCCTGGCTGATCTCCGATCCCATTCAACCCCATACACCTGCCTTCTCACCACATCTTTTGATGCCCTGACCGATCAGGAAACTATCAACTTCTGCCCATGCACTTGGCCTCCACTGCAGTCTGTGGCAGATCATTCCACAGACTCACTACTCTCTGGCTAAAAAATGTCCTCCTTACATCTGTTTTAAAGGGTTGCCCTTCAGTTTTGAGGCTGTGCGCTCTAGTTCTGGATACCCCCACCACAGGAAACATCCTCTCCACATCCACCCTATCTAGTCCTTTCAATATTTGGTAGGTTTCAATAAGATCCCCCTGTATTCTTCTAAATTCCAGTGAACTATTGGCTCAAAGCAGTCCAACGTTCCTCATAGATACCCCTTTATTCCTGGAATCATCCTCATGAACCTCCTCTGGACTCTCTCCAATGACAACACATCCTTTCTGAGATATGTCGGTCTCCCCTGAGCTCCTTTGCATTTTCTCTGTCTCTCCTCTTTCCCCCACTATCATCACCTGCTCTGCATCTTAAAACTTTTCGCAGATTTGACAAAAGACCATCAGTCTACAGATCCTGCTCGACCTGCTGAGGAATTCCAGCATGTTCTGCTATAGATAGATAGATAGATAGATACTTACTTTATTCATCCCCATGGGGAAATTCAAAATTTTTCCAATGTCCCATACACTTATTGTATCAAAAACTAATTACATACAATACTTAACTCAGTATAAATATGATATGCATCTAAAATCACCCTCTCAAAAAAAGCATTAATAAATAGCTTTAAAAAGTTCTTAAATAGTTTACTAAGATACATTGAATGGTAACTTAAGCTCAGTCATAACCCCGGCACTTTAACATATCGTACCCCTGGCGGTTGAATTGTAAAGCCGAATGGCATTGGGGAGTAATGATCTCTTCATCCTGTCTGAGGAGCATTGCATCGATAGCAACCTGCCGCTGAAGCTGCTTCTCTGTCTCTGGATGGTGCTATGCAGTGGATGTTCAGGGTTTTCCATGATTGGACCGTAGCCTACTCAGCGCCCTTCGCTCTGCTACCGATGTCATACTCTCCAGTTCTGTGCCCACGACAGAGCCCGCCTTCCTTACCAGCTTATTAAGACGTGAGGCGTCCCTCTTCTTAATTAGCTTAAGTTTAAAAATTCCAGGTTCCAGTCACCATCTGAACAGCTAATTTATACATCCCATCTGTGCAGTAAGTGGAGATGTGTAAATGTGAACTTGCCATCAGAGACATGACCTCTCATGGTTACTGCCATTGGGGAGGAGTTGCAGGAATCCATAAATTTGCTGATGATACAACCATTGTTTGCAGAATTTCAGATGGCATCAAAAGGGGGTACAGGAATGAGATATACCAGTTAGTTGAGTGGTGTCGCAGCAACAATCTTGCACTCACATCAGTAAGACCAAAGAACTGGTTGTGGACTTCAGGAAGAGTAAGACAAGGGAACACACACCAATCCTCATAGAGGGATCAGAAGTGGAGAGAGTGAGCAGTTTCAAATTCCTGGGTGTTAATATCTCTGAGGACCTAATCTGGACACAACATAAAGAAGGCAAGACAGTGGCTATTAAGAGTTTGGGGAAATTTCGTGTTTCCACTAAAAACACTTGAAAAAATCTACAAATGTACTGTGGAAAGCATTCTGGCTGGCTGCGTTACCATTTTGTATAGGGAGGCTACTGCACAGGATAAAAGTAAGTTGTAGAAATTTATAAAATTAGTCGGTTCCGTCATGGGTACTAGCCTCCATCGTATCCAAGACATCTTCAAGGAGTGGTCCCTTAGGAAGGTGGTGTCTATCATTAAGGACCCCAAACACCCAGGACGTGTCCTCTTCTCATTGTTACCATCAGGAAGGAGGTACAGAAGCCTAAAGGCACACACTCAGTGATCCAGTTACAGTTTCTTCCCCTCTGCTGTCTGGTTTCTAAATGGACATTGAATCCACGAACACTACCTCACTACTTTTTATTTGGTTTTTTTTTAGCACTACTTATTTTAACTTAACTACTTAATAGGCATATATAAACTTAATGTAACTCTTGTTTTTTCTCTATATTACCATGTACTTCATTGTACTGCAGCTGTAAAGTTAACAAATCTCACAACATATTCTGGTGATTTTAAATCTGATTCTGATGCTGAAGGCCAATACTCAATGATTTAAGAATGGCTTCTTTCCCTCTGCCATCAGATTTTTGAACCAAAATCAGGTTAAATATCACTGGAAATTTGTTATTTTTGTGGCTGTGGTACCATGCAATGTATAATAAAAACTAAATTACCATAAGTGTGTGTGTGGGTGTGTGTATGTATATGTGTGTGTGTGGGTGTGTGTATGTATATGTGTGTATGACTATGACCTGGGTGCTGGGGGCCCTCATGTTGTATGCTACTGGGGAGGCTAGTGCCCAGGATGGAGCTGGCTGTCTTTACAACTTTCTGCAGCTTATTTCAATCTGGTTCAGGCCCCCACCCCCACCCCAGACCAGACATTGGTCAAATGGACTGTTTTTCCCTTTTGCTCTATTTATGTATTTTTGTAATTTAGAGTAATTTTTATATCTTTGCACAGTTCTGCTGCTGCAAAACGTACGCAGGGTCTTGGCTGAAGCATTGATTGACTTTTTACTCCTTTCCATAGACGCTGCCTGTTCGAGTTCCTCAGCATTTTGTGTACGTTATGTAAAAAAAAAATCAGGTCATTTAGGTCAATAATAATCAAATTCTGATTCTAAACATTAAAAAGCCAGAAGCTGAAATGAAGATCTGCTTTCGGAATTGTATTTTGCTGTATTTAGTTTAGAAACAAAGATTTTTGGAA
Source organism: Hemitrygon akajei (assembly GCF_048418815.1). NCBI lineage: Eukaryota > Metazoa > Chordata > Chondrichthyes > Myliobatiformes > Dasyatidae > Hemitrygon > Hemitrygon akajei. Next base: position 17,885,839 of record NC_133128.1, on the reverse strand, counting down.
ACATCTGTCTACCTGAGTTTTGTCATTTCAGAATAAGATTTATTTTCACTGCCTCGTATGATGTAAAATTTCCTCACACTTTGGGGGGGGGGGCTAAAGAATATTTATTTGCGTAGATTTTTAATAAGAGAAATCTGGGTTTGCTGCTTTATTTGAAGCAAACTGGTGTAGGGTTCTTGCTTGTTAGGTACCTCAGCCAATACAGATGAGTGTCATACAATTTTCATTAAGGCCAGTATCCATTTTACTAAACTCCAATCCTGTTTCTGAATGTGAGTGTTGCAAGGAGGGCTCCTCCGGATGAGCATTGAAGAGAGAATGAATGCTTTGTGCCTCTCCACCGCCGGCTCCAATTACACTGATGGAATCCCATAGGCAGATGTAGCAGAGCCACCTACAAGTAAGAGATAATACCAGGGTAGCAGAGACTGCCAGAATTAGAGAGGAGAAATGGTACCGTGAATTGTTAGACTGTAAGAAAGATCGCTGGAAATACTGGCTGGGCCAAAATGAGTAAAGAAATGCTCGTCTTGTATATGTTCTGCCTGCTGTTTCTGTGTCAAATCCAGGCTGTAACAGCAGTAGTATGACCAGAGGCATAAAGCACTGACTCCAAGTGCTCCTCACAGAGTTGGCAGAGTTACTGCCATGTCTGTCTGACCAAACTTCAAATGAAGTGGGCAAAATTCTGAATGATTATTATGTCCAGTTTCTGTGAATGAACAAATTCTTTGTTTTGATCTGAGCACCAAATTGCAACGTCTGCATGTAGCAAAGTCTCCTCATTCAGAGATTCAGATTTACCATGCCTGGGTTGAGCAATGGAAGCAACTTGCAGAACGTTGATAGGATTATCTGGTCAGTTTGCGATGACTGTTTTAAATCACGATGGCCTTTGCAGGGGAAACTGAAAGGATCAATTTGCCTTTAAAAGAGAGGTTGGTCACATGGAACAGTACAGCACAGTGTTGTGCTAATGATGCGGGGCCAGCTCAGTACTGTAGCAGTTTAGTGCAATTACTTATTACTGATCACCCATCCGGATTCGATTCCTACAGCTGTGTTGACAATGAGCATGTACGTTCTCCCCGTGTCTGTGCGAGTTTCCTCTGGGTGCTCCGGTTTCCATCCACACTCCAAAGATGTACAGTTAGAGCTATGGCTGTTAAGTTGTGGGCATGTTTTACTGGTGCTGGAAGCATGTGACCGTTGCAGATTGCTTCTAACACAATACTCACTGATTTGACATGATGAAAACAAGAATTTCACTGTATGTTTCGATGCATGTGACAAATAAAGCTAATTTTTAAAGATCTTAAATCTATATAAACCAACTCTACAATCAATCTAGCCATTCCCTCCTACGCAGCCCATAACCCTCCGTTTTTCTTACATCTATGTGCTTATCTAAGAATCTTTTACACATTCTTATTGTATCAACCACTACCACCAACCCTGGCAGTGTGTTCCAGACACCCACCACTCTGTGTAAAAACCTGCCCCTGAAATACTGGCCAAATTTTTCTCCACTCACCTTAAATGGATGTCTTCTGATATTGGCCAATGCCATTATGGGGGGAAAAGGTTCTGGCTGTCCACCATATCCATGCCCCTACAACTCTGTCAAGTCACCTCTCATCCTCTATCGCTCCAAAGAGAAAAGCCCTAGCGCGTGCAACTTATTTACATAAGACATGTTCTCTCATCCTGGCGCATCTTGCCCGTCAGCATTGAACTCAATGTAGGACTGTCTTTGGAACTCCAGCTCCAGGCTTTTCTCTTGGGGTTTATTCCTGAAGCCTTCCCCATGAGTGGGTATAACAGGAGGGCAGTGGAGGTTTGAAATCAGAGTTTCCCTTCTCCTAGATGAGCTGCCAACCACAGCTGATGAACCCCATCTGCCCGAAGTGACTGGTTTTAAGGTGCCAGTTAGTGGTTGAGGCAGGTGCAATAACAACATTCAAAAGTACTTGGACAGGAAAGATTCGGAGGGATATGGGCAAAAGGAACTAACTTAGAAAGGCATGGATGAGTTGGGCCAAATTTCCCCCATGTATTATCAAATCAAATCAAGTTTAATTATCATTCAAACCATACATAGCTACAGCTGAACGAGACAGTGTTCCTCTGGGGCAAAGGTGCAAAAGGTTCAAAAACAGCAAGCAAACATAGGAAGGCAGCACCAATGGGTGAGGCCAGGCCCCAGCCAAGCTCTACCATACGTGTCTCTCACATGGTCTGCAGCAGCCGGCAAGCCTGAGGCATGAGGCCTAGTTCTCACTACAACTGAGACTACACAGCTTTCATATCAACTGTCCCTCCACCAGACAAGGGTAACAGGGCTGCGGCAACTTACGTTGTCACTGTCCAACACAGTCATGTGATTGCAAGTGAAATGTCCGGGACAATCTCCCACAGTTAAAATGCACCAACTACACACTGCTCTGGAGTAGCGGGCAACAGCACGATCTGCCAGGTCAGCTCCTCCGATATCCTGACCAGCTCCTTCGACACCATGGAAGACCACTTTGACACCTTGGCTGGCTCCACCACCGACACCAGTCCAGCCACTTCAATCACTGATGGAGTAGCCCTGCAGTGCCCAGTGCTCTTGGAGTAGAATTGTCTTTGGATCGTAAAAAACGAATTTTACGAAGAAAAAAGCAGCTTTGTTTGGCCCCCCGAGAGGCTGCTGCATTTTCACGTGCTGCCATCTTACTGGAAATACCGGTGTCAGAATGACTCTATGAAAAGAGCCATAACCAAAGAGCCAAATTCCTATTTCCAAGGTTGCTGGGATTTTCCATGGGGATTGAATATATTTCTGAGATGCTTTCTAATCTTGTTCTGGTTTTATTTTGCCTCCCTGTTTCCAGTTTTCCAAGCTATCAGATGATGGAGCCGAGATCTCAGAGCAGCTGGAGTTGGTGGCAGCCCTGCGGAGAGAGGAGTTTGGGATACTCCAGGCGTCGATGCAAGTGCTACAAGATATGAAGGTCGCTACTCCCAGGTGACATTCGGAATGCAGAGGCTGGCTGTGCTCCCTGTTGTTGGATCGGACAGCAGGATTGAACAGCTGTTTGGACTTGGAAAAACATGTGCCAAACAGTTCATTGTGAATCGGTTTATAATTGCTTTCAGAGGTTTCTGTAGTAAATGCTAATATCGATGGAGACTGGAAAAGTCTCCATCAGAGACTGGAAAAGGTGATTTCCCAAACTCGGTCCATCACAGCTCAAAGAGTGAATGCCCTGCTGTTCCAGGGAAGTTGCTATTAGCAGAGTGGAACCTCAGCACAAGGAATGATGGAAAATCTAAGAGAGTGGTTGATGCACAGTGGTCTGGTGCAGTTGCTATCAGATACACAAGCTGCTGATGTGGTTTGTGATTACATTGGAACAAATGCAAGTGGATGACTGCTTTGTACTTGCAGTTAAATCCAGCACGGACTAGTAAAAACAGAATAACATGAATCTGATTTATTATCACTGACATATGTCATGCAATTTGTTGTTCTGTGACAGCACAATGGTGCAAGACAAAAAATACTAAGTTACAATAAGAAATAAATAGTGCAGAAGAAGAATAGTGAGATTGCGTTGATGAATCCATGAAAACCGATGGCAGAGAGGATGAAGCTTTCCCTAAAATGTTGAGTGTGCATCTTCAGGCTCCTGTACCTCTTCCCTGATGGTAGTAATGAGAAGGGGACATGCCCGGGATGGTGAGAGTCGTTAAAGAAGGATGCTGCTTCCTCGAGGCATCTCCTTTTGTAGATGTCCTCGATGGTAGGGAGGCTTGTGACTGTGATGGAGCTGGCTGGCTTCCATCTACTTGATTGATTATGGCTTCTAAAGGAATACAGCACATTGTGAAAATAATTATTTTGTTGAAAGATGAGCTTCAACTGCTGGTTCCTAACACCTTTCTTGGGAAAAAAAACACATTGTACACATAGGAGTGAACCATTTACTGGTAATGCCACTATGATGTAAACAATTAATTTGCATGCTCCATGAGCAGGTTTACGCATGCCTGAAATAATGAGCTGTTTCATTCTGCTGTCTTATTTACAGGATCATGGCAAATGTGGGAAACTTGTGCATTGAGATTAATTGTATCAAAATCAAGCTGCAGTTTAAAAGCATATTTTGTATTCTGTAACATCCATTTCTAGATACAACACATCCATATCGGAAGATGCAGGAATTATTCATGTCAGTGATGCCACACGTGGGGCAGAAGTCCCCTTTGTACTGCCTGCAGAGATGGTGAAGGCAGGCTCAGTAACATTAACCAACGCAGGTTTCGCTTACCCACACAACAAGCTAGTTAAAAAAGTAATGCTAATAGTGTAGAAGTAGCCCTTTGACCTACTGTGTCTGTGCCAGCTTTGAACCAGACCCTTTGAGACCCAAGGTAAGGTGCCAATTACATACAAAATACTGTCAGTGATGAGGGTAAAGGTTAATGGTATTTTTGTGACTAAGACCAATGCAGAGGGCTTCCACAGGGTTAAATGCTTGGTTCCTTTCTTTTTCAAATACACATTAGTGATTCAGACCCATAACAGAGGCAATGACAAGTTTGCAGATAATAAATATTGGCCTTGTGATTAACACAAAGGAATCTTTACAATAGAGGGAGGCTACCAGACAAAGGAGTAGAACTAGGCTAGTCAACCCATTTGGTCTGCTTCGCCATTCTATCATGGCTGATTTATAACCCCTCCCAATCCAAAAGCCTGGATGGCCTTGACTAATCAAGAACCTATCAGCCTCCACTTTACACCCAATAAATAAGCTTCTACAGCTGCCCGTGACACTGAATTCCACAGAATCAGTACCCTCTGGCTAAAGAAATTCTTCCTCATCTCTGTTCTAAATGGACATACCTCTATTCTGAGGCTGTGCTTTCTGATCCTAGACTTCCCTGTTATAGGAAACATCCTCTCCATATCCACTCTGTCTGGGCCTTTCACTAATTGATAGGTTTCAATGAGATGCCCCCCCCCACCCCCCATCTTCTAAATTCCAGTGCGTACAGGCCAGAACTATCAAATGCTCCTCATCTATTAATCCTTTAATTCCCAGGCATCATTCTTGTGAACCTCCTCTGGACCCGCTACAATGCTAGATATCTTAGATAAGGAGTCTGAAATTGCACACAGTATTCCAAGGCATCACTGGCACCAACCTACCTGCCGTCAAGGACATATATACAGAAAGATGCTAGAGAAAGGCCAGTAACATTATGAAGGATCACACCCACCCTGTTCTTGGTCATGTATGTCCCACTTCCAGCAGGGAGAAAGCTGTGTAGCATCCACACCAGAATCCCCAGACTCAAGAGTTACTTTCACCAAGCAGTAAGGCTGATCAACACCTATCAACGTACACCCCCCACCACCACTACTTTATCATTTTTTGTCGGAGTCTCATTATGTACCAATGCTCCTGTGCCTAGCGTCACTTTGTAGACATACAATCAAGGTATGTACATAAGCTATGTTATGCATTTATGTTTATTGTATTTTTTATCATTATTGTTTTTTTTGTGCTACATCGGATCCAGAGTTACACTTATTTTGTTCTCCTTTACACTTGTGTACTGAGAATGACATTATCAGTCTTGAAATCTTGAAGTGCAGACTGACCAGTGCCTTTCAAAGCCTCAGAATTGCATCCTTACTTTTATATTCTAGCCCTCTTGAAATGAAAGCTAACATTGCATTTACCTTTTGACTATTGACTCAACCTTCAAATTAACATTTTGGGAATCCTGCATAAGGATTCCCAAGTCCCTTTGCACCTTTGATTTTTGAATTTTCTCCCCACTTAGAAAGTAGTCTATGCCAGTATTCCTTCAACCAAAGTACACTTCCTGACATTATATTCCATTTGCCATTACTTTGCCCATTCTCCTAATCTATCTGAGTTCTTCTGCAGTTTCCTCAACACTTCCTATCCCTTCATTTGCAAACTTGGCCACAAAGCCATAAGTTCCATCATCAAAATCATTGACAAATAACATGAAAAGAAGTGGTCCTAACACTGACCCCTGTAGAACACCACTAGTCACCTGCATCCAACCAGAAAAGGCCCCCTTTATTCCCATTCTTTGCTCCTTGCCAATCAGCCAATTTTCCATTCATGCTGGTATCTTTCCTGTAATACCAGGGGCTCTTACCTTGTTTAGTAGCCTCATGTGCAACACTTTAAGTCAAAGTCCTTCTGCAAATCCAAGTACACTACATCCACTGACTCTCCTTTGTCTATCCTGTCTGTTGTTCCCTCAAAGAATTCCAACAGATTTATCAGGCAAGATTTCTCCTTAAGGAAACCATCCTAATTTTGTCCAATTTTATCATGTTCATCCAAATACCTTGACACCACATCTATAGAAAGTATTGATGGTCTGATTAGTTGGGCAGAAAAATATAAATAGTAATTTAATCCAGGAAAATAATTGGCCATACATTTATGAGATGACAAATCCAGGGAATAAACAGGAGACTATTGGATGGGGGAACAGATGGACCTTAAAGTACAGGTCAATAAAAAGCTTGAAAGGGTACACAGGATCCTTTACTTTAATATAAGAGCTGGGAACTATGCTAGAATTTCATACAAGACTCGTTAGCAAGAACAGAGTACTGACCATTGTGTTATAGAGAAGATCTAATTGTATATAATTTTCAGACACTTTAGGCCCACTGTTGGTTGAGGTCAACCATGGATGTAGATGATGCACAAGCCAGGGCAATACAAAATGGAGAACAAATTCCATGCAGCTGATGATTCTGAAAGAATGGCAGAGACTGATACAGTTTGACACCGGGGCTGTTGCAGGAGTTACCTTAGGGACTCCTTCAAAGACGTTGCCAGGGCTGGAAAACTATAGTTACGAGAAAAGACTGGATAAGACAAGATTGCTTTCTTTGGAATAGATGTTTAATTAACATGCATAAATTTATTCCATATCTGAGTTTTGTAAGTGTTATAGGGATCAGAATGGAGGTGATAAAAAGTATGTATTCACTCAACATATGGTAGGGTCTGGAATTCACTGACTGAAAGGATGGTGGAGTCAAAAGACCTAACAGTGCCTGGACATGTACTTGAGTTGGGGACTGCAGGGTTCATCGCTCCCTGAAAATGATAACACAAGCAGATTGGCAAAATAGCAGCCTTTCTGGCTCTAACAAATGGTGCAAATATTTGTCTTATGCTAGTAAGACGCTGTTAGACATTATTAACCAACCTATCAATATCCAGGCCATGCCACTCGAGGATTTGTGCTAATATTACTTTGTGTCTGTATATGCTGGATTGTAACTATATGTGTTGTGTATGACTACATACTGTGTTATGCACCTTGTTCCCAGAGGAATGATGTTTTGTTTAGCTATATATACACCTGTGTTTGGTTCAATGACAATGAACTTACACTGGAAATCGATAGGGTGGCAAAGAAAGCAGATGTAAAGTTTGACTTCAGCATTTGGCATGTTAAGTAGCTGTATGACTCTTTGAGTAGGCTGTATGTAGAGTATTCTGGGGAGTTTTTGTTGCTGTATCAAAGGAAGAGGAGGTTTAAAAAAAAGGTGAAGATAAGGCTCACCAGGATTCTGCCTGGATAAAGAGCACCAGCTGTAAGGAGAAGTTGAATAAACTGGGATTGTTTTCTCTCTCTGGAGGTCATTGTGGGGTGGAGGGGTGGTGAGGGGGATGTCTTTTCTCCAGAGTGGAAATGGCAGAGGCTTTTTCCCAGGGCTGAAATGGTTGCCACAAGAGGACACAGGTTTAAGGTGCTGGGGAGTAGGTAGAGAGGAGATGTCAGGGGTAAGTGTTTTACTCAGAGAATGGTGAGTGCGTGGAATGGGCTGCCAGCAACGGTGGTGGAGGCGGATACAATAGGGTCTTTTAAGAGACTTTTGGATAGGTACATGGAGCTTAGAAAAATAGAGGGCTATGGGTAAGCCTAGTAATTTCTAAGGTAGGGACATGTTTGGCACAACTTTATGGGCCAAAGGGCCTGTATTGTGCTGTAGATTTTCTATGTTTCTATGTCATATAGTGGAGAGAGTAGCTTTAAGCTGAGAGGGGAAGGTCAAAAAGGAGATGAGTTTTTTTTTTAAAAACACTAAGAGATAGGTGCCTGAAATATATTCCCAGGAGAGATGATGGAAGCAGATATGATAGCAATGTTTAGGAGGCATTTTAAACAGGCATCCAAGGGAAGGATATAGAACATAATCAAATAAATGTGAATAGCTTAGAATGGAGATGAGGAGGAATTTCTTAAGCCAGAGAGTGGTGAATCTGTGGAATTAATGCCACAGGCAGCTGTGGAGGGCAAGTCTTTACATATTTTTAGGGCAGAGTTTGACAGATTCTTGATTGGTTGGGGCATGAAGGGATATGGGGAGAAGGCAGGAGATTGGGCCTGAGAGGAAAAATGGATCAACCATGATAAATGATGGAGTGGACTCAATGGACTAATTCTGCTTCTATATCTTATGGTCTTGTAGCAGGAAGGCACAGAGTCGACTGTACTTCCTTAGAAGGTTGGCGTCATTCAATGTCTGCAGTGAGATGCTGATGATGTTCTATAGGTCAGTTGTTGAGAGCGCCCTCTTCTTTGTGGTGGCGTGTTGGGGAGGAAGCATTAAGAAGACGGACGCCTCACGTCTTAATAAGCTGATAAGGAAGGCGGGCTCTGTCGTGGGCAAAGTACTGGAGAGTTTAACATCGGTAGCTGAGCGAAGGGCGCTGAGTAGGCTACGGTCAATTATGGAAAACCCTGAACATCCTCTACATAGCACCATCCAGAGACAGAGAAGCAGTTTCAGCGACAGGTTACTGTCGATGCAATGCTCCTCAGACAGGATGAAGAGGTCAATACTCCCCAATGCCATTAGGCTTTACAATTCAACTGCCAGGACTTAAGAACTTTTTAAAAGCTATTATTAATGCTTTTTGAGTTAGTGATTTAGATGCATATCATATTATTACTGAGTTAAGTATTGTATGTAATGAGTTTTTGCTACAACAAGTGTATGGGACATTGGAAAAAATGTTGAATTTCCCCATGGGGATGAATAAAGTATCTATCTATCTATCTATCTATCTAAATTGGCATCATGATCAGCAGGTGTTGTGGCTGTGCTGTACTGTTCGATATTCTGTGACAGCAATGGAGGAAAGATATGAGAAATCCAAAGGGAACCAGCTAAAACCGAGGATAGCTATTGAGCAGCCTTCTTACAATAGTTGGGCCAAGAGCAAATGTTGATGTTAGATTTATGCATTTACTCAAAGTTGTTTCATGTTTCGTCCTTGATTCAGCCACTGTTCTGGAAAACAATGTTAACAATAAACTGAAAGGAGCTAACGCTTTTTTTCATACAGAATCCAATGCATCAGATTTTATTGACATAAACAAACTCTTGCAAGCAGGCTTACTGTGCTGGGCTAATAGAATTGCTTTAGCCCACGAGAGAATGATTTCAAATCTCCAGGTCTATGCGATACATTGCAAGTGGAACAGAACGAGGGGTCACAGTTTAAGGATAAAGGGGAAGCCTTTTAGGACTGAGTTGAGGAAAAACTTCTTCACACAGAGAGTGGTGAATCTGCAGAATTCTCTGCCACAGGAAACAGTTGAGGCCGGTTCATTGGCTATATTTAAGAGGAAGTTAGATATGGCCCTTGTGGCTAAAGGGATGAGGGGGTATGGAGAGAAAGCAGGTACAGGGTTCTGAGTTGGATGATCAGCCATGATCATACTGAATGGCAGTGCAGGCTCGAAGGGCCGAATGGCCTACTCCTGCACCTATTTTCTATGTTTCTAGAAGTATTCCTGTATAAAACCAAATCCAGATTATTTAAACCTATCGGTTTTGGTTTCAATGTTAACTTTTGTTCAAGAGATATTAATGACAAAGCGCTGCAGAGCCATCTCTCAAATACAGGATTCACTAGTAAATTCAGTAGTTGTTTCAGACTTATGAAGCTGATGTTCAATTGACAGTGTTATTGAAATCCTTTTATCTAAAAATACTATCTTTTTATTTTCTGGCAAAGTTTGCAAGATCCATCAGTGGAGCAAACCACTATTAAGCCATTTATCCACATCCTTATCTTGATTGCGTCAATTATTTGTACCTAATAAAAAGAGTGGAAGCATTTTAACAATCACAACTCTATGGACCCATTATTAATCATTCTGCTGTTGAAAAGGTGCTGCAGCAAACTGATAAGAGATTACAGATAGCACCAAATGTGTAAAATAAAATGAGAAAAAAACTATTCAGATATTGGAGCCCAGAATCTTTATGAAATAATTTGCATTAGTCCCGAGGTCAGTTATGTGAAGAAAGCAAATCTTATCATAGTAATTGGAGAGCTTTTCAATACCAAACAACTTAATCTAAATGGGGAGCAAAATATTTTAAATGCAAAATCACTCAAGTGGATCTAAAGCATTTGCCCCAGAACACTGATACATCTGAAGACAGCACAAATCTTTTAGCTGTTTACAGGATTTAGTTATCATGACACCATTTCAGAGCTGAACGACTTGTTTTTTTCTGACTTTGTTCTTCTGAACCATCTCCATGACAACAGTGGCTTCATATATTGGAATGGGTTCATCCAACTGAGGCCTGCAAAGAGAGAAGCAGTTGGAAATGTCTAGACACTGTGCAAAGTCTCCACAATATCATGTAACTTTCTGCAGAAGGCGCGGCCAGCCACATTTCCTTAAGATAATTGACTATAGCTCTCAATCTCATCACTCAAAATGCATTTTAAATACAATCACACAGAAGACAAATATTGAAGTCTGTGTTTTTGGCTGTCAGTATCTCAAGAGATTCTATGTAATACAACCATCTGTACATATACTTAAGTGCAGTGAGATCTTAATTCAAACACTGAACATTCATTACCAATTTATTACACCAGGAATTGTGAGAACAAGTATGAAAATGTTTACCTGAATGTTCCGATGGATAGCTTCTCCATCACATCCTTCAAAATATCTAGGCAATGACATTCAGGCTCAATAAGCTGTATGCAATGAAACATGGAACTACACAAGAATGTGAAACAAAGCAAAGGGAGAAAGCATACAGCGTTGTCCATTTCTGCAAATCCTTTTTGTTTTGAAATAATTGTGCTTCTAATATTTGACTGGCTGCTGTTGATATTCAGCAGCTTCTTTACCATCAAGAATTGTATCTGGTATTAATTCAATTTTCACGGTCTGGTCCTGAACATGTGCAAGTCTTTAAGGTTTTTCATTAAATACAAAAACAGTATCATTATTTCAAATAGTATTGTGAAAATGGAAAGAAAATCATAACCTGGAGAAAGGCAATTTTGCAAGTTTTATGGAGATGTTGAAAACAAAAATGCTAAATTGCAGAGACTTTTGGCCAAACAGAAAGGCCACAAGTCTGTGCGGAGTCATTTAAGTTGGTACTTGATGGTGAAACAAACTGTTCAGAGGAGAGTGGAGATGGTGTAACATGCACAAAGTACTGGAGGAACCTATCAGATCAGGCAGCATTGTGGAAAGGAATCAGGATGAAGGTTCTCAGCTCAAAACAGCAACCTTTTATTCCCCTCTATAGATGCTGCCTGACCTGTTGAGTTTATTTATTTAATTTAGAGATACAGTGCAGAATAGGCCCTTCAGGCCCAATGTGACACACTGCCTAGCAACCTACCAGTTTAACACTAGCCTAATCACAGAACAATTAGAATGGCCAATTAACCTATTAACTTTGGACTGTGGAAGGAAATCAGAGCACCCGGAGAAAACCCACACAGTCACAGGATGAACGTATAAACTCTTACCATAAGACACAAGAGCAGAATTAGGCCATTTGGCCCATCGAGTCTGCTCTGCCATTCAGTCATGGCTAATCTTTTTCTCCCTCTCCTCAACCCCACTCCTCGACCTTCCCATAATCTTTGATGCCGTGTCCACCAAGAACCTATCAAGCTCTGCCTAAAATACACCCAACAACCTGGCCTCCACAGCTGCATGTGGTAACAAGTTCCACAAATTCACCACCCTGTGGCTAAAGAAATTTTCCACATCTGTTTTAAAGGGATGTCCCTCTGTCCTGAGGCTGTGCCCTCTTGTTCTAGACTCCCCAGCCATGGGAAACATCCTTTCCACATCTGCTCCGTCTAGGCCATTCAACATTTGAAAAGTTTCAATGAAATCCCCCCCTCATCCTTCTAAATTCCAATGAGTATAGACCCAGAGCCATCAAACGTTCCTCATATAACACTTTCATATCTAGAATCATCCTTCAAAATATTGAGAGGACCTCCTCTGGACCCTCTCCAATGCCAGCACAACTTTTCTTGGGTGAGGAACTTGAAGTGAGGCCTCACCAGTGCTTAAAAAGCCTCAGAATCACATCCCTGCTCTTGTATTCTAGCCCTCTTGAAATGAATGCTAACATTGCATTTGCCTTCCTCACCATTGACCCTACCTGCAAGTTAACCATTAGAGTGTTCTGTGCACAGACCACCAAGTCCCTTTGCATCTCAAATTTTTGGATTTTCTCTGTTTAGAAAATAGTCTGCACATTTACTTCTACTATCAAAGTGCATGATCATGCATTTTCCAACATTGTATTTTAATTGTCACCTTCTTGCCCATTCTCCCGATCTGTCTAAGTCCTTCTGCATACTGTTTCCTCAACACTACCTTCCCCTCCATCAATCTTTGTATCATCTGCAAACTTAGCAACAAGGCCATCTATTTCATCATCTAAGTTATTGATATACAGCATAAAAAGCGGTCCCAACACCGACCCCCGTAGAACACCACTAGTCACTGACAGCCAACCAGAAAAGGATCCTTTTATTCCCACTCACTGCCTCCTATCAGCCAATGTTCTAACCATTTTAGTAACTTTCCTGTAATACCATGAGCTCTTATCTTCATAAGCAGCCTCATGTTTGCACCTTGTCAAAGGCCTTCTGAAAGTCCAAATTGAGTGGGTGGATCCAATCCCACTCAGAGACTCCCTTTATCTATCCGACTTGTAATCTCCTCAAAGAATTCCAACAGATTCGTCGGACAAGATTTTCCCTTAAGGAAACCATGCTGACTGTCCTTTCTTGTCCTGTGTCACCAAGTACTTCATAACCTCATCCTTAACAATTGATTCCAACATCTTCCCAACCACTGAGGTCAGGTTAACTGGTTTATAATTTCCTCTCTCATACCTGCCTTCTTCCTTTCTTGAAGAGTGGAGTGACATATACAATTTTCCAGTCCTCTGGCAACGTACCAGAATCCAATGATTTTTTAAAGATCATTGCTAATGCCTCCTCAATCTCTAACGCTAGCTCTTTCTAAACTCTAGAGAGCAGTTCATCTAGTCTGGGTGACTTATGTACCTTTAGGTCTTTCAGTTCTTTTAGCACCTTCTCCTTTGTAATAGTAACTGCATTCACTTCTCTTCCTTCGCACACTACAACATCCGGCACACTGCTAGTGTCATCCACAGTGAAGGCTGATGCAAGATACTCATTTAGTTCATCTGCCATCTCCTTGTGCCCCATTATTATTTCTCCAGCCTCATTTTCTAGTAGTTCTATATCCACTCTCAACTTTTTTTTTAAAAACATACTTGAAAAAGCTTTTACTATCCTTGCTTGCTTTCATATTTCAACTTTTCCCTTCTACTGATTCTTTTAGTTGTTCTCTGTAGGATTTTAAAAGCTTTCTAATTTTTGTTTTGTTGTATGCCCTCTCTTTTGTCTTTACATTATCTTCGACTTCCCCTGTCAGCTACAGTTATACTCTTTTGCCATTTGAGTATTTCTTTGTTTTGGGAATATATCTGTCCTGCACCTTCCTAATTTTCCCCAGAAACTCATACCATTGCTTCTCTGTTGTCATCCCCACCAGCATCTGCTTCCAATTTCCATTGGCCACCTCCTCCCTCATACCATTCTAATTTACTCCACTGAAATACTGCTATGTCAGACTTCACTTTCTCCGTATCAAATTCCAAGTTGAACTCAATCATATTGTGATCACTGGCTCCTAAGGGTTCTTTTAGCTTAAGCTCTCTAATCACCTCTGGTTCATTACATAACACCCAACGCAGTATAGCTGATCCCCTAGCAGGTTCAACAATAAAATGCAAAAAGCCATCTTTTTGGCATTCACCAAACTCATTCTCTTGAGATCCATTACCAACCTGATTTTCCCCAATCGATCTGCATGTTAAAATCTCCCATGACCATCATTACATTGTCATTTTGACATGCCTTTTCCATTTCCTGTTGTAATCTGTGGTTCACATCCGAGCTACTGTAGGGAGGCCTGTATATAACTGCCATCAGGGTCCTTTTACCCTTGCAGTTTCTTAACTCAACCCACAAGGGTTCAACATCTTCCAAACCTACCTCACATCTTTCTACTGATTTGATGCCTTTTTTTATAAACCAACAGAGCCACACCTCCCCATTACATACAGTGCCAGAATTGAACTCCCATGGCCCAAGTTGTAATAGCATTATGATAACCACTACACCACTGTGGTGCCCAGTTCCTCCAGCAGTTTGTGTGTGTTTTTCTGGATTTTCAGCATCTGCAGAATCCCATGCATATATGTAGTCATGGTGTAGTTGGTGTGAAATTTAGGCCAAGGTTAGTGTCACTGATTGACATTCAGTTATTGCTCACTGGAAATGTCAAGAATGCTGCACATAGACAGGTTCCAGGTTCGAATATGACGCTTTGTGCACCTGGATAGCAAGCTACTCACCATCTAGGCTTGTGCAGCAAGAACACACGAGTATTGAAAAATAATATACCCCAGCAAGCGAGTCATCGCCCTCATGAAGAAGATATTTTGTGGGAAAAATGGGTGATGCCAATGTAGCTAAAAGAGTTTGTCTACTTAAAAATATTGAGTACAGTTTGAATTATTTTATATTTAAAATCAACAGTTATGGCCATTTTTAAGTGAATATTTCAAATACAACATGAGAGTATTCATCCCAAAGGAACCCCATTCGCAAAAGCTTTCCTGCTAGTAAGCCAATTTTGGACCTAATTTACAACTCTGGATCCCTTGGTACTTTACCTTTTTGACCAGCCTGCCTGGTGGGAACTAATCATAATTCTTGCATTTCCCCCAAAATTTAAGATAAATTACTAAGGTTCTACTTATACAGATATCTGTATAGTTTCTCAGACTTGCACTTCTTTATAGAAATGCCACATTAGCAGTTTTCCTATCCACTGGCACCATCCTTGCATCCAGGGATATCTTCTTTGGCTATGTGGAATAGTTCATGTTCCAAGCCTCCTCTGGTAACTCACTTCAGCTCTTCCTGCACTACACTGAGGACTGCATTCATGCTGCTTCCTATATTCAACTTTGTCTCCAACTTCCACCCTGCACTTAAATTTACTTGGTTCATCTCTGACCCCTCTCCCCACCTTTCTTGATCTATCAGTCTTGATTATCTTTTACTAATCTACTGACTTTCACAGTTAGCTTGGCTATACCTTCTCTCCTCCTGTCACTTGTAAAAAGGCTATTCCCTTCTCTCAGTTCCTTCATCTCTGCTGCATTTGTTCTCAAGATGAGGTTTTGCAATCCATTTCCCATTCCCACACCAGTATGTCTGTCCACTGCCATGATGAAGCCAAATGCAGGTTGGAAGAGCAACATCTAATAGTCCCCAACCCAATGGCATGAACTATTCATTTCTCTAATTCCTGGAAACCACTCCCTTCTGTTACCCACCCCCTTTAGTTTTCCCTCATTCCTCACTGCTCACTGACCACCTATGTCCCTTAAGCACTTCTTTTCCCCCTTCTCCAAACTCATGACTTCATAACATTGGAGAGGGTTGAGAAGAGGTTCACAAGAATTATTATGGGAATGAAAAGGCGTGTCTGATGTTTCTGGGCCTGTATTCACAGAAGTTTAGAAGAATGAGGGGGGGATCTCATTGAAACTTATTGAATATTGAGAGACCTAGATAGAGTGGATATGGAGAGGACATTTCCTAGTGGGAGAGTCTATGACCAGAGGGTGTACAGCCTCAAAAAAAGAGATATCCATTTAAAACAGAGATGAGGAGGAATTTCTTTAGCCAGAGGTTGGTGAATCCGTGGAATTCATTGCCACAGAGGGCTGTGGAGGCCAAGTTATTGGGTACATCAAAAGCGGAGGTTGATAGGTTCTTGATTAGTCAGGGTTATAGGGAGACAGCAGTTGAATTGGGGTTGAAACTGATAATGAATCAGCCATGATGGAATAGTGGAGCAGACTCCATGGGCCAAATAGACTACTTCTGATCCTATGTTTAATGGTGTTACCCATGACATTCTTCTGGTTCCTCGCCTTTATTACATGGTCCACTGTCCTCTTCTATCAGATTCCTCCTCTTTCAGCCCTTTATCTCTTCTACACATCACCTCCCTCTCTTCTCACATCATTCCCTTTGATCACCCCTCCCCACCGTAATTCCTTCTCACCTGGACTCAACTATTAACCTGGCAGTAAGACCCCTCTTTCTCTCCCCCAACATATTTTTATTCTGGCTTATGCCTCTTCCTTTCCAGTCCTGATGAAGCTTCTCGGCCTGATATTTTGACTGTTTATTTCTCTCCATAGTTGCTCGCTGATTTGCTGAGTTCCTCCAGCATTTGTGTGTGTTGTTCATTGTAAAATAAGAGTAAAAGTTCTAAGTTAGAGGAAGGCAATTTTAATAAGCTGTGAAATGTACTGGAAAGCATCTACTTCAAGTGTCAGAGCAGTGGAAGGCATTCATGTCAGAGACTAAAGGGACTCCGGGGAAACCTGTTCTTAAGTCAAAGAAATGGGTGGGATTGCCAAATCTAGAGTTCACCGCATGACTTGGTACAGAAAGTCTAGGATAAGCTTCCATTTGTTTCTCCTGTTATGTAAGACCGTTCAACTACAGAGAGTGAAGGCGAGGTATTAAAAGAGAATTTAGGAAAACTAAGATAGGGTATGAAAAATATATGTAAAGTAAATCCAAAACATGATACATTAAATGGCCACTTTATTAGATACACATGTACACCTGCTCATCAATGCAAATATCAAATCATGAGGCAGCAACTCAATGTATAAAAGCATGCAGACATGATCAAGAGGTTCAGTTGTTATTCAGACCAAACATCAGAATGGGGAAGAAATGTGGCCTAAGTGACTTTGACTGTGGAATGACTGTTAGTGTCAGACGGGTGGTTTGAGTATCTGATGATACTGATGATCTCCTGGGATTTTCATGTACAACAGTCTCTAGAGTTTACACAGTATGGGGCAGAAAACAAAACAAAACAAAAAAAAAATCAAATGAGCAGCAGTTCTGTGGGTGGGAACACTTAATTGATAAGTGAGGTCAGAGGAGAATGGCCAGACTGGTTCAAGCTGACAAGAAGGTGACAGTAAATCAATTAACTATATGTAACAACAGTGGTGTGCAGAATGGCATATCTGAATGCATAAGATGTCAAACCTTGACATGGATGGGCTACAGCAGCAGAAGACCATAAACACAATCATCAGGAAGTACCTAAATTAAGTGGCCAATGTATATATATATATATTTACAAGAATTTAAAGAAAATAGAGTAACTTGTAAACACTGAGTAATTGATATGGTCAAATCTCCAGCAGTATCAATAGACTAAAATTAACGTAGGGTCTAAATTAGGAAAACAATAATGGGCATGTACTGTATACTGTGCAGTTTTCAACTGCGTTATCATCCTGCAGGTTGATACTTCTAAGTTTGAGGAAAGGATACGCAGATACTTCCCTTGTTGCATATATGATAGTTGCCACACTTCTTCATTCAGAAATGAAATACTTGCTCCTTTGCAAAACAGAAGTCGACTGTCAGGTGGATCCAGCTGTGAAAGTAAAAATTTAAGCCTTGAGAGAGATACCAAGTTATATTCTTCAATAATAAAATTTTACCAGTTGCAGAGCTCACACAATCATCAAGTCATACAGCACAAATAGGTCCTTTGGCTCAACGTTAGCTTGCCAAGTGTTCATTTACAAATAACTGTTGTGCCAAACCATGTATTTTCCCTACATATCCTTTCTCCATCTGCAACAGGGAGGATTTCCCAGTAGCCAACCATTTTATTTCCTCTCCCCGTTCCTATCTGTCAATGAGGCAATGCTCAGGTTGGAGGGGCCACACCTTATTCCTTTTGCATGGCCTCTGGCCTGACAGCATGAACATCAATTTCTCCAACTGCTGGTAATCTCTCTCCCTTCCCCCTTCTCTCCATTGCCATTCCCCATTCTGGTTCCCCTGTTACCCCTTCTCTTCTCTTCTCATCTCTTCACTTGCCTATCACCCCTCTCAGATGCCCCTCCTTCTTCCCTTTCTCCATGGCCAAATCTACTCTCCAATCAGTTTCCTTCTTCTTCAGCCTTTCACCTTTTTCACCAATCATCTCCCAGCCTCTCACTCCATCCTCCCCCCCAAAACTCACCTATGTTCCCTCTCACCTCTCTTTGCCTCTCTCTTCTATGTTGTACTCCTTCCCCTATCCCATCTTCTCATTCTGCTTTCTTCTTCTTTCCTTTCCAGTCCTGATGAAGGGTGCCAGCCCAAAACATCAACTCTTTATTCCTCTTTGTAGATGCTACCTGACCTGATGATTCTGATCCAATATTTTGTGTGTTGCTCTGGATTTCCAGCATCTGCTGAATCTCTTGTGTTTGTATTTTCCCTACATTCCCAATTTCTGCCATTGACTAAGGGCAATTTAACGTGGTCAGTTAACCTACCAACCCAACATATTTTTTGGGATGCAGGGGAAAACCACAGCAACAAGAGGAACCCTTTGCAGTCACAGGGCAAATGTAAACATTTCTCAAAGATAATATGCAAGGTGAACATTGAATCCAGGTCAAAGGACCTGTGAAGCAACAGCTCTATTAACTGTGTAATGGTGCTGCCAAGAAAACAATTTTTTTTTTTGTAGGAACCCAGAATGTTTTGTTTGTTAAGATGGTGATTATTTATGTTACACTGACTTAAATGTCTGCAAGTTTGTCTTTCTAACTCTGTCAAATTAATTGACCTTATTGCAGCAGGGATGCTATAATGACCTCTGCCATTAGAGAGGAAATTGATAATTCTTTGCTAACTGGGGTGTTTTAAAGATTAGCTTTATTTGTCACACATATATTGAAACATATGGTGAAACGTGTTGTTTGCGTCAACGACCAATGCAGTCTGAGGACATGCTGGGAGTAGCCCACAAGCTTCACCATGCTTCTGGTGCTAACATAGCATGAGCACAACTTAATAACCCATGTGTCTTTGGAATGTGCGATGAAACCAGAGCATCCAGTGGAAACGCAACACAAGTCACAGGGAGAACATAAAAACTCCTTACACAGACAGTGGAGGGAATTGAACCTCAATCTTCCGATCACTGCCCATCTCCTTGCTCTTGCATTTGTGCACACAGATATTACATATGAGCATGACTGGGCCATTTTGTTGTCTCCTATATTATTTGCTTGCATTTGAACGTGACTTTTCTTCACAAATACTTAAATTACACATTTGCAGTAAGTGTTAGTAAACTACTTGGCAGATTTTTGAAAATTTAATTGTGATCAATTATCAGATATACTTCTAAACAATCAAATCTTCTAAAAGGAGATTACACTTTATGGGCTATTAGCCTAGACCGTTCAAATATTACATTAATAACATAAATAAGCACTATCATACCACACAAAATACTCCATGCAGGAGCAAATGAAAAAAGAACACAGTAAATACAATCTAATTGTTTAAGATCTTCACTGATTTAAAATAACATGCTGCTGAATGATCTGGAATTGGATTTGCAAACAATGAAATTACTGTAGATGTAGAAATGAAAAGGGAGACATTTAAGATATTGCTGTAGCTGGACTTCATGTTACAAGCAAATAATCGTGACTGAAGGAACTGTTTGACCATTAATTAGAACAAAAGAATCAGAATTAAAAAAAACACATTCAGCAGTTTCAACATCCCTGAAGATCTATCTACATTGATACAATTATGTAGGAAGGCAAGCGAGTGGCTAGATTTAATTAAGAGTTTGAAGAAATTTGGTATGTCACCAAGGACTCTAGCAATCTCTATAGATGTACTGTGGAGAACATTCTAACTGGCTGCATCACCCTGGTATAGAGGGGCCACTGTACAAGATCGGAAAAAGTCACAGAAGAATGCAGACTCAGTCACCTCCATCAGTGGCACTAGCCTCCCCAGCAAAGGACATCTTCAAAAGGCTATGCCTCAGAAAAGCAGCATCCATCTTCAAGGACTTTCATCACCCAGTATATGTTCTCTTCTCATTGCCACCATCAAGGATGAGATACAGGAGACGTACACTCAACATTTAAGGAGCAGCTTCTTTCTGTTCACCATCAGATTTCTGAACGGAGAATGAAACAACTCAAGAACACTACCTCACTACTTTTTACACTACTTATTTAATTAAATGTTATATATATTTAAGTTATTTGTAGTATTTTTATTATGTATTGGACTATACTGCTGCTGCCAAACAAAAAAATTTCACGACATATGTAATGTTAATTCTGATTCTGAAATAAAAACTCAATTACATTTACATTTGGCTTATGAAAATATAATTATATTTTATGTGCAAAACATAAGCATGGCAAAGGTACTGTTGCGTTTCCAAAAAAACTAAGCCTTGGTTTGTGAGGATGTGTTTTAATAAAATAAACTGGCTGAATCCCTTTAGCGTTAAAAATGAGAGTGAAAATTGATTACGATACCCAGACTGATTTGGCTGAGACAATAGGAAGGCATGAAAACACAGCAATATATATAAAAAAGGGATGTAGGGATATTCAGTCTTCAAACCTTTGCTGCCAATCAATATAATCACCGCTTAATACCTGTTCTCTCCTCAAGGGAGCAGGGAAAGCAAAGGGAAGAAAGAAATGAGAAAGTGAGTATTAACTTTACATCCCATCAAGAATGCACATTATGCTTAATGAGCACACAAGAGACTGCTGATGCTGGAATCTGCAGCAAATAACAATCTGCTGGAGGAACTCAGCAGGTTGAGTAGCATCTGTGTAAGGAAAGGAACTGGCAATGTTTTAGGTTGAAACCCTGCATCATTATGTTTAATGAGGTGCATTAATGGTAGTGGTAGGGAGATGGTGTGATGATTTAGACTGGTGAACTATTCCAATCAAGCTATAAATCAAATATTTTCCACTTTTATTGGTAATGACAGTTGAATGAATATTGAACTGATATAATTTACCCTTTGGTTAATTGCAGATGTAGGTAGCAACATTGTATCCTATGTGAATCTTAGATTATCATACAGACTCAAACACAAACGTTTAGCAATGTTTGCAAGGCTTATGCCTTCAGGAATTCTGCAATTAATTTACAATTTTTCTTCACTTATTTGTCTAATTCTATGTAAATACAGTTTTAACAAGAGTGTACAGAATATGAATGGATCACTTATTCATTCATATTGATGGCCAGTTTCCATCCTCCTTCATCTAACTCTGTCAGTGAATGCATCAAATTACTCTCCCTTTTATATGTTTATTGCACCAACATTCATGGAAACATCTACGTCAATTTAAATGCATTGTTTTAATTTAAAGGTGGATGACTCCAAACACTCCCCAACAGCAGATAATAGGCTGAGCACTCCCCACTTGAGCACCATCCAGTACTTGGTTTTTGAAACATTAGAATGGTCTTAAGGGCAAAGTTACTTTAGATTTATACTAAAATGTGAGATCAGGTATTTAATGTAAAACATTAATTATTGGTACAAGAGTTATGGAGAACTAAAAGCAGGAAAAACATGTTCGGTGAACCTAGTAAATTTATCCAAAATCTAGGCTAGGTTTGAATTTTTCTCTGCAGAAACTACAAGTAGAAGGAACTTTTGGGAATATTGCAAGTGATAAGACTCCCTATGAAATTCCACGTTCTGTATCCTGCAAAGCAGTGCAATGCTGACAAAGTAAAGGTAGTATTTCGGTGATATTTCTGTATCACCTGTAGATCCTCTTCTGTTGTTATCCAGTGACCTGCAACAGCTAGAAGACTGATGATGTCATGTTTATGTGGGAGATGTTTTTTGGCAGCAAACTCATCTTCCTTGCTGTAGAGCTGCACTGTAACACAAAATATCAAAGCATACATCATTTATTCCATGGCGGCTGAAATCATGAGATAAGTGATACTGTCACAACAAAGTTTGATATAATTTTTAAAACATCAAGAGCATTTTGTGATAAATCCCCCCCTTAATAATTTTGGCAAAAGTTGACTTTGGTCATTTACTTTTTTTGATTCATAGTCATACCGATAAACAGTTAAACTATGCAGTAGCAATTCGAGTTAACACCTTTCCAACTCCAAAACCATCAAAATAGTCTGTATCTAAGTAAGAGTGTATTCCAATCTTTCAAAGTTTTGAATTATTTAAAAACATGGTCAATTTTAAAGGCAAGTTTCTCCACACCATACACTAGTGTCTAATAAAAATGGTAGACAATTAAACTTCCTTCAGCATCTTGCCAGTGTCACTCTGTAAATGTTTGGAGCTAGAATGAATTAAGATCACATTCAAATCTAAATCTCTGAAGACACAAGATCCCACCATTAGGCACATCTCCTCCTCTCCCCCCTCCGTTTTCCACAGGGATTGCTCTCTTAATTCCATTCCTGATTCACACGTTGACATGTCTGTCCACGGCCTCCTCCACTGCCACGTTGAAGCCAGGCACAGGTTGGAGAAGCAATACTTTATATTCCATCTTGGTACTTTCCATTCTGATAGAATGTACATTAATTTCTCTAATTTCTGGTAGCCACTCACTTTTGTTTCCTCTGCTGCTCTGTTTACCCTCATATCTGTGGTCCCATTATCCCCTTCTCTCTCCCTTCTCCTGTGCATCACCTTCATCTTCCTCCCTCTGGTTCCATGCCCTCTTTCCATGATCTTCTGTACTCTCCTGTCTGATT
Organism: Hemitrygon akajei; assembly: GCF_048418815.1. Lineage (NCBI taxonomy): Eukaryota > Metazoa > Chordata > Chondrichthyes > Myliobatiformes > Dasyatidae > Hemitrygon > Hemitrygon akajei. Next base: position 17,862,740 of record NC_133128.1, on the reverse strand, counting down.
CCTTTTCCTTCAATTCTTTGAATTTCCCATCTATTACCTTCCAGCTTTTCACATTATTCCTTTTTTATCCACCTGCACCCTCACCTGGATTCACCTATCACCTGTTACCTGCCAGTTGCCATTCCCCCCCTTCCCCCACACACATCCGCTACTCTTTTATTTTGGCTTCTATTCCCTACCTGTCTAATCCTGTAGAAGGTTCAAGCCGAAACATCAGCTGTTTATTTCCCTCCATAGATGTTGCCTGCCCTGCTGAGTTCCTTCAGCATCTTATGTGTTGATCCAGACTAAATTTTTATTTTGCTTGTCGACTTTTAAAAAAAATCTGAGTCTATCTACCCAACCAATTGCAAGGTAAAGACACTAATGCTTTTCAACACAGAGCACTGAATTTTAATCCATCTGAGTAGGTTGGGAATATGTCAATCGTGTTGGGAAAAACTGTCCAAAACATGGACCAAACTTTCCAATTAGTAATTTTAACAGTTGCAGTACAACAGGCAATCCATTCACAGAAAGTTGGCTTCATGTTTAACTAGTAGGGTTGTGAGTGTATTTATTTTAGCATTCCTTTTAGTTTTATTCTAATGTAGTTGGGTTTGTTAAACTGTGGGAAATGGACATCTAAATATCTAGTGTGAGGGACAGGGTCATTAAGCAAGGGCACTTAAAGGCCTAGGAGAGCACAGACGTTCCCAGTGAGCAGACAAGCTTAGCTTGCAAAATCCCACCAGTGACTTGTCTATTGACTCTCTAATTCCGTTAGCAGATGTGTATTAAAATTGTAATTAGAAAGAAGAAAGATTAGTTTTACTTGTGACATGAACTCATGTTAAAGGGAGAAAATTATTGAGATTTTTGTTGTTGCAAAGTGAATCACTGAGAATATTCTTATAAGAGCATTTGGCATTGGCGGAATTCCACTCCATTTATGGGCCAATAGGTTTATGTGTTAAAGGCACTGAAACAATTGTGTAACAATGGTATAATACTTATATTAAGACATTCAAAATATAAAACATTGCAGAACAAACCTCCACAGTCCACCACAATGTTCACGCCTAGACCACCTGTTTCTTCCAAACAGCTGTCTACAAGGTCAACCTTGCTGTCCGACAAATTGATCACCCTGGCTGTGACAGATTAGAAGTTCAATTAGTCTGCTGCCTTTGACAATAGTATTCTCAATAATTCATCAACAGAAAGGAAAACCATTCTAATCAATAATTTTGGTTAACAATTAAAACTGATTGACTTTTAAAATTATGTACTGTAGCGATGTACTACATACAGAGCTAGAGACGACACGCAGTCGGTAAGTCGTTTCGAGACTAGTTTATTCAAACTTCGCGGCGCTGGCATTTAATCCCTAGCGCCCGCCCTCTCCGGGCGGAAATGACGTCAGAGGTGCATTACCAAAGTCTCTCCCCGCGCGCTGGCTATTTGTGAGCTGGATCACCTGCGCAGAAAGTGGGTCGCCACACTACATCCAAACATTTGTGAACTTAGTTATAAAAAACATCAAGGGTAATGCAAATCTTCCTCACCTAGGTGAAGCCAGGTGAAGGAGAAGGGCCACCTAGCTATCCCCTCAACCTGCCAGCTTGTGCTCCATTCCATCCCTCGACCCTCCCCACCTTCTCATTCTGGCTTCTTCCCCTTCCTTTCCAGTCTTGATGACGGGTCTCGGCCCAATATGTCGACTGTTTATTTCTCTATGTAGATGCTGCCTGACTTGTTGAGTTGCTCCAGCATTTTGTTTGTATTATTCAAATTTCATTTCCCATACAATACCCTTACAGCATTAAGTTTTGTCACTGATCAAAAGAGTATTCAGTTTTTAATCCCTTCACTCGGATTATCTTATTCTCCAAAATGTACACCACAGACTAATTCAAGGACAAATGTAACTAAAATATTTCTAACAGGATGCAAGTATTTCAAACAAGAAAATCTGCAAATGCTGGAAATCTAAGCAACACACACAAAATACTGGAGGAACTCAGCAAGACAGGTAGCAACTATGGAAAAGAGAGAACAGTTGATGTTTTGGGCCAAGACCCTTTATCAGGACTGATCTCCATAGGACTGTTTGAGAATGCAAGTATTAATTAACTTGTTAAATTTGGAAAGATGACTTTAGAGTTAATTTCTTTTCCTGTTCCTGAAAGTACTCATGGACCAATATGATCACTAATGAACTCTGCTGATTTGAAAAACTATTTGACAAAAAGTAGAAGGGGAATGTAGGGGCATTCAATGACATCTATAACATTGATATAAAATTTGAAGTTAAAGTGTAAGCATTTAACTCAAGCAGAACACATTTAAATCCAAAGCATTAATCACAATTTTGTTCGATGTCACAATAATGCTCTTTTTAAAAGCTGTGATGCAGTATGTTCAAATGATCACTCAGTAAGCACACCTGGCACATTCTTACTATAGGATTTGAAACACAAACAGCAATGGAATGTGTTTAATTGTTTTGGCAAAGCAACTGAGCAACTACACGTTCTTTCATGTTTGGATTTTTGATTCATTACATTAATTTTCATGTCAAGGGCCTTGGTGGGGTGGGGGGGGGGGGAGGTTGGAATAGGCAATGCAGAGCTCGACTCCTTATCTTCAAGGCCACCATTTAAATTTCATGGAAAAGTTTAAGGAAATCAAAAATTTAAGTGCAACATAAACCCTACAATATCGCTTGATAATTTAGACGTCATTTGACTAAATTTAGAAACCATAACTTGTTTTCTTGGTTGGAAAAAAATCCCAAAGTCATAACTTAGACACACCGCCCAGCAATTCCTTGCTTTAATCCTAGCCTAATCATGGAACAATTTACAATGACCAATTATCATATTAACGTCTTTGGACTCTGGGAGGAAACTGGAGCACCAGGAGGAACCGCACAGAGTCCTGGAGAGAATGTACAAACTCCTTACAGGCAGCAATGGTTTGCCTGTACTGTAAAGCATTGTGCTAACCACTATGCTATCATGCTGCCAGCTAAAGCAACACCACTGCTAAAATCACTACTGCAGTACTATAATTAATATTAATACAACATATTTACTTTGCAGACTGGCAAATCAATCTCCCTCAAGGGGACGGAAAATACCTTCTGGTTTTTGATTTAGAGCACATGCTTTATTAAAAGGTTGGCTCACATTATTAAGAGACATTGACTTACCTACCAAAGGTTGTCGAATGCCTTAAGTATGGCAACCGTAAACAGACCAAAGGCAGAAAATAAAGAAGAGAACAATATAAAGGACTGGAAGATGACCAATTAAGAACAAATCAACACATCAAATCAAGCACATTGCTGCAATATGAGAAGTTGTTTACCCTTCACTACCTTATTTACCAGTCTTATAATTTTTAGGGATCAATGGACTTGTACTCTTTCCTTCAGTACTCTTTAGATCCCTACCATATATGGTCCATGTCCTGTTCTTATTAAACCTCCCAAAATTAATCACTTCCCTCTTATTGGGATTAAATTCCACCTGCCATTGATTTGTCTAATTCACTAGCTGATCAATACCATTCTGTCACCCAAGATGATCTTCCACATTATCAACAACTACAACAAGTTTGTGTCATCTGCAAACCTTAGATTCTTATACAAATATTTACTGGATATGTGAGATAGTCAGGTCTCAGCATCACATGCCTCCAATTATAAAAGCAACCTTTCACCTTCATCATCTCTCTTCATTTAAGAAGATCATTTTAGATATAATTTGCTGACTGCTTTTCATCCCAAGAGCCTTTAACATTTGAACCAATGTTATGCAAGATCTTGTCTGAGATTCTTCTGAATTTCATGTAGGCTACATCAACTGCACTGCCTTCAATATATCTTCTCACTTCTTAAAACAAAAACTCAATTTAAATAAGGTGCAGGTTAATCATGTCCCTCAGAATATTTTTTCAACAACTTCTGTATCATCAACTTTGAACTCACTGTGCTGCAATTACCCAGTTTATCCCTGCTACCATATTTGAATACAAGGTCAGATTTTTTGTTTTCTTATAATAGGATTCACATAATTAAAAAAAAAAGATTATTATTTGCTGGGGAACAAGGGACATGAAATATTTATTTGCATGCATGGTTCGGCAGCTGCAAATTCCATTCATCTACATCATCATCTGCAAAGCAGGTGAGCGAGTTAGATGAAAAATATAACTTGTCCAACTGTTTTTGTCTTGAATGTTCCATTGTTAAGATTCAATCTAGATCTCAGAGGTTGAACAATAAATCATTCCCAATTCTCTGCTTGGTTCTTTAACTCTAACTCTGCTGTAACCTTGCAAGTATATTCAGTTAACAGCTGAGGCATTCTGATCAGAGTCATTATTGTTTCTAAGCAAACTAAACTCATCTGGACCACAAGATTCTTTTTGCACTACTTACTGAAATTAAATTTTACTATATATTTCTCATGGTAATTTATAATACTTTTTATGTACACTCTGTACTGCTGCCATGAAACAATATATTGCAATACACAACATATGTCTGTGATATTAAACCTGATTCTGATTCAGAATGGCTCTACAATGGAGTCAAAGAAATCACTGATATATAGAAATTTCGATGAGGCATACCTATAAGGTGTTTGGAGGAAAACATAGGGGGATGTCAGAAGCAGGGTTGTGTTTTTTTTTTTAAACAGAGAGTGATGGGTGCATGGAATGGTGGTAGAGGCAAATAAATTAAAGAAACTTAAGAGACTTTTAACTAGACACATGGATGAAAGGGAAATGGAGGGCTATGTGGCAGGGATAGGTTACACTGATATTTAAGTTAAAGGGTTGGCACAAAGTTGTGGGCTGAAGGGCCTGTACTGTGTTGTATTGTTCTATGTTGTATGTTCTATAATTTGCACACAGCACAACCCACACAATATTTAGCATTGTACTGTCTGGAGGCAGTAAAAGTCACAGCCCACGAGTGACAGACAATAATCATTCTCACGAAGAGTTCAGCAACATTCCCTTGACATTTAGTTGCACCACCATAGACCATGACTCTGCCCCCATCACTAACCTGGTTACCTTAGCCACAAACTGAACTGCTGCTGTCCACATAAAAATGGTGGCAGTCTAGAGGCTGGGTATTCTGCAGTGGACAACTCACCTGATTCTCTGAAGCCATGTTGGAAATATAATGAATGCTCTCTATTTCCCTTAATGAGTATAGGAGTATAGCTCCAACAATAATTAAGCAGCTTGAAATGATCCTGTCAAATGTACTTTTTTGCCTCAAAACTGCAAATCATTTCTACTTTCTGTGAAGATTGAAAATTTGAAGTGGCTCACTTCAACCAATATATTTACATATTGATGATTGCTTCCAACCTGGGATTGTCAATAGAGTTACAGAACACTACAGTGAGGAAACAAGCCCTTCAGCCCATCTACTACATACCAAACTATTAATTTGCTTAGTTCCCTGTGGTGAACTACATATACCTGTCTGGACACGCCCCCCCCCCCCCCCCGCTGACTGCTCCTGTGGCTCCTCCCACAGACCCCGGTATAAAGGCGATTGGAGGCACAGCCCCTTCCTCAGTCTCCAGGATGTTGTGTGGTGGTCACTTGCTACTTGTGCTTTCTTCCAGCCAATAAAAGCCTACCTTAACTCACGTCTCAGAGTTATTGATGGTACATCATCCCCTCAACCTGCATCAGAACTGCAGCCCTCCATACCCCTCCCATCCATTTATCTATCCAAATTTCTCTTAATTGTTGAAATCAAACACACGTCCACTACTTCCACTGGCAGCTTGTTCCACACTCTCACTACCCTGAGTGGACAAGACCCCTCTCATGTTCCCCTTAAACATTTCACCTTTTGCCCTTAATCCATGATCACTAGTTCTACTCTCACACAACCTCAGTGGAAGATGTGGGTTTACCATATCGGTATCCCCTCATAATTTTGTACACCTCTATGAAATCTCATTATTCTCATTCTCCTATGCTCTAGGGAATAAAAGTCCTAACCTATTCAACCTTACCCTATAACCCAGGTAGTCAAGTCCTGACAACATTCTTGTAAATTTTCTCTGCATTCTTTCAATCTTAATGATATCTTTCTTGTAGTTAGGAGACCTGAACCGTGCAAAATACTCCAAATTAGGCCTCACCAATGAATTATACAACTTCAACATAACAACTCCTGTACTCAATTCTTTGATTTATGAAGGGCAATATGTCAAAAGCTCTCCTTATGATCATATCTATGTGATGCCACTTTCAGGGTATTATGGACCTGTATTCCCAGATTATTAATTTTTTTGAGATTACAGACTCTCCACAGATCCACAACACATGACTATTTTTATATAGATGGCATGCACTCTCTCCTCAGTTCATGCATGATAACTAAAAGAACTTCTCAGACAAACTGAAACAAGTTTTAAAATAAGCACTATGAAAATCCCAATATAGAGTGCTGTAATTTTGTCAGAAACTGGATATGAACTTAGTCTTATTTTTATTTGAATAAGAAATTGGCACTTATCTGGGTAACAATTATATCCCTTACCTTAGTTGTATTGTGAAGGAATTCTTCAACAAGCCAAAGGAGCAAATAGTTCAACAAATGAAAATATTCTCAAAAGGCAGCTTCAATTAATTTTTCAGAACATAAATTTACACATGAAGCAGTAGTCATTCTGTACAAAATTCCCCAGAACAAAATTACAAGTTTGTAGCACAACTGTAGTTGATTACCTATGTAAATTCTCTAGGGTCAATAAAATCATTTAAAAATTTTCTAGGCACCAAGTCTGGGGTCATAATTACTGCTACACTGCTATTTCTGCTCTGTATAAAACCAATGTTGTGATGTAGCATAACATTAATTTCTACATGGATGTCACACCTTAAGTCCCCCACATCAACAGGTTCAAGAACACCAACTTCCCTTCAAATATTCGTTCTTGAACCAACCAGCACAACCTGGTACTGCCAGCACAAGTGGTGCATGCGAGCTCAATTTCAATGTTTAAGAGAAGTTTGGATAGGTACATGGATAGTAGGGGTATGGAGGGCTATGGTCCTGGTGCAGGTTGGTGGGACAGGCAGTTTAAATGGTTCAGCATAGACTAGATGGGCCAAAGAACCCATTTCTATACTGTACTTTTCTATCACTCTAACCCTAATCAGTAGAGTTCAGCAACACTATGATCAGTCATTCACCTTGCACTAAAACCTTTTTTTCTTAATATTGTGTTCTTTCTTGAAAATATTGTGTATAATTCATATTTAGGTTTTTCATGTGAAGGCTGCTTATCTTATGGTATGTGCCTGTAATGCTGCTACAAGTCATTTTTTTCCATTGTTTCTGTGCCTATGACAATGAACGACTTTGAATGGAATACTGGCCCAGTGAGCATTGGAGGTTTCTACTATATGGAATGAAGCACTGCCACTTGGGGGGGGGGATGAGAAAACACACCGCCTGAGAAAACTCCATTGTATTGTTAGCAGCTTCAACAGCAGCAAGAAAGTTGAAGTACAAAACACTTGTATTTTACAGCATTTTGTTATGCTATACTCAGTGGCCATTTATTAGGTACACCTGCTTGTTAATGCAAATATCTAATCAACCAATCATGTGACAGTAACTCAAAGCATAAAAGCATACAGACATGGTCAAGAGCTTTAGTTGTTGTTCAGACCAAACACCAGAATGGGGAAGAAATGTGATCTAAGTGGCTTTGACCGTGCAATGATTGTTGGTGCCAGAAAGGGTGGTTTAAGCATCTCATAAACTGCTAATCCTGGGATTTTCATGCACAACAGTCTCTAGAGTTTAAAGATAATGGTGTGAAAAACAAAAACATCCAGTTCTGTGGGTGAAAACATCTTGATAGTGAAAGATGTTAGAGGAGAATGGCCAAACTGATTCAAGCTGACAGGAAGGTGACTAACTCAAATAACCACATGTTACAACAGTCATTTGCAGAAGAGCATCTCTGAATGCACAACATGTCGCATCTTGAAGTAGATGGGCTACAGCAACAGGCAACCACACTGGGTTCCACTCCTGTACCTAATAATGTGGCCACTGTGTATACTAGCAAGTCAATTATATTTTTCTTAATGACAGCACATAAAGTGTTTTCAATAGAAGGACACAAAAACCAAGACCCCACATACCAACTGTTGGCCTTAATCCTTCCAAGTACTTTTTGTCCTCATTGTTGTGCACAGTAGAAATTAGTTTTGCACCTCTATGATGAGCCAATTGAATAACAATAGTACCAAATGGCTGAAAAAGAGAAAGGCAGGACAGGTATTCAGTCAAATGAAATATTATTTATGATGTTATTAGTTACTACAATGCATGACATAAATTAAAGAGTCTATTTCTATTTCTTATAATAACTTAATAGCATTTTTTAAAGCCTTACGCTGTACTGCTGCCACAAAACAGCACATTTCACAACATATGTCAGTGATAATTAACACGATTCTGATTCTGATATCCTGTAACTTCAAGAAAGTAGCTAGCGATAACCTTATAGATTAAGGCAAACATGTTATTGCTACCATTCATATAGAAATAAACATAGATGCCGTTATTTAAATCTTATTTGGCATCAAGCAGCTCTAAACAGAAAACTAATACTGAAGAGACCTAGGTATTTAATTAAATGTATCTCTATCCACAATTACTAGGCTCATTATGCCATTATGGAGTTGGAGATAATAATTATTTCATTTGACTGCAAAACCAGATTAGCAGTTCCCCGAGACTCTAGTAACTACATCAATGTGCCAACAATAAAAACTAAGGCCAATGTTCTGCAATTGTCAGTTCATGACCAGCGTGCTAACTATTGCCTGTTTTGCACAAAAAGCTGTATTGCGCTTCAGGCATTATAATCAAGTTTACTAAATACTAAGCAGAGTTTAATGCAGAGTCCTATTAATTGCTGGTGTTGGATTTTTTTCCCTTTTTCATAGCAGTAGTAAAAGGCAAATCATGGTCTTTGTTACCCTCTCACAAGCGAATAACAAACTTGGAATGTTCAGTGCTCCAGTTCTTTGGACTTGTTACAGCATAAATTAAAAGGTTTTCAGCAGGAGGTTTAAATGAAGGATTTCTTAGACTTGTGAGAATACTGTGTTTTATAAAACAAAATTGATGATGCTGGCTGCACAGTTAGCACATACCTGTCAACTGGTTGGAAGAAAATGAATCTCAGGGTAATACATGGTGACACATACATCCTTTGATAACAAACTTACTTTAAGCATTCCTGCTCAAAAGAAAGCACTTCTGATAAACCCAAAAATCTGAAATTTCAAATTCAACTCTAATTTATGCAAAGGAGCTCTGCTTCCTAAACCAGTGTACTGGTCTGGCAAAGTTTACATCAGCGAAATTCACCATTTATCATGTCACTTTTTAAGCAAGTCTCACTTCATCATGTCCTGGAATTCGCTGGTTAATTCTACAGGCACAGCAGCTGACGCTGTTATTCTGAGCTTCCTGGACCCAAGTTCAATCTTGATCTCAGTTATTGTCTACACGTAGTCTCTATAACAGCATGGGCTTTCTCTTGTTGCCCTCTACCTCACCTAGATGTAGAGGTGGCTAATTGGCTGCTGTAAATTATCCCCCAGTTTAGATCAATGGTAAAAAGAGTAGATTGGCATGTGTGTTATTATCAAAGTACATATGTTGTAAAGTGAACAAAGTCACCACAGAGACACTGAAACTAGTGGATGCAGAAGTGTTTTATTCAGCAAAATGAGACACTCTTGGAGGAAGAGGCCTGTTTGATCCAATATTACATGACATTTTATCTGCAATGCCTCCTTTTCACATCTTCTTTATACCTGCATTCCAGACACTCAAAATGAATGTTAAGTAGCATGGTCTGGATTTCAACCAACAGCTCCAGTAAACTATTATCCAGGGCTACATTTTAAATTGAATCTAAAAATCCGCATTCAGGTCTAAAGATTGGTTGCTGAAATTAATATTTTACTACATAACCTAACTCCAGAATACACCCTAACACATACATGTCTCTATATATTACTGAGATTCATTTAATTTTTTGCACACATTCACAGAAAGTACCAGAGAGATGGGAAAATTAAACTAATGACTAATGGAACTGCATCCTGGGAGCTGCCTTAGATTTAAAGGAACCAAATGTACTTTTTCCTTTAAGGCTAGAATTTACATGATTAAATATTCAAACAGCTTTTGAGTAATCTGTTGGACAACTTGCATAGATTCAGCAACATATTTCAGTGTAAATTGTAAATCAATAACATGTCAAAACAGGCAGTCCACACAATCCTGATAAAAACTCAAAGCAGTAATTATTGAAAAATAAAGAAACTAAAAGAATCAGATACTAAATGGTGACAAATTTGTAGGTGTAAGAATTATTCTCAATAATAATGGATATTAAACTTAAGAAGACTGTTTATTTTTTTGTGGGTGAAAATGTTTAATATTTGTATGCATTCTGCTCTTTGTTTCAGAGGGCTCCATTGCAGTGTCAATCATAACATTATTACCAGAATTAGCAATCAGGCAAGAAAACATGACTTGTGCTGCGTCACAGAATTATGACTCATACCGCATGAATAAGCAATCTTCAGGAGAACTTCAATGTCAAAGAAAGCAAAATGTATCAAAAACTGTTACCACCCCGCCCACTCATGCGCAATGGCTTAACGACATTATGGCCTGCTTGGACCTCGAAAAAATTCATTATTCAGTTCTTAATTCGGATCTAAAGTTCCATAAGGTCTGGGGACCTTTTATCGAGTACTTTCATAACCTTCCTCTTGACTAGGGTTTTTATTTTTTTTATTTTTTTTCTCTTCTTCTTTTCGGTCCCTTGCTTTCAGCTCCCTTTTTTTTCTGGTAGTAGGCATTATTATCCTCTGTTGCTAAGTGTATTCACAATCTGGGAGTTTGACTGTCCTGACTTATACTCTCTATATTGTGGTGTGGTTGGTCTGGAGTTGTTGTTGTTTTTTCTTGTGTTGTGGGGCTTGGGGAGGATACTAAGCTTACCTGTCTTTAATTTAGGTGTTTTTTTTGTTAAATTCTCTTCCTTTGTAGCATATTGTTATTGTATGCTTAATTTTGCACTGTTTATTATTATGCACTGTTTGTATTAATGTTCCTCATTGGGATTTGGGGTTTTTAATTTGTAAAATGTTTTGAAAAACTAATTAAAAAATTAAAAAAAAAACAAAAAACTGTTACCAAAGGATGAAATGCTCCAGTACGATGTGAAACTATCAACACTGTTTAACAATATAGAAAGAAAATGGAGACACAAAGGAAAAAAATGGTAGAGGACAATTTTTTGTTAAAAACAAGAAGATTTATTAAAGAAAATAATATACTTTTTAAACTAATAAAGTGGTTAATAATAAGATCATTCAATGGAAAGATCAAAATAACACAAACATTTCAAAGTTTTGCTTAAGTGATGCAGAACATTCACAACCAACCTAAGAAAAAAATTGTAAAAATCATATTATATTGCTTTTTAACCAAAAGGTTAAAATATTCAAAAAAAAGAGAAAAGCTTAACTTTACCTTCCATTGTCAAAGAACAGGTCAGAATAATATTCCTGACCTGAGCTTCCAAGAGCTACATGACACAAACAGAAAACAGCTTTCCTCTTACTGTTCTTTTCTCTTAATTGGTAATGATGCACAAAATCATACACCTTAGCTGGTCAGTTTTTGTTGTACGTACATTTGCTCCGTCCAATACTAGAACCGTCGTTTCAGCACTAACATGGGAGAGTGTATGCAGAGCCATATATGCACGTAATCCATCACGAATAGTCCCTGCAGCATCCACCCAGCTCACATCTTCTGGTTTAGGTACTGTATTTGAGAATAAATATGTTACAAGAAAACGTGTAAAAGTATAAAAATTTTAGCCATTTTCTTTTCTCCATATTTTCAATAACATATTAACTTCAGAAACAAGACAGAAACTAAAGCAGTTAACTAGTAGGTTCCTTGTGCTGAAAACATGTACTGTCAACCTCAAGGACAGCTTCTATCCCATTGTTATCTGTCTCTTGAACAGACCTCTTAAACAATATAACGGCCTTCTGGCTTCACAATCTACCTTATTATGATCTTGCACTTTATCATTTACCTGCACTACACTTTCTCTGAAGCATTTACACTTTATTTTGCATTGTTATTGTTTTATTCTAGCTTAATGCCTTATTCTTGCTTTATGCATTAACAATACACTGTGCAATGATTTTATCTGTATAAACAGTAAGCAAGACAAGCTCTTCACTTTATTACATTACAGTTGACAACAATAAGCCAATACCAATAAAATTTAAAATTCCTCACAAACTATGTATTGAATCCTGTGAAAGGGCACCAGAATGATGAACTGTATAGACATGGAGAGGAAAGAAAGAATACTCAATATCAGAGGTTTCCAAACTTTTTTGGGTTTCTGTCCCCTTGGTTCACAGACCACGTCCCTAGTGCCCCCTCTTCCTTTATGGCCATTACATAAAAACTATAAAGAATTTTGATTTATGATGAACTGTGAAAGAAAATAGGAACTGCAAATTCAAAGCAGTGACAAATAATTGCAAAAGTTATTCATGTCTATTTAAAGCTACAAATGAAATGATTTCTTTGTTTAATTACAGTGAAAACAATTTTCATCAACAATTTTAGAGCTCATATTAGTGGTGCAACTATTCAGTATTTCATTGCATTTTCACCTTTCAATGAGACACAACCTCAACATTATTCTGAATGTCACTCAGGAGTCTCAAATCCCCATGTTCAGTAATCTGCAGTCTGTTTCATTGCAATAAAACAGCACTCCACTAACTATGAGGTTGGAAAGGCAATAAAGAACATCTTGACCTTTTTCCACAGTGCAGGATAGCGTTCAGAGATTTCTTTCTGCAAAAGTCTTGATATGATATTTTGAACCTCAGGTTCAACTCAAAGTCATTTTGTAGTCTTCCTCCATTCTTCCTGTTAATTCCTTGTTATAAATGTTCAGGGATAAATTTATTAACCAATTCAGAACTTGGATCAAGAGAAAATCCTATAGTTTCTCTGACATGTCTTTATGCGACACACTCACCCAGGTAGGCACAGTATACTTAAAGATAATCATCTGGTATTCTTCCTGTTCCAACTCAGAGTAGCTCAGAAATTGGAAAAGGTGATGATTCTAAGTTTGCACTTAAATAGTGTTAATTTGGGCAGAAATGTGGAGAAAACTGATTTGACTTTGATAAAATTCACATCATTTCCTTCCAATTGAAGACTGATTTCATTAAACTTTCCAAATAATTCTGACAAATAAGCAATATCATGCCTAATACTCGAGTTGATTACTGAACGAAGCATTCGAGTCTTCAAAGAATTTTATCACAGTTTCAAAAGGGTCATAAACGCGTCTCATGCAGTTTCCTTCTGAGAGCCTTTTGACTGCTGTGTGCAACAACAAGCATTCAAACTGTTCATTATTCTCAATACAAAGCTCTTGAAATGGTCAAGAATTGAGAGCATGGGACTTGATTTTATTTACCGCTGTGATAACAGTATTTATTGATTTGTCCAGCTGATCACGACAAGATATTTTTGTGTCAAGATATTGTCCGTAAATTACACAATGAATGGTAAATATGTTAGATATAGCTCTTTTTTCAAGAATGGAATAATCCCACAGTGTGTTCTGTCATTGATGGTACCCTATGTGTTACATAAGCAAGAATGTTGGTGAATGGAATGTCCTTTCCTTTGAAAAATTGCTCAGTAATCTGAAATATTGAGACCCTTTCGTATCTGTTTCTAGTCCCCTTGCAAATAACAGCTCTTAAACCATGCTTTCATCTTTTATGAAGCGAACATAACCAAGAAGCAAAGATTCGTTGCCTGGCAAAGTTATCTCCATACATCAGCGATTTATCAGTTGAGTCGTGGGTTTGAGAAATGCAGTCAAGACCATTCAAAAGGGAAGATTCTGAACTTTACTCCATTGAACTCCATACTCTAGTTTACAAGAATTGTGATTAGAGTTTGGGGAATCATACTAGCTAACGCTGTACTACGGTGCTGATTGGCAATAATGTGCGGGATGGGCCCAGAAATAACAATTTCTTCAATCCAGATTTCTCATGATACAAAAGTGTCACATTGCTTTTCAACAACTATAATGTGCTTCGAGCAAAGTCTAAGAGAATGGTAGGTTAACAAGAGATGAGGTGATTACATCATCATTGTAATCAATTATGAGGCACTAAGGATCAAATGCTTATAATAAGGAATCTATTTTTAAAATTAAGCCTGTAATCCCTTAGCTGCCCCCTTGCTGCTGCGCCCTCCCCCACTGCCCCCTTTATTTCTTAACGCTTCGTTAGAAACTCGCACCGCCCCCACCCCCCACCAGGGTGATATCACCCATTTTGAGAACCACTGCTCCACATGAACTTGAAAATAATTTTAAATACTACTTTTTAATAAAAGCACTTTTAAATAACAAAAAAATAGATCACTCAGAAGCATAAATGAAACAATCAAAAAATATAGGGAGGTGCTTTAACCAGCATTTTAAAAGATGTATCATGGGTTAAATAGTTAAAAGTGAACAATTAGCTACCAAAGCATGCAATAAAAAGAACTGATTTATCACAATGCTGATCACCCGCTCCATTCAACTTGTCACAATTTCCACAGCAACAGCCAATCACTGCAGGACCTCCACGTATTGTCTTGCAATCACGGTAATCCAACCAGAAAATGTGCAATCGCAAACACACTCACACTATGCAATTAACTTTGTGCTTGATGGCTTTAATTTAATTAGGAATACTATAGATGTACTGATGGATTGCAGCTGCTGAGGTGAAGCCCAGATACTGAAAGAATGAATACATTCACTTGTTCCCTTATTTGGTGATATACTGTAAGTTAGACAGAAACAGCTTTGAGGACATTCTTGTTTTCTAAAGCATCTGAATATTATAAAATGTGGGATACTTCTTTTCCACAAATAATTTCCTTATTTATTTCATTAAACACCAGAGTCAAAGCAACTCATAAGCCAGATTTTTTAGCATTACTTGCAGCTGAACAAATATTTCAGAAGTCCTTTTATGTTCAGGTAACAATATGCTTTGGCATTCTACTTTGAAAGTTTTTCTATTTTTTTCTAATTGTGACAGTTAAGTTAAAGGTAATTTTGTTTATTTACATCTCCTATCCTCATTTTTCTGGTCTTCTGTTGCACGTCTCTCCCTCAGGTGAGATCTTTCCTAACTACTCAATTTCCCACTGTTGGCTACGATACATGGTTAGTCACCACAGAATTATTTTTCAATTGTTCATTTACAATTATGAATTAGCCAGTTCTGTTACAAGATCATTAATTTGATACATGTGCAGAAACTGTAAACTATTACTCTATACTGATTAACTATTTCACTGTGTAACTGTTCTATCTTCAAAACAAATGACAAAAAGTTCATCTTTATGTCCCTAAAGTTATTGCAATAACATGATTTTTCAGCATTTCAGTAAAGATTTTTTAAAGTTCACACAAAAACTGCAAGTGCCAGAAATAATTACTGACAGAAAATCATGTACTTAATAGTCACACACCTTTCGAAATTTGGTTTTAATAGAATGACTAAAATTTAGTTTAATCATGAAAGTGTATAGGAATGTATATAAAAGCAATGCCCTCAGAACAGAATTGTTGTAACTGAGTTCCCACTCAAAATTCAATGCAGATAACCTGTTAGGAAGCAAAAGTTGAAAATTCCATAGTACTGAATGGGCCAGGAAAATACCAAGAACTAAGATTTCCACTCCAGCACTCAAGTACATTTAAACATAAACCATGAAAATATTAGGATACACACGTCACTGAAATTCAGGTAATTCCAAAAGTAGCTCAACCATATGCACTTAAGAAACCATATCCAACCTACTGATTCCAAACAATATTTCTGTTAATTAGAACCTAAACATGATACACAAAATGTTAAATCAAACACATAAGTACCTTTGTACATTTAAAACATGAACATTGACAGGTTAGATTACTGAATTAGTGTTTTATTATTTTACTGCAAGCTATTTCTTCTCTGTAGTTAATATTCTTGCCTTCTTAGTGAATGAGAACAAAATTAATATCCCTTACTTTATTAACATCTATGAAGAAAGACAAACAGGAAACAAAATCATAATTTATCACTGTAAACATACCAAGACTATGCTCATGAATCAACAATGTATCCGAGAACCCAGACTCTGTGCAATCCAAGGGAAGAATACCTGAGGAATCGAACAGCATGATGCCATATATTAGCATTGCACATAAAGCAGCATTTACAGAAAGATCTGTCACATTATTATTTACTTACCAACCACTTCATCATTTGGCTTAAAGAAACTCACTTTTGGTCCAACTGAAAATAAAATACAAGAATATTATAAAATTCAAACAAATAGAAGACATTATTGGTCATTTAAAAGATAGAGATAAACTTCAGAAGGCCTTGGACAAAGTGCCAATTGTGAGCTGCTTAACAAGTTAAGAGCCCGTGGTATTACAGGAAAGATACCAGCATGGATAAAGGAGTGGCTGATTGGTAGGAGGCAAAGAGTGGGAATAAAGGGAGTCTTTTCTAGTTGGTTGCCAGTGACTAGTGGTGTTCCACAGGAGTATGTATTGTGACTGCATTTTTTTAACATTATATGTCAATGACTTGGATGATGGAATTAATAGTTTTTTGGGCAAGTTTGCAGACGATACGAAGATAGGTAGAAAGGCAGGTAATTTTGAGGAAGTGGAGAGGCTATAGAAGGACATAGACAGATTAGGAGAACAGGCAAAGAAATGGCTGACAAAATACAGTGTCACGAAGTGTACGGTTTGCTAGAAGAAATAAAAGCGTAGTCTATTTTCTAAATGGAGAGAAATTTCAAAAATCTGAGCTACAAAGGGACTTGGGAGTCCTCATATAGGATTCCCTAAAGGTTAATTTCCAGGTTGAGTTGGTGGTGAGGAAGGCAAATGCAACGTTAGCATTCATTTCAAGACGACTAGAATATAAAAGCAAGGATGTAATTTTAAGGCTTTATAAAGCACTGGCAAGGCCTGACTTGAAGCATTGTAAACTGTTTTAGGCCCCTGAACTAAGGAAGCATGTAGTGACATTGGAGAGAGGCTTGTCATATGAGGAGCGTTTGATGGCTCAGGGTCTTTACTGACAACTGATTGACAGATGACGCAATAGCCACAGCTCTACACACCATCCTTTCACATCTGGAAAAGAAGGACGCTTATGTGAGAAAGCTGTTCCTGGGCTACAGTTCAGCATTCAACACTATAATTCCCTCCAGGCTCGACAAGAAGCTCAGACCTCGGCCTTCACCCTGCCTTATGCAGCTGGATCTTGACTTCCTGTCAGATCGCTGGCAGGTGGTAAGAGGGGGACCCTCACCTCTGCCCCTCTGCCCCTCAACACAGGTGCCCCTCAGGGCTGTTTCCCAAGCCTTTACTCTCTGTATACCCATGACTGTGTCACCACCCACAGCTCCAATCTGCTAATTAAATTTGCTGATGACAGTACACTGATTGGCCTAATCTCAGATAATAATGAGGCAGCCTGCAAAGAGGAAGTCATCTCCCTGACACAGTGGTGTCAAGAAAACAACCTCTCCCTCAATGTCGCAAAAACAAAGGAGCTGGTTGTGGATGACAGGAGGAATGGAGACAGGCTAATCCCTATTGATATCAATGGATCTGGGGCTGAGCGGGTGAACAGCTTTAAGTTCCTCAGCATACACAATACCAAGGATCTCATGTAGTCTGTACACACTGGCTGTGTGGTGAAAAAAGCACAACAACATGGTTGAATAAGTTTGGTATGGGCCCCCAAATCCTAAGAACTTCCTACAGGGGCACAACTGAGAGCATCCTGACTGGCTGCATCACTGCCTGGTATGGGAACTGTACTTCCCTCAATCGCAGGACTCTGCAGAGAGTGGTGTGGCCAGCCCAGCACATTTGTAGATGTGAACTTCCCACTATTTAGGACATTTACAAGGACAGGTGTGTAAAAAGGGCCCAAAGGATCATTGGGGTCCCAAGTCACCCAAACCACAAACTGTTCAAGCTGCTACCATCTGGGAAGCAGTACCATAGCATAAAAGCCAGGACCAAAAGGCTTCAGGACAGCTTCTTCCACCAGGCCAACAGACTGCTTAACTAATGCTAACACAGCTATATTTGTATGTTATATTGACTGTCCTGTTGTACATACTACTTATTATAAATTACTATAAATTGCACATTGCACATTTAGATGGAGACGTAGCATAAAGATTTTTAGTCCTCATGTATATGATGTAAGTAATAAAGTCAATTCAATTCAATACAGAAGAATGAGGGGTGACCTAATTGAAACCTATCAAACATTAAAAGGCCTCGATAGAGTGGATGTGGAAATGATGTTTCCTGTGATTGGGGGGGGGGGGGGAGTGTAGGACTAGAGGACACAGCCTCAGAATAGAGGGGCATCCTTTTAGAACGGAGATGTGGAGGAATTTTTTTTAGCCAGAGACTGGTGAATCTGTGGAATACATTGTCACAGGATGCTGTGGAGGTCAAAATCTTTGGGTATATTTAAGACAGAGGTTGATAGATTCTTAATTCGTCAGAGCATGAAGGGATATGGGGAGGAGACAGGAGATTGGGGCTGAGAGAGAAATGGATCAGCCATGATGAAATTGTGGACCAGACTCGATAGGCAACTGGCCTAATTCTGCTCCTATATTTTATAGGCTTTTTAAAATATTTGTCCCATGTACATCAAAACAATGAAACAGACTGAAATGCATTGTTTGTGTCAATGACCAACACAATCTTTGAATGTGCTGAAGGCAATGCTTCCAGTGCCAACATAGCATGCCCACAACTAACTCACCTCACCTGTACACCTTTGGAATGTGGGAGGAAACTGGAACACCTGAAGGAAACTCAAACAGACAGGGGAAGAACATAGAAACTCCTTACAGACAGGGGCAGGAATGGAACCCAGGTCTTCTAATCACTGGCACTGCAAAGCATGATGCCTTCAATGACATCTATTATTATTTGTAACACAGCACAGCAGGAACTTATTTGAAAACAAAACAGCCGAAAAGAACTGTCTTCCATCCTACCTACTACAAAAAGCTCAGTTTATTTATCCAGTTAAGTCATACGGCTATTATCTAGCAATGAAACCATACAGATTCCAACTATGCCAACTTTCAAAATGTAGCAGAGTGTTGGGAAATCAAACAGATATTTGTAGTATGGGAGAGGAAAGAGGCAATTAGCCCAAATTTGGGAGACAGAACCAAGGTAGGACTTGTACAGTGAATGTTAGGACCCTGGGGAGTTTTATGGAATAGAGGGACCTGGGAGTATAGGTGCAGTCTTCCCTGTAAGCAGTCTCAAAGTAGACAGGCTGGGTGAAGAAGGTATTGATCACAATGGTCTTAACCAGTCAGGGCATTAAGTAAAGGAGTTGGGAAATTATTTTGTATTTATATAAGACAAACAAAAGGAATTCTGTAGATGCTGAAAATCCAAAGCAACACACACCAAATGCTGGAGGAATTCAGCAAGTCAAGTAGCATACATGGAAATGACCATGCAGTCGACATTTTGGACCAAGACCCCTATTTAGGACTCCTGAAGAAATTGAGGGGTGACATATTAGAGGTATCTACAATAATGTGCAAAAATCTTTGGTACATATATGTAGTTAGGGTGCCTAAGACTTTTGTACTGTACTGTATATTGAATACAGGACCCTGGTGAAGGATTTTGTCAAATGCTGCAAGAATCATCTGCAGCTCCTAATTCAGTAAGACAAAGGAGATGGCAATGGACTTTAGGAAAACTAAGTCTGCATTGCTCCCTGTTACTGTTGATGGTGAGAACCTATAAGTATCTGCGGGGTGCACCTGGATGCCAGACTTGAGTGGAGAACCAACACAGAGGCTGTGTACAAGGGCCAGAGTCGCCTCTACCTCCTGAGGAGATTGAGATCCTTTGGAGTATGCAGGCCTCTCCTTCACATATTCTACCAGTCTGTTGTTGCCAGTACAATCTTCTATGCAGTGGTGTGCTGGGGCAATGGCATCAACATGGGTGATGCCAACAGGCTCAATAAACTGATTAGAAAGGCTGGCTCTGTTATAGAAGTCAAACTGGACACACTGGAGGCTGTAGTAGAACAAAGGACCTTACGGAAAATCCTGGCATTTCTGGAAAATGTTTCTCACCCTCTGCATGCCTTCTTGGGTGAATAGAGGAGGACTTTTAGTCATAGACTAAGACAACCGCGCTGCTGCAGAGTGCCATACAAGGTTATTTTTACCCTCGGCCATTAGGCTCTATAATGGATCAACCTATCGCTGGAGAAGTGATGATCCCCTTCTGTTAGGCTATTTGAGGTAATGATTTAAAAAGGACAACATCTTCATGTTAAGGGTGGTGCATATATGGAATGAGCTATCAGGAATACTGGTTGAGGCAGGCACATCAGCGACATTTAAAAGACATCTACATAAGTACATGGATAGGAGAGGTCTGGAGGGCTATGGGCCAAATGCAGGAAGGTGGGCCCCAGCTCATTGTCAGCATGAACCAGCTGCATTCAAGGGCCTGTTTCCATGCTGTATGACTAGAATTCTACTCCTTTATATAGTTTTACATGATAATCATTCATGGAGAGTTGAGGGGAAATAGAACCTTATCACTGTAACTTGAAAATAGGAATTCAGATTAACAAAAACCTCTAAGTGTAAAAAATGTTATTGATTAAAGAAAAGAAACATCACTATGACATGCAACACATACACAAAGTGCTTAAGGAATTCAGCAGGTCAAGCAGCATGCATGGAAATGAATGAACAGCCAGCGTTTTAGGCTGAGACTGGATGTAAACTTTCAGCCTTTTAGAAGTAAAAATAGTGAAATGCTGTGCATTGTGGAGACAGCAAATGATCTTTCAACAGAAAGGGGGATAGTTAGAGATGAAAGTTTTAAAAATGCAGCAAAAAAGGGTGGCAATACAGAGCAAGAAAGAAGGCCTGTGATAAAATGGAAGGCAGAAAACATTAACAAAGAGAACAGGTGACAAAAACAGGTGGTTTTAGAGAACAAAAAGGTAGTTTGAAGAAGAGAGTAGAGCAATAATGTAAAATTACCAGGGTCATGTGGGAAGACTGCTGGAAATCTGAATGAAAATGTCAAGAACGCCAATTATCTGTAATTGCTGACTTCAAATACATGTAATGTGCCTATTTGGAACTCAATGTGCTATTTCTCAAATTACGTTAAGCTTTGTTGAGACAGTATAGGAGGCTGAAAGCACGAGTCAAAATGGGAATAACATTACAATGAAAGTGGCAGGTGGCTAGAAGATCAGGGCTTACACTTGCAGAGTGAACAGTGGGGTACTCAAAAGCAGTTACTCAGTTGTGTCCATTCATATCAATGGAGAAGGTACATTGTGAGCAGCAAGTACATGACACAAAACTGAAAGCGGCAAATAGGATAGGAAGTGAAGACAAAGAGAATTCTATCCAACGAGAGCAGTGAAAGCAGAAAAATGGAGAGTCAAGTGTTACTTTTGCTGAGCTTGCCAATGTAATATAGAAGGGTGGTGAGAGAGTGGAACAAGTTGCCAGCAGAAGTAATGGATGTGGGTTCAATTTCAACATTTAAGAGAAACTTAGATATGTACATGGTTGGAAGGAATAAGAATGGCTATGGTCCAGCTGCAGATCAATGGGACAGCAGAATAACAGTTGGACATGAACTCGATGGGCTGAAAGGCATGTTTTGGTGCTCTATGACTTTGAAGTTCATGTCTTCAGAACAGATGTGGGAATGGAATGTTTACAGGTGTTGGTGGGAAGGGAAGAAGTTATGGCATTTGTGGGAATCTGTAGACTTGTAATGGACAATGATTGCTCGCCTATTCCGAATATAGGAGAGCAATCAGAAATGGATGAGGTGAAGGGAAGAATCTGACAGAAATTATAATCGATTTTTATTTCTGATGTCCTTGAATAGTTTGTCCTTTTGTGAGTCTTTGTGCTCCATATTGTACTTAATTATATAGTTTTCAACTCTTGTTTTCACTAAGGTCTAAATTCACAGTACACTTATCAAAGTATGTATACATTATATAACCTTGAGATTCCTCTCCTAACAGGCGGCCAAGAAACAAAGTAATCAAAAAGAACCCATTAAAAAAAAGACCATCAAACACCCAATATGCAGAGAGAAAAAAAATAAATCATGCCAGCAATAACCATAAGCAAACAGTGTTCTGAACTGAAGTCTACGAAGGGAGTCCAATATGTAAAGCTCAACACAGAACCAAGTAAATATTGCGGAGCAGTGAGCTGAACTGGCCCATCCCACGACTCGGGCCCGACACCCAATCCTTTTCAATCTGGCCCAGCGCCTAAATCAATGTCCAAACATCAGGCTCCATCACCTTGATACACTCCAGGGCCTTGACTGCCTTGATTAGGTCTGTTCCTGACCTTTCCAATTTGGCATGGTGCTTAAACCTTCGTCCAAACATCGGCTTCAGTCGCCTCGATACACTCTGGTGTCTGGACTCCGTTGACTCAATTCAGCCTGTACCTGACCTTTCTGATTCAGCACTGTACTTAAGTCAATCGACTCTCGGGTTTTTCTCTCTCTCTCTCTCTCAGCGAAGAGCCCATTGCCGCATTGAGCCTTGGTTCTGTCACATTGAATTGCCTCAAAGTCCAAAGGGAAGTAGTTACAGACTATTACTTGCAATGATAGTTTGCCAGAAAAAGTGTGATTAACAAAATATTCAGTTTTTTTTCCCCCTTGTTTTGGTAGCCACCAGCCAGAAGGTGCTGAAATTCATAGAAACATAGAAAATAGGTGCAGGAGTAGGCCATTCGGCCTTTCGAGCCTGCACCGCTATTCAGTATGATCATGGCTGATCATCCAACTCAGAACCCTGTACCTCCTTTCTCTCCATACCCCCGATCCCTTTAGCCACAAGGGCCATATCTAACTTTCTCTTAAATATAGCCAATGAATTGGCCTCAACTGTTTCCTGTGGCAGAGAATTCCACAGATTCACCACTCTCTGTGTGAAGAAGCTTTTCCTCATCTCGGTCCTAAAAGGCTTCCCCTTTATCCTTAAACTGTGACCCCTCGTTCTGGACTTCCCCAACATCGGAAACAATCTTCCTGCATCTAGCCTGTCCAATCCCTTTAGAATTTTATATGTTTCAATAAGATCCCCCCTCAATCTTCTAAATTCCAGTGAGTATAAGCCTAGTCGATCCAGTCTTTCTTCATATGAAAGTCCTGCCATTCCAGGAATCAATCTGGTGAACCTTCTTTGTACTCCCTCTATGGCAAGAATGTCTTTCCTCAGATTAGGGGACCAAAACTGCACACAATACTCTAGGTGCGGTCTCACTAAGGCCTTGTACAACTGCAGTAGAACCTCCCTGCTCCTGTACTCGAATCCTTTTGCTATGAATGCCAACATACCATTTGCCTTTTTCACTGCCTGCTGTACCTGCATGCCCACTTTCAATGACTGGTGTACAATGACACCCAGGTCTCGTTGCATCTCCCCTTTTCCTAATCGGCCACCATTCAGATAATAATCTGTTTTCCTGTTCTTGCAACCAAAGTGGATAACCTCACATTTATCCACTTTAAATTGCATCTGCCATGAATTTGCCCACTCACCTAACCTATCCAAGTCACCCTGCATCCTCTTAGTATCCTCCTCACAGCTAACACTGCCGCCCAGCTTCGTGTTATCCGCAAACTTGGAAATGCTGCATTTAATTCCCTCGTCTAAATCATTAATATATATTGTAAACAACTGGGGTCCCAGCACTGAGCCTTGCGGTACCCCACTAGTCACTGCCTGCCATTCTGAAAAGGTCCCATTTACTCCCACTCTTTGCTTCCTGTCTGCCAACCAATTCTCTATCCACATCAATACCATACCCCCAATACCATGTGCTTTAAGTTTGCACACTAATCTCCTGTGTGGGACCTTGTCAAAAGCCTTTTGAAAATCCAAATATACTACATCCACTGGTTCTCCCTTATCCACTCTACTAGCTACATCTTCAAAAAATTCTATAAGATTCGTCAGACATGATTTTCCTTTCACAAATCCATGCTGACTTTGTCCGATGATTTCACCGCTTTCCAAATGTGCTGTTATCACATCTTTGATAACCGACTCTAGCATTTTCCCCACCACCGATGTCAGGCTCACTGGTCTATAATTCCCCGGTTTTTCTCTCCCTCCTTTTTTAAAAAGTGGGGTTACATTAGCCACCCTCCAATCCTCAGGAACTAATCCAGAATCTAAGGAGTTTTGAAAAATTATCACTAATGCATCCACTATTTCTTGGGCTACTTCCTTAAGCACTCTGGGATGCAGACCATCTGGCCCTGGGGATTTATCTGTGTTTAATCCCTTCAATTTACCTAACACCACTTCCCTACTAACATGTATTTCCCTCAGTTCTTCCATCTCACTAGACCCTTGGCCCCCTATTATTTCCGGAAGATTACTTATGTCCTCCTTAGTGAAGACAGAACCAAAGTAGTTATTCAATTGGTCTGCCATGTCCTTGTTCCCCATGATCAAGTCACCTGTTTCTGACTGTAAGGACCTACATTTGTCTTAACCAATCTTTTTCTTTTCACATATCTATAAAAGCTTTTACAGTCAATTTTTATGTCCCCTGCTAGCTTTCTCTCATAATCTTTTTTCCCTTTCCTAATTAAGCCCTTTGTCCTCCTCTGCAGGACTCTGAATTTCTCCCAGTCCTCAGGTGTGCCGCTTTTTCTGGCTAATTTGTATGTTTCTTCTTTGGACTTGATACTATCTCTAATTTCCCTTGTCAGCCACGGGTGCACTACCTTCCTTGGTTTATTCATTTGCCAAACTGGGATGAACAATTGTTGTAGTTCATCTATGCAATCATTAAATGCTTGCCATTGCATATCCACCGTCAACCCTTTAAGTATCATTTGCCAGTCTGTCTTAGCTAATTCATGTCTCATACCTTCAAAGTTACCCTTCTTTAAGTTCAGAACCTTTGTTTCTGAATTAACTATGTCACTCTCCATCTTAATGAAGAATTCCACCATATTCACCAGTGCCATCTTCAACTGGAAGTTGTCATTGGCCATTCTACATTTTTATAAGGCCAGAGAGTGAGTTGATGACAAAGTGGGTGTGGAAAAGCAAGGCGAGGCAGGGCAGAGAGAGAAGGAAGGAAGGGGGTTGAAGTAGCTGATCACAAAGCCACAGGGGAAGGTAGGCTCCAAGACTTTATGATGAACATACATTTACTTTCAACATGGAATAATATTGTACAGCAAGGAATCATTATTAATTTTTGAAGCAGCCAGAGTAATGTTAAGTATCCCATCAGGCTCTGGGACGACACTCCTCTGGCTACAAGGAGGCTGGGAACTAAGGACAAATCAGCACAGAGAAGGAATATCACACGATTGAAACCTAGTCAGTACCAACCTGAGAGCACAGCTGTGACCACTTGGCATCCTACTGTGAGCTATCCCACTGGGGACCACCAGAGAACAGAAAAAGCAAATGGAACTGTTTGGCAACTGAAGTTTTGTGAAAGGGACTGTCTGACAAATTGCAAAAGCACAGATATTGATAATTTCAAAACTGATGGTTGAGGTGATTGTGGAGTGATGCCAGCAAGGATTTGAAGATGTTCAAGACTGCCTTCCCCTGTGGCTTATTGATCATCTACTTCAACAACCTCCCACATCCTGACTCTTGCTTTTCCTCACTTTCAGGCCTTACAAAAATGTAGACTGGCCAATTAGACATGACTTTTCAACTCCTGCTTCCAGTATATAACCAAGTACACACCGAGCACAAAGAGTCACAAAGGACAAAGAAACGTATAATCTTATGGATAACGATTGGAATGGCAGCAGTGGATATGGCAATGAAGAACTAAGTAATATTTGGAAGGTATGCAAAAAAACTGGATGAAACAGTCTCTTATGAGATAACCAGGGACTCCAGTGACCAACCACTGAAGAAGGGACTCAGAAGAACTTACCAAGATTAAACCCTGGCCAGGTTCATCAAGTTTTCAACATTGGAAGTTGTGAAATTAAATGAAGAAGAGGTGCAACTGAAACAGTTAACATCTCATTTGAAAATAGGTAATGCAATTTTGAACTGTCTGAACTAATTGCAATTCATAAAATATCATTAATAGGCAAAGTCATTGGTGTGTATTCATGTTCTGCATTTAACTGGCAGCATTTTTTTCTCCTAGTCCAGTAATGGTAAGACAATATTCCCCTATCACCAGTCTTAATGACTTTAGATAAGGTCCAGGAGCTGCACGTTACTCTCTTAATGAAGCCTTGAAAGTTCAAAGTAAATTTATTATCAAAGTACGTATATGTACCATAAATATCCTTGGGATTTATTTTCTTGCAGGCATACTCAATAAATCCATAGAATAATAACCATAACTGAATCAATTATAGACCGCACTATAGTGTAAAAGTCAACAAACCATGCAAAGACCAAAAGAAAGAAATAATAATAATAATTAAATAAATAGGCAATAAATATCGAGAACACGAGATGAAGTGTCCTGGAAAACAAGTCTATAGGTAGTGGAGGTCACCAATGATGGATGCTGCTTTCCTGCGACATCACTCCAAGCAGATGTGCTCAATGGTGGGGAGGGCTTTACACTTGATGGACTGGGCCATATCCACTATGGTGATCCAGCCAGTCAATATACTCTCCACTTCTACACATCTATAGAAATTTGTCAAAGTATTAGATGTCATTCCAAATCTTCACAAACTCTTAAGGAAATAATAACACAGAGGAATTTAAAGTTGCTGATCCACTCCACCTCTGATAAGGACTGGCTCATAGACCATAGGTTTTCTGAAGTCAATAATCAACTCCTTGGTCTTGCTAACATTGAGTAAGAGGTTGTTGTTTTGGGACTTCTCAGCTAGATTTTCCATCTCCCTCCTATATGCGGATTCATCACCACCTTTGATTCAGCCTATGACTGTGGTACCATCAGCAAACTTGAATATGGCATTGGAGCTGTGTTTAGCCACACAATCATAACTGTAAATCAAGCAGCTCAGGAAGCTAAGCACGCAGCCTTGAGGTGCATCTGTGCTGATGGAGATTGTGGAGATGTTATTGACAATCTAAACTGACCAGGTTCTGCAAGTGAGGAAATTGAGGATCCAAATGCACATGAGATATTGAGGCCAATGCCTCGGAGCTTATTGATTAGTTTTGAGGGGATGATGATATTGAATGCTGAGCTGTTGTTGATAAAGAGCATTTTTGCTGTCTAGATGTTCCAGGATTGAGTGAAGAGCCAATGAGATAGCATCTGCTGTGGATCTGTTACTCCGTTAGGCAAATTGGAACAGATCTAAGTTGCTCCTCAGGCAGGAGTTGATATGTTTAATCAGCAACCTTTTAAAGCACTTCTTCATGCTGGATGCAAGTCCTACTGGATGATAGTCAGTGAGGCAGGTCACCATGTCCTTCTTGGCAACGGTAAAATTGAAACCTGCTTGAAGCAGATGGGTACCTCAGACTGCTGAAGCAAGATGGTAAAGATCTCAACTAGTTGATCAGCACAGGTCTTTAGCACTTGGCCAGTTACCCCATCTGGGCCGGATGTTTCTTGTGTGTACTCGCCCTCCAGAAAGCTGGTCGCACATTGGTCTCAGAGTCTGATAACAAAGGATCATCAGGGTCTGTGGGAGTTTGAGATGGTTCCTCCACATTTTGACAATCAAAGGTAACCAAATGCATTTTAGACTATAAGACATAGGAGCAGAATTAGCTCATTTGGATCATTGAGTCTGCTCTGCTATTCCATCACTTCTGATATTATCCCTTTCAACCTCATTCTCCTACCTTCTTCCCGTAATCTTTGATATCTTTACTAATTAAGAACCTATCAACCCCCACATTAAATATATCCAATGACTTGGCTTCCACAGCCATCTGTAGCAACGAATTTCACAGATTCACCATCCACTGGCTGAAGAAATTCCTCCTTATCTCTGTTCTAAAGGGATGTTCTTCCATTCTGAGGCTGAACCTTCTGATACTAGACTCCCCCACTATGGGAAACTCTATTGTATTTTGAACTCTGTTTCTTGTTACAATATCCAGTTTTTGCACAGAAAATTGTGATCAATGTCTTAGGGATAGATATAAAAGCTAGGGTGCCTAAGACTTTTGCATAGTACTGTATTTCTGTATTTGTCAATGTGGAGTGGAGAACGAGTTTGTAAATCTGGTGGGAGCAAAGGATGTTGGGAATGGTGAGGGTGAAGCATCACAGAAAGGGTGTGAGACAAATGGCAGAGAAGGACGTCTAGGGGTGCGGTTAGCATGGGTGCTGAGAAACTAAGCAAGGCCATTTGATTCCAAACAATTAGCTTAGTGATCATTACAGGATGTTTCTCTGGTGCTTCCTGCTCCCTTTCCTCTTCCTTCCCCTTTTTCCAACCACAATTCCCTTCTCTCTGCCCCCTTCCCAATCTGAGTTCATAATAGAGACCTATATCAGAATCAGTTTTATCATCACTCACATATGTCATGAAATTTGTTTTTGTTTCAGCAACAGTACAGTGCAATACATACAATCACTACAGCACTGTGCAAAAGTCAACCATCTACAATCGATCTGTTTATAAGAGAATGGGATAGATTAGGCATTAAATGATTTCAGGATCTTTTTGTTGGAGGGAATCTTTCTTCTTTTGAGCAGCTTTCAATGAAATATAACCTATCAAATACCCACTTTTTTCTATATCTACAGATTAGAGATTTTTTAAGATCTAAACTACATATATTTCCTACTAGCCCAGATAAGAACATAATAGATGTAATTTTTAATTTGAAACCTTTTGAAAATGGCTCAATATCTTATATTTATGGTCTATTGTCTGGATGGAGAATGGCTTCTTTAGATAAAATTAAAAAAGATTGGGAAAAGGATTTACAGACTTCATTATCTGACGAGACCTGGAGGGTTATTTTCAAAATGGTTAATTCTTCATCATTATGTGCTCATCATTCCCTTCTACAATTTAAAGTAGTACATAGGGCTCATATGTCTAAAGACAAGCTCTCTCGTTGATATATCTCCTTATTGCGACAGATGTAATAATGGAGAAGCTTCATTAATTCATATGTTTTGGTCATGTTCGAGCCTTGAAAAATATTGGAAAGATGTATTCCAAACTTTTTCTGTCCCCTCCCCCCCCCCCCATATATGCTCAATGGTTATGTGATGTTATGTCATGTTTAAATCTAGAGAAGATTCATTGTTCGTTTTCTGATTCTAACCAAGATTTTCAAACATTATGGGGACCCTTTCTGAACTATTTTAAAAATCTTTGAATTGTTATTAAAATATAGATCAGGGCTAATATTATAAAACACTATATGGTAAAGTACTCTTTTTTTCCCTCTTGTTTTTTTTTTTACCAACCAGCTTTGTCTTGGTAGGGGCTTTAGATTTTTTAAATAATATAGTTAACCATACTATTGTATTTCATCATTCAATTTATTTTATTTGATTGATCATCATTATGGGATACCATGATTGTATCAGTGTGATTTATATACAGTGCATTTTGTGCTATTTTATTTTGATTTATAATAAGTATCCTTATGAATTCGTATTTGTGTATATGAAACTTAATAAGAATATTGGAAAAAGAAAGAAAAGTCTTGGGCACCCAAGCTATATATATGTGCCTGAGACTTTTGCACAGTACTGCAAGAGCAAAGTGATTTTTAAAAATACATGCCAAGCACTACCATTTTCTGGATAAACCCTTGACCATCAGGGAAAGGATAAAAAAAAAGGATTACAAACTTACCCTCAATAACTATGCCAGCAACTTCTCTTCCAATTGGTAAGAAATTTTTCTGCATTTTTAACTCAGCCAGCAGCTAGATATAAAATTAATGTTTTAATAACAAAAAGTGATCAGTTGATGTTTCTCACTTTCCAAATAATATTCTGAATGCTTTACATAGAGATATTTATATTTTGTTAACTAAGAGTACAGGATAAATACTTTAAATTCATAATGTGCATCACTATGCAGAAAGACAAGGAGTGTTTATAATTGAACAGCCATTTCAAAAAGCAGGCAGACACATTGGAGTGCAAGGTTACCTCGCACTATGTAATTTAACGAGTTTAGGTAAAAAGAAATCAAGATTCCAGTACAATTGCTAGACAAGTTTGAAAGAACTTGGACTCCGTTTAACTTTTCTGTGATTAAAATAGGTTTAAGTTGGATTGTCCCAGAAATTAGTACTAGGACCACGTTTTTCTTCAGTATAGATAATTTGGATTTGAACAAAAAGAAGACAATTCAGAAGTCTGCTGGTAAAGAAAAAATTGGAATTTAAAAGGAAAAGATGAGTAAGAAGATTGTCAGGAGTACAAATGCAAAAGCAGAAACAGAATGTGGTGTTTTACAAATGGAAG
This sequence comes from Hemitrygon akajei, assembly GCF_048418815.1. Lineage (NCBI taxonomy): Eukaryota > Metazoa > Chordata > Chondrichthyes > Myliobatiformes > Dasyatidae > Hemitrygon > Hemitrygon akajei. The sequence goes on along the minus strand of NC_133128.1, from coordinate 17,832,052 downwards.
ACTAGAGTACAAATACATTTTTAAAAAAGCAAGTATGCATTTGCTTAAAACATTGGGGAAGATATTGTTACAGGACTAAATTTGTTACAAAGTGTAGTGGATGTGGCCCAGTCCATCATGGGTAAAGCCCTCCTCACCATTGAGCACAATGACATGGAGAACTGAAAAGCAGCATCCATCACCACCCAGGTCGTGTTCTCTTCTCGCTGCTGCCATCAGGGAGAAGGCACAGTAGCCTCAGGACTCACACCACCATGTTCAGGAACAGTTATTACCCCTCAACCATGAACAAAAGTGGTTAACTTCACTTAGTTTCATTTGCCCCATCACTGAAATGTTTCCACAACCTATGGGCTCACTTTCAAGGAGACATCATCTCATGTTCCTGATATTTATTATTATTTATTTCATTTTGTATTTGCACAGTTTGTTGTCTTTTGCACACTGATTGAATGACCAGTTGGTGTGGTCTTTCATTGATTCTTATATGGCTATTAATCTATAATGGATTTATTGAATATGCCCACAAAAAATGAATCTCAGGGTTGTACATGGTGACATATATACTTCGATAATAAATTTACTTTGAAGTTGAACTTCTGGCATGTCACTATGGAAATGATATTAAAACCATACAAAAAAGCATGGTTTAGAGTCAGCAGGTCTCAAAAATGTAATTATCTGCTTTAAATATATTCAATAACTTGGTCTCTACAGCCATCCATGGCAATGATTCCACAGATTTACCATGCTCTAGCTAAAGAAGTTTATTCTCATCTCTGTTCTAAGTGGACATCCTTCTGGTCTCAGTCCCACCCATTATAGGCAACATCCTCTCCACACTCTATCTATGCCCTTCAATATTTTATAGATCTCAATGAGATTCCTCCTCCCTCATTCTTCTAAACTCCAATGAGTACAGAACCAAAGTCATCAAATGCCCCAAGTACATTAACTTTTTCATTCCCAGAATCATTATTGTGAATGTCCTCTGGACCCTCTCCAATACCCGCAGATCTTTTCTTTGATAAGGGGCCCAAAATTACTCACAATATTCCAAGGGCTGTCTAATAAATGCTTTTTAAAGCATTACATACTTGCTCTTATATTCTAGTCCTCTTGAAATAAAGGCTAACATTGCATTTGCCTTCCTTACCATCCTGCCCAAATCCTACATGAGGACTCCCAAATCCCTTTGCACCTCTGATTTCTGAAATTTTCTCCCCATTTAGAGAATAGTCTTTACCTTTATTCTTTCTACCAAAGTGAATGACCATACACTACACCATATTCCATCTGCCACTTCTTTGTCCACTCTCCCAATCTATCCAAGTCCTTCTGCAGACTCCCTGCTTCCTCAACATAACTTGCCATTCAACCTCTTTGTATAGTCTGCAAACATGACCATAAAGCCATCAATTCTGTCATCCAAATTGTTAGCATATAACATGAAGAAATGGTCCAATACCAGCTCCTGCAGAAAACTACCAGTCACCAACAGCCAACTAGAATAGGCCTCCTTTATTACCACTCTGCCTCCTGTCAAGAAACCAATATTCTATCCATGCTAATATCTTTCCTGTCATATCATGGCCACCGATCTTGTTTAGCAGCCTTATATGCGCCACCTTGTCATAGGCTTTCTGAAAATACAGCTAACAACATCCACTGATTCTACTTTGTCTGTCCTGTCTGTTATTTCCTCAAAGAATTCCAACTGATTTGTCATGCAAGATACTTTATCATGTACCTCCAAGTATCCTGAAACCTCATCCCTAATAGTAAATTCAAACATCTTCCCAACCACTGAAGTCAGGCTAACTGAACTTTAATTTCTTGTTTCCTGCCTCCCTCCATTCTTCCAATCCTCTGGAACCATTCCAGAATCCATTGATTCTTGAAAAATCAGTACTAATGCCTCCACAATCTCTTCAGCTACCCCTTTCAGAACCCTGTGGTGTAGTCTATCTGCTGCAGCTGACTTATCTACTTTCAGCTTCCCAAGCACCTTCTCCTTAGTAAGCAACTGCACTCGTTCTGCCTCTTGACACTCTTGAACTTTTGGCATACTTCTAGTGTCTTCTACAGTGAAGACTGATGCACAGTACTTATTAAGTTTGTCCACCATTTCTTTCTCCCCCATTACTACCTCTCCAGTGTCATTTTGAAGTGGTCCCATATCCACTCTCACCTCTCTTTTACTCCATATATCTAAAGAAACTTCTGGTATCCTCTGAGATTTTTGGCTATCTTACATTTATATTTCATCTTTTCTCTCATGATTTTTTTAAAGTTGCCTTCTGTTGGATTTTAAAAGCTTTCCAATCCTGTAACTTCCCACTACTTTTTACTATACTATGTGCCCTCACTTCTGTTTTTATGCTGCTTTTGACTTCCCTTGTCACCCACTTCATCCTCCCCTTAGAACATTTGTTCATCTTTAGGATGTATCTATCCTGCACCTTCTGAATTGCCATCATGTCCCTAAATCTCTATTTAATATTACTTAACAAAGAGGACTCATTTCAGTGCAGTGATATTAAATAAGGTTACATATGATATTTGAAACTACAGACCTTTCATGAGATGGATTCAAGATTATGACAAATATAAAAGTAATAACATCTAAAACTTTATCTCCACATTCATAACCAATTCTGGAGTCAGTAATACAGGGCATCCAAATCATTCTTGAAATCACAAACATAGGTTTAGCTACAAAATAAAATGATAAACTGTATTTTCTATGATGCTTTAACTTATTTTTCTCTAATTGGCTTATTAATTTCATGCAATTCACAAGTCCTATCTAACTGGATACTTAGTAATGTCATACTCATTCTCTCGGGAAAACTATCCTGCATGTGGAGAAAACAGACTATAGATTTTGCTGACAACACAAAAGATTCTGCAGATGTTGGAAATATTGAGCAAAGTGCTGGAGAAACTTGCTAATATTTTCTTCTTCCCCTTCCTTTCCAGTCCTGATGAAGGTTTTCTGTCTGAAATGTCAACTGTTTATTTCTCTCCATAGATGCTGTCTGACTTGCTGAGTCCCTGCAACATTTTGTGTGTGTTGCTCTGGATTTCCAGTATCTACAGAATCTTTTATGTTTATCATACTTCTGTATTAATGTTCTTACCTCCCTATGACTTCTCTTATCACCTTGATTTTTTTGCAGTTTGTGTAAAAATAAACATGTGCCAATACAATGGGTATTTTTGTCGTGGGGCTTTCAGAGGGAAGGAAATGGAAAATGAACTAGCATGGAACACTAGCTCCATGTACTGCAGCTCACTTGCCTGGGGATCAAATCTACTTAGCTCTTCCTACCAAATGAGTAACACCTTCCAGGGATGATGTAGCTGGGACCCAATTACTTGCCCGAAGCATGGTAGTGAGAAATTGCAAAGATGCTGAGCGTTGTGCTCACATATGACAAAAGGCACTAAAAAAAGGTGCAGAAGTTGATTTGTGCTCTTCTAACTAGTTCAAGCAATTGTGTGATAAGAAAAGCTTTATTTACAAGGATAAATACAAATGTGGAAACTATCATACTATAAAAATATCTGAATAGAAATTTAAAACCCTAAATGATAAACCCAGAAGAAACTCAGTTAATCCAGCCACCTCTTATCTTGTAATCATCTTGTGGAACACTGAATTAGACTTACCTTTGTGTTCACAGGGCTGAATGCACAAACTTTAACCTGTATTTTGATATAATGATCATATACACTAGAAGGAGGTTCCTAGGAAATAAAAGAAAATGTTTTGTCAATCATACATCAATAATAACACTTTGTCATTGTGTCATCTTGAGTGAATACCTTGTTTATGCTTCACTGATATACCTCTCAGCGAAGCCAGAGTATATAGTTCAAGGTGATTGCACTAATCACATCACGAGGCTGCTGCTCCCTGTTGTCTTAATTCTGGAGCTATAGCAAAATAAAAATAAAACAGCACACACCAGTAAAGTCTCAGGAGGTCAAGAAGCAAGCACAGAAAGAGAAAAACCACTGCACAACTGCTTATGCTGATGAGAGTTTACCGGCACGTGTTGTTTTTGATTTTACATTTCCAGCAGTCTTACAATTTATTACAACTGGGCTTGCTTGGGGCCTGGATGTCTACGCATAGTGCAAATAAAAAAGTTTGAAGAAAATGAACGTACACACACACACACACACACACACACACACACACACACACACACACACACACACACACACACACACACACACACACACACACACACACACACACACACACACACACACACACACACACACACACACACACACACACACACACACACACACACACACACACACACACACACCCCTCTACCTTCATGTCAACTCCACATAGCCCTGCAGTTTCTCTGCTTTCAAGTCCCTTTTTGAATGCTGTAGTGGTATGTGTCTCCACTAAATTCCTAGCCATTCATTCAAGTTTCCAAACACATGCCATTTTTGGTTTTTTTAAATCAACTCCCTTCCTTGAATTGTGCTCTTCTACCAATGGCAAGATTTTCTCCCACCAAATCTGCTTCAAACATTGATGATGTTAAGACACTAGATGACCCCTCAAATTCTTTTGTGCCACAGAGAACAATCCCAGTTTCTCTAGAATATACCACTAAAGTAGCATAATTCAGAAATTACTTCTTTTGCACTCTCTCTTTCTAAGGCTCCCCCTTCTTTCCAGCATGGCGTCTTGAATTGCCAAACCAATGTTTTAGAGTCATAGAGAAACAGTCCTCTTACCCACTGAGTCCACACCAGCACAACAACAATTAACACTACCCTGTGGCGACCCATTTCCTAGCGCACTCGAACCGGCTCACAAATAGCCAGTGCGCCGGCATAAAGGCCAGTCCCAAAAGGGCGCCAAGTCTGCTTCACCAACAAAGGGAAAAGCCCGCGCGGGACTGTGAATACGTGCCCCCTACAGCATCCGCGCCCGGGGAGGGCGGGATCAAGGAGGCTTTAAAGCGAGGCCGCGAAGTTCGAATAAAATCTTTTTTAACTGCAGTTTACCGTCTCCGTGTCGTTATTTCAGCGCTGCGTGTAGCACACCGCTACAACCCTACATTATTCCTATTGTATTCTTCTTGCATTCTGTTCAACTCTCCCCAGATTCTACCACACACCTAAATTAGAGGAGCAATTTATGGTGGCCAATTAAGCTACCAACCTTAATGTCTTTGGAATATGGGAGGAAACTGATGCACCAGGAGGAAATATGCTGTGGGGGAACATGCAAGTTCATAAGAACATAAGAATCTAAGAAATAGGAGCAGGAGTAGGCCATCTGGCCCATCAAGCCTGCTCTGCCATTCAATAAGATTATGGCTGATCTGGCCATGGACTCATCTCCACCTACCTGCCTTTTCCTCATAACCCTTAATTCCCCTACTATGCAAAAATCTATCCAACCTTGTCTTAAATATATTTACTGAGGTGGTTTCCACTGCTTCATTCAACAGAGAATTCCACAGATTCACCACTCTCTGGGAAAAGCAGTTCCTTCTCATCTCTGTCCTATACCTACTCCCCAAATCTTAAGGCTATGTTCTCTAGTTCTAGTCTCACCTATCAGTGGAAACAACTTTCCTGCCTCCATCTTATCTATCCCTTTCATAATTTTATATGTTTCTATAAGATCCCCTCTCATTCTTTTGAATTCCAGTGAGTACAGTCCCAGGCAACTCAATGTCTCCTCACAGTCTAACCCCCTCATCTCGGAATCAATCTGATGAACCACCTTTGCACCGCCTCCAATGTCAATATATCCTTCCTCAAGTAAGGAAACCAGAACAGCACACAGTACTCCTGGTGCGACCTCACCAGTACCCTGTACAGTTGCAGCATCACCTCCCTGCTCTTAAATTCAATCTCTCTGGCAATGAAGGGCAACATCCCTTTTGCCTTCTTGATAGCCTGCTGCACCTCCAAACCAACCTTTTGTGATTCATGCACACGTACTCCCAAGTCCCTCCACACAGCAGCATGCTGCAATTTTTTTTTACCATTTAAATAATAATTTGCTCTTCCATTTTTTCTTCCAAAATGGATGACCTCACATTTAACAACATTGTACAAACAGTGTACTCCATCTGCCAGAGCTTGCCCATTCACTTAACCTATCTATATCTCTCTGCAGAATCTCCATATCTTCTGCACAATTTGCTTTTCCACTCAATTTAGTATCATCAGCAAACTTAGATACACCACATTCGGTCCCCTCTTCCAGGTCGTTAATGTATATTGTGAGTAGTTGCGAGACCAGCACCGACCTGTGGCACACAGCCCGCCACTGATTACCAACCAGAGTAAAACCAATGTCTCCCAACTTTCTGCTTTCTAATAGTTAACCAATCCTCTATCCATGTCAATACATCACCCCCAACTCTATGCATCCTTATCTTATGGATAAGTCTTTTATGTGGCATCTGATCAAACGCATTCTGGAAATCCAAGTAAATAACGTCCATCTGTTCCCCTCTATCCACTGCATTCATTATATCCTCAAAGAACTCCAGTAAATTTGTGTCAAAAAGGACCTGCCTTTGCTGAATCCATGTTGCATCTGCCTGATGGATCCATTTCTTTCCAAATGCCTCACAATTTCTTCTTTAATGATAGCTTCAAGCATTTTCCCAACTACAGATGTTAAACTAACTGGCCTATAGTTACCTGACTTTTGCCTACATCCTAAATTGAACAATGGTGTGACATTCGCCTCTTCCAATCAGCCTGGACTTGTACAGAATCCAGAGAATTCTGGCAAATTATCACCAAAGCCTCTACTATAAATTCTGCCACTTCTTTCAGTACCCTAGGATGTATTCCATCAAGACCAGAGGACTTATCTGTCTTCAGGCCCAAGTATGCTCAGCACTACCTCTTTAGTGATAGCTATTGTATCTTGGTCCTCACCTCCCATCGCATCCATAACATCTCTCTTTGGCATGTAAGACATGTCCTCCACCGAAGATCAACACAAAATGGTCATTCAAAGCCCTTGCCATTTCCTCATTACCCAATATCAATCCTCTCTTTTCGTCCTCCAAGGGACCTACATTCACTTTAGCCACCCTTTTCCACTTTATATAATAATGAAAACTTTTACTATCCATTTTTATATTTTGTGCTAGTTTATTCCCATAATCTATCTTCCCTTTCTTTATTGCTCGTTTAGTGGTTCTTTGTTGCTTTTTAAAGCTTTCTCAATCTTCCAGTTTCCCATTAGTCTTAGAAACTTTGTATGCACGAGCTCTTAATTTGATGCCTTCTTTTATTTCCTTAGTTATCCAAGGCTGGCTCTCCCCACCCTTACTGTCCTTGCTTTTAACTGGAATATACTTTTGTTGAGCACCTTGAAAAATTCCTTTGAAAGTCTTTCAATGTTCCTCAACTGTCCCACAATATAGCCTGTGTTCCCAGACTACAATAGCCAAATCCTCCCTCATCCCATTGTAGTCTCCATTGTTTAGGCATAATACACTATTCCACACTCTACTTGTATGAGAAACTAAATCATACTGTGATCACTCTTTCCAAGAGGATCCTTAACTACATGATCATGAATTTTATCTGTCTCATTCCACAGGACCAGATCTAACATAGCATGTTCTCTTGTAGGTTCACACTAACACCAGTCAAAGTTAGGATCTTGGGCATTTGAGGCAGCAGTTCTACTAGATGTGCCATTGTGCTTCCAAGATTCAAGGTTATACAAGCTCTTGTATTCTAAGTAATTCATGAAACCTTTCAAAAAAACTTTCCAAGTCTCTTGATTACTATACATGTTCCCAGATATCTGATCCTGTTCCCATTTAGAAGTATTTGTATTGCCCATTCTAATTATTACCATATGGAACACTTGATTTTTTTTTTCTACTGAATTTCTCCTGGAATATAGCCACTCATTCCACTAGCTTTGTCCAAATCCTCTTCATCACAATTCACAATCCGTTCAAGTTTTGTGGTCCTTAAATTTGAAAATGGAATCCTATAATCTCGAACTGAAGTCATTAATGCATGCCACACACACAAAATGCTCAGCAGGCCAGGCAGCATCTATGGAAAAGTGTACAGTTGAAGTTTCAGGCTGAGACCGTTCATCACAGCTGGACAAAAAAAAGATGAGGAGTGAGAGTAAGAAGGTAAGAGGGAGGGAGGGAAGGAAGAAACACAAAGAGATAGGTAAAACCAGGGCAGGGGAGGTAAGGGGTGAAGTAAAGAGCTAAGAAGTTGACTGGTGAAAAAGATACAGGGCTGGAGAAGGGGGAATCAGATAGGAAAAGACAGAGCCCATGGAAGAAAGAAAAGGGGGAAGAGCACCAGAGGGAGGTGATGGGTAGGTAAGGAAATAAGATAAGAGAGGGAAAAGGGAATGAGAAATGGTGAGGGTGGGCAGGGGGTCACTACTGGAAGATCAAGAAATCAATGTTCATGCCATCAGGTTGGCAGCTACCCAGATGTTGCTCATCCAACCTGAATGTGCCCTCATTGCGACAGTAGAGGAGGCCATGGGCTGACATGTTGGAATAGAAATGGGAAGTGGAATTAAAATGGGTGGCCACCTGGTGTTCCTGCTTTTTCTGGTGGACGGAGTGTAGGTACTTGGTGAAGTGATCTCGCTGATATACAGGAGGCCAAACTGGATACAGCACCAGATACAGCAGGTGACTCCAACAGACTCAAATGAAGTGTCACCTCACATGGAAGGTCTGTTTAGGGCCCGGAATGGTAGTGAAGGAGGAGGTGTAGGGGCAGGTGTAGCACTTGTTCTGCTTGCAAGAATAAGTGCCAGGATGGAGATCAGTGGGGAAGGACAAATATAGAAGAGAGTCGCATAGGGAGCAATCCCTGCAAAAAGCATAAAGTTCGGGGGGGGGGGATGGGGGTCAAGGGAAAGATGTGCTTGGTGATGGGATCCCATTGGAGATGGTGGAACTTATGGAGAATTATGTGCTGGATGTGGAGGTCGGTGGGGTTGTAGGTGAGGATAAGAGGAACCCTATCCCTGGTGGGGTGGCGAGAGAATGGGGTAAGGGCAGACGAGTGCGAAATTTAAGAACTGTGGTTGAGGGCAGTGCTGATGATGGAGGAAGAGAAGCCCCTTTCTTTGAAAGAGGAGGACATTTCCTTAGTTCTGGAATGAAAAGCCTCATCTTGAGAGCAGATGATGCAGAGATGGTGGAAGTAAGAGAAGGGGATGGCTTTTTAACGAGTGAAAGGGTGGGAAGCGGTATAGTCCAGTTAGCTGAGTGAGTCAGTGGGTTTATAACAGACATCAGTAAATAAGCGGTCTCCAGAGATACATTAGTCCACTGTATACTTCCCTCAAGTATGATAAACAATCACTGATAACTAAAGTGCTTCATATTTCTTGACACTGTCAATTTTCTATCCTTGTTACTTTTTATTTCACATGCTTGATTTTGATGACAAGCCTATCATGTGACACATGATCAAAGGCCTTTTGAAAGTTCTTTTAGATCACATCAACTATGGCTCTCTCATCAGCCCTATCACCTCATCCAAAATATTCAATCACGAAAATTAAGCACTCCTATAATAAATCCATGCTGAATTTTATTAATCAATCCACACTTGCCCACATGATTACTAATTCTATTCCCAATTAAGGTTCTGAAGGCTCCCTTCCCACAGATGAAACTGACTGGCCCATTATATCTGAATTTGTCCTCACAGGTTAAGGCCCTTCATATTTTGGTCACAACAGTCAACAGTTAAAAAATACCTTTCATTGAACTCTCAAAGAGTATATCAGTTACCGGTATTTCTTCTGTGCAGATATGTATTAAATTTGAACACATAGGAAGTCATTATGCTTAAGGACATCCAGAGTGCTGGAATCAATATAAAATAGGAGTGTAACTTTTGAATATGGATGATAGTTCTAAACTTCAATCTCAGCATTTATTGGCTCAAAATCATTTTGAATCAATATTTTAACGACAAGAACAGCAGAATAGCCTTGTGGAGTTGAATGGTGTCTCAATTCCATGTAATCAGATCAGGACAACAACCTTAAGCATGCATGTGTTTACTTTGTTTAATTTCCAAGTGCAGTGCTAACCTTATCTTGAAACACAAACTTGATATCTTCATTAGATTCTGCCAATTGGCAATACAGGCCCCTCATCTCGACCTAAGAAAAAACAAAGGAAAATGGTGCAGCAAATTACTAAGAACATAACAGCACATTGTAAAAGCTCCTTGGCCGACAACGTTGTGCCGACCCTTTAACGTGCTCTAAACTCAATCTAACCCTTCCCTCCTACATAGCCCTCCAGTTTTTTCTATCATCCGTGTGCCTAGGAGTTTCTTAAATGTTCCAAATGTATCTGCCTCTATCACCACTCTTCGCAGAGCATTCCATGCAGTCAACACTCTCCGTGAAAAAAAACTTCTCTGTCATCCCCCCACCCTTCTTTCCTTTGAAATAAGATACAAATTTCAAATTTATACATAAATGTTGCAAATCACATTTACTTGATATATTACAGTCTACTTTCCCCTTCCCTCACCCCCATTCAGGTTAAAATGGTGGCTCAACTTCAAGAAGAAAATCTCCAGAGAAATACTGGATACTAAGTATTTTTACTAGAAAGAAATGCAAGGTGTCTGAAGTTACTTCTATACATCGAAGATTTGAGGCATACAGATAATACAATTTCTGGAGGTTCAAAGCACATAGTGGCTGAAAATGTAGAATCAGGGCTCTCTTATCAAAGAGTTCTCAACCTTTTTTATGCTATCGACCAATGCCATTAAGCAAGGCGTCCCTTGACAACAGGTTGGGAACCCTTGTATCACACATCACTTGTAGATGATCACGACAATAGATTTGAATCAAGTTAATCAAACAGCTTGTTATTTTCTAGCTGAAAGCAAACTCATAAAATTATTATGCTTATCGGAGTTGATATTTGTACAATTTCACTTAAGCAACATGATGTAACAAATCTTCAGGGACCCAAATTCAATCCTTAATCTCAGGGGCTGCTGTCTATGTGGAGTTTGCAACTTGATATCTGTAGCATGTTCTGTCTTTCTCCCAACTATGAAAGATATGCTGGTAAATTAATTGGACGCTGTAATCTTAAATTGTGTTACTTTTTGTATAGGCAAGTGATAGAAATCATTGATGTGGAAAGAGAATGAGTTCCTGACTAGAAAGAACTATAGTCTGCAAATCAATGAATATGAATGAATCAACAACAGTGGAAGTAGACAGACCAATTGCCTTTGTTCTCGCCATGTGTTTGATGGAAATGGAAGCTGCCATTTTGTGAAGAGACTCTGTGTTCTCCATTTTGTGAACTTAAGTTGCATGGCCTGATTAATGTTTTAAATTGGGCACAATGACATTCCAGGTGATCTGCTGGACTAGGGATCCTTTCCAAATAAGAAGTATTTGAGAGGTGTTCTTTAGTTGGATATGACATGCTGGTTTGTGACTGTATTTGTCCCGTGTGATTCAAGCTGGTTGCTGATTGAGAACGAAGAACCATAAATTGCCAGTTGTCATTTACAAAAAAAGAGCAATACACGAATGCTGGCTTAGAGCATGTGGTGAACTACATATACCTGTCTGGACACGCCCCCCCCCCCCCCCCCCCCCCGCTGACTGCTCCTGTGGCTCCTCCCACAGACCCCGGTATAAAGGCGATTGGAGACACAGCCCCGGCCTCAGTCTCCAGGATGTAGTGTGGTGGTCAATTGCTGCTTGTTCTTTCTTCCAGCCAATAAAAGCCTATATCTCGCCTCACGTCTCCGAGAGTTATTGATGGTGCATCAGAGCAGACCCAATAAAAAGGTGTTAAAGGTCAATCAGGTGACCAATGACTCTGGAATACAAATTCACAAGAGTCCAATCATATTCCATTCAGCTTAGTGTTTGTTATTTGTAGGCTAACCCTGATTCAAAATCTCCCAGAATAGCAACAAAAAAGGAGTGATTAGAAACCATAAACACATCATAATATGAACTACAAAGTCCAATCCAACAAACCATGTCGATTAAACCTTGCCCAAGACCCAGGGGTCAGGCTCCATCCTCCAACAGCATCGAGAGAGAGGGAAAGAGGGTCCCTATACTTCCTTTGGGAGCAGTAAGCAAGAGGGAGAGAGAGGTCGTCACTTGCAGCCACCTTCCTCTGGCAGCAGTGAGCAAAAGGTTGGGAGATGGCACTGAAAACCCCCTCGCCTTCCACACCTGCCTCGATGATTTCAATCTTCCTCAGCACGTTAATTGGCAAGATCAGTGAGAAATGGAGTTAATCATGTGCTTGTGCCCCTTCTCCAGGCTTCTTGGCCTCGAAGCACACTTCACTCAAAGCTTCACAAAATACCTCAGAGACAGCACAATGCCACATTGCTCAATCACCCCAAAGACACTCCACCTAAATATAGATCACAGACTCCCAACAGTAGCAGAACCACATTTTTGAAAGAAAAAGATATAAAAGAAGTGAAAGAAGTAGTTTGTTGAACCATCTGGAGGATGTTGCCCTTGGTTGCATTGTTTGCTGGCACCATCTTTTTCCAGTTTGGTTTAATTGACCTTAAAATTATACAGTACTTCCAGCAGAGATCAATTTCTTAAGGAGTCATCACGATTCAAACTCAATGTACAAGTCTGCAAATATAACATTGCATTAGGGAAAATGGGTTTACACAGAAAATTAAATGCACACCTGCAATTCTTGTTTTCATTTTGTTGAAACATAAAATTTTAAACATAGGAACCATCTTGTCCAGTGTGCAAAGAACTATGTAGCAACATCGAGCAACAAGTCCTCAGCCCTGCAAGTCAAATATCTTCAACATTATTTCAAAACTTCATGAAACTTTCTTTCATTTTTTCATGCACTGAGTTCCAGACTCCAACCATCCCATTTGAAAAAGAAAAGCCTCTTCATCTTCTTTTAACTGTATAGCTCTAGTTTTTAAACTTTTATGAGAAAAGTGCCTTCATGTTTACTCTACCTATGTATTTCATAATTCTATTCACCTCAACCAAGTCATCCCTAAGCCTCTGCATTTCCAAAATCAGAATCTTATTAATCCAATTGATCTTTTCATCAAACACTTTTCAGTCCAGACCATGTTTTAAATCTTCTCTGCACCATCTCTAGTATATTCAATTTGTTTAGTAATGTGGTGCCTAGAAGTGAACTGTAGGCCAGCTTTAGCATAAACTGCCTGCTCTTATGCATCTTTTTAGACATGGTATTCTCTCCTGTTCAGAATCTGTAGACAAATTTTGCTTTGTTCCTTCACATCACTCAATATCATGGTATTTATTGGTAAATTGGGTTATTATTGACACGTAGTGAGGTATAGTGAAAAACTTGTTTTGCATGCTGTCTATACAGATAATTCCATTACAATATTGTACTGAGGTAATGTAACCGAGAACAAGAACCAAATGCAGAATTAAAGTGCAGTGAATGCAGACAATAAGGTGGAAGGCCATAACAAGGCAAATTGTGAGGTCCACTCTATCATACAAGGGAAATGTTCAATAATTTTTTTATCAGCAGGACAAAAGCTGCCCTTGAGCCTGGTGGTATATGCACAGGCTTTTGTATCCTTTGGCCAGTATGGGGGGGGGGGGGGAAGGAAGAAGAGAGAATGGTAGGGTGGGTGGGGTCTTTTGACTACCAATTCAGCGAGAAGTATAGATGGAGTCCATAGAGGAGAGGCTGTTTTTTGTGATGTGCTGAGCTGTACACACAACTCTCTGCAGTTTCTTGCAGTTACGTACAGAGCAGTTGCCACTTGAAGCCATGATGCATCCAGATACGGCAAGAAAAAAAACATGCCAAATTTCTTTAGCATCCTGAGCAAGCAGAGGTGGTGGTGAGCTTTCTTGACCATAGATTTGCATCTGCTGTACCAGGACAGGCTATTGGTGGTGTTCACTCTGAGGAACTTGAATCTTTTAACCCTCTCAATCTCAGCACCATTGCTGTAAATAGGAATACGTATACTGCCCCACTTCCTGAAGTCAATGACCAGTTCTTTTGCTATTGTATATTCCTACCAGTTTTGCACCTCCGTAACTGCATTACCTCTAGTCTCTGGATTAAATTTCATTTGCCTTAAGAATATAATCCTTACCTTTGAGCACTGATAGCTTTTTCTTCTCACCATCAACCACGTGGCCAATTTTTGTGTCATCTGCAGACTTCTTATATGCTTTTGAATTCAAAACTAAATCATTAATATTTATTGAAAATAATGGAGACCAAGTACTGTGTCCTGTGGAACCGCACTGATAACAGCGTCCCAGTTTACACTCTTCTGTGGACTTTGACACTTTTGACCAGACTGCCATACACGACCCTGTCATAATTCTAGCTAAAATTAATCAGCTGCATAAAATGCTGTTCTCTTCACCCTACCTTGTTATCCCTTAAACATTAAATTACCTTTGTCACGTCAAATTTTTCCATAACAAATCCACTCTGACTGCTCTTGGAGTCTTTCTCAAATAAAGGTTAAAGCTGCCCTTAATAATTTCCTCAACAACTTACTTAACTGTGGCAAGAAGCTCTGCAATTTTCTCCCTTGATTCTCTTAACTGGGATACATTTCTTCTGGTTCTGAGGATTTGCCCACCAACAAAAACATTAAACTTAAATAATAATTCCCTTAATTACAATGTGCATCTCAACCAGTATTTTTACACTAAACCTCCTTAATACCACTCCCTCATTTTTCAAAGTCTCTAATAAGAAGCATATGCAAATCACCCATTCCCAATTTTGTTATTTACTTTCCCTAGTTTCCCTCCTCTTTATGCGATTGTAAAGGATGGTTAATGATGAAGAGTACATAATCATAAAAGCAAAATCACTCTCCAGATTGAAAAACTAACCATTCCCATTGCATAAAAGGTTTATTAAGTTTGTTTAGTTCTCTTTACTAGCTGAATAGTATACAGCATAGTTACCCTGATTTCTTGTTGTCCAGACAAAGTACTGTTAACAAAGCCGAAATTATAACCAAATGAATTCTGTCTGAGAGAGGTTCTAAGGGTATTGAATAAAAAATTCCAATGGTGAGGCAATGAATGGATATCTAAAATGAGAGTTGCAATGAGAAGTGTATTCTTCAGAACTACTAAATGTTACAAAAGGAAAATATTGCCATCTGTCTTTCACCACTAATTGGCATATTTTGAGCCTTAAAAGCAGTGATTACACACAGACTGGGAGTCTACTTTTTTTTTAAAACACAGCTGCATCTGATGTGGGATCACATATGGAGACTACAGGTCTCACCCCACTATTTCCTGCTTGTTATAATGAAGTGCTATAAAGCCCAAGTCTGTAAACTTTGAGCATAAGGAAGTTTGGGCTGAGAAAACAGACTTTGGCCAGCTCAATAACTGGCTCAAGTTAAGCATCAGATATCTAAGGATAATGATCACTTAAATTCATAGAAATGCAAGAATAGAAACAAACCTTATCAGTCCACCTCATCCATGCTGACTGTGACCCCATCTAAGCTAATCCTATTTGCCTGCACTAGGTCCATATTCTTCAACCTAATATCTTTCAGAAGTTGTATTTTTATCTGCCTCCACTACCTGCTGACAGTTTGTTCCAGTTAACTGTTTAAAGAACTTCGCAGTCAGATCTCCTTAAATTTTTTCTCCTCTTACCACAGACATGTCTCCCCATAGTTCTAAACATGGGAAGTGCAAAAAAAAATCCATACATCTATCCTGTTCATGCCTGTCAACTTTATAAACCACTGTAATGCACACCCCCAGCCTTCTCTAGTCCAGTGAGAATAAATCCATTCTATCTGAAAGTTTTTAACTACAGCTCTTCATTCCAGATTACACCCTGGGAAACCACTTCAACACACTCTCTGTTGCTAATATCCTCTGTGTGGTGTGGTGACCAGTACTGTATAGAGTATCTCAAATGCAGTCCAATCATTATTTTGTATAACTGCAACTTGATGTTCCAACTTTTAAACTGAAATGCCTTGGCAAGTATACCAAATGCCTTTTTCAATACTCTTTCTACCTGTATTGCCACTAATTTGCACATCACTGCTCCCAAGGTCTCATTTACTCTGCATTTCCCACCAGAATTTGACCTCCAAAGTACATTACCTGATACTGTTCTGCCCAACTTTCCAGTTGATTTGCATTCTGCCTCAGCCAACCTTCTGTGCTACCTACAACTTCACTAATGTTCATGTTGTTTGCAAACTTACTTATTGTAACAAATGCATTCTCAACCAAGTCATAAGATACACTCAGTGGCCACTTTATTAGGTACATCTGCACACCTACATATTAGGTATCTAATCAGCCAATCATGTGGCAGCAACTCAAGGCATAAAAGCACGCAGACATGGTCAAGAGCTTCAGTTGTTCTTCAGACCAAACATCAGAATGTGGAAGAAATGTGACCTAAGTGACTTTGACCATGGAGTGATCTTGGTACCAGATGGGGTGGTTCAAGTATCTCAGAAACTGCAGATCTCCTGGGATTTTCATGCACAACAGTCTCTAGAGTTCACAGAGAATGGTGTGAAAAACAAAAAATATAGTACTAAAATAGTACAGAAGAGCATCTCTAAATGCACAACACGTCAAACCTTGAACTGGATGGGCTATAGCAGCAGAACACCATAAACATATCTCAGTGAGTCCTCTTTATTAAGTACAGGAGGTACCTAATGAAGAGGCCACTGGGTGCATTATATACAAAGGCCCGAGCACTAAACCACTTGTTACAGATTTCCAGTCAGGAAAACACCCACCCATCACTACACTCTGCTCTCATCACCAAGCCAATTTTCAATACAGTTTGCAAATATGCCTTGGATCTCTCCTGAACTAGCCTACCATGTAGGGTCTTATCTAAAGCATTATTAATGTTGAGATAAACTACATCTACTGCTAAGCCTTCACAAATTTTCTTAGTTACTTCAAAACAAAACAACATCAGATTTGAGAGACAGGATTTCCGTGCACAAAACCCTGTTGGCTCCTCCTCACCAGTCCCTGCCTTTTCAAGTGAACACAAATATTGAATCTCAAGAATTTCAGAAATGGGAACAACACATGCTCATATAATTATGGCATAAAACGAAGAACTACTTGTAACAAAACAGAGGAAAATAACAAGACTATAAGATCAGTGAGATTATACAGACTTGAATATGTGCCTGAACTGATGCAATGCTGCCCATCAGACATTGCCCCGGAGGAGGAGATGGTGAGCTCCCATAATGGAACTGTGTTGCTTGGTCTAGAATTCCTGTACATTGATCCAACAATGATAAAGGAAATGCAATGTAGCTTCAGGACAGAATGTGTGATTTGGTGTGAAATTTTCTGGTAATTATTTTAGTCTAAATCATGGGCTTAGGAGGGGGCTCTCAGACAGGACATAACTGTAGTGCATCTTGCAGCAGATTAATGAAGGAGCAAGTGAAAATTTAAGGTGATGATAATATCATCCTCATTGAGATTACATCAAACATCCGGGCGGGGGAGGGGTTTCTTCCTCCAGGGGTATAAAAGATTATTTTATCAACTTCTTTATCTTTTCCTTATGGGGCGGTAGGAAGGTTTCATTGAGTCTACAAGGGAGCTATTTGAAACAGCAAATACAGTCTCCGACTTGCTCTTGTATGAATGTGATTAGAGCAATTAAATATTTTGTTAACGGTTAGGAGTTTATGGCAGCTGATTTTATGACGAGGATGCAAGTTAGACACTTTTTTATTGGAGACTTGCTGGAAACATTGGCTGAGCTGCTACTTCATAGTTCACTCCTAACCTTGGGACCCATCTGTATAGTGTTTGCACATTCTCCTCACTCTCCTTGTGATCACGTGGGATTCCAAAGATGTGCAGGCTGATAGGTTAATATGTCACTTTAAACTGCCCCACAGTGTAAACACACACACACACACACACACACACACACACACTTAAAATGCTGGAGTAACTTAGCGGGTTAGATAGCATTTTTGGAAAAGAGTTAACGTTTCAGACTGAGACCCTTTATCTAGACCAGAAAGAAAGGGGGAAGAAGCCAGAATTAGAAGGTGGTGGGAGGGGAAGGAGTACAAGCTAGAGGCCAAGTGAGGGAGAAGGTAGGAAGGTTGGGGGTGGGGGGTGGGAATGAAGTGCGATGCGATCCTTGGAAGTGATAGGTGGAAAAGGTAAAGGGGCTGAGAAGATGGAATCTGGTAGGATAGGCGAGTAGACCATGGGAGAAAGGAATGGAGGAGGAGCACCAGAGGGATGTAATAGACAGGTGAGAAGAGATAAGGTTGGGGGGGAATAGGGAATGCAAATGCCATCAGGTTGGAAGTTACAAAGATGGAATATGAGGTGTTGCTGCTCTAACCTGATAGTGGCCTCATCATGGCAGTAGAGGAGGTCATGGACCAACATGTTGGAATGGGAACGGGGATTGTAATTAAAATGGCTAGTTACCGGGAAATCCTGCTTGTTGCAGATGGAGCTAGGGTGCTCAACAAAGTGGTCTTCCAGTCTATGTTGGGTCTCACTAACACAGAAGAGGCCCATTAGAAGCACTGGATACAGTAGACTTCCCCAACAGGTTTGCAGGTGAAGTGTTGCCTCACCTGGAAGGACTGTTTGAGGCCATGAATGGAGATGAGGGAAGACGTGAATGGGCAAGTGTTGCACTTCTTCCACTTGCAGAGATAAGTGCCAGGAGTGAGATCAGTGGGGAGGCATGAATGGACATGGGAATCATGGAGAGAGCAATCACTGCAGAAAGCAGAAAGTTGGGGAAGGTAAAGATGCGTTTGATCATAGGATCCTATTAAAGACGGTGGCAGTTATGGAGAATAATGTGCTGGATGCGGAGGGTTTATGGGGTGGTAGGTGAGGACAAGAAAACCCCATCCCTATTAAGGTGACAGGAAGATAGGCCGAGGGCAAATATCCAGGAGATGGAGGAGATGATAGTGAGGGTAGCATCAGTGATGGTGGAAAGAAGCCTTGTTCCATGAAGGAGGAGGACATGTTCTAAAAAGGAAAGCCAGATCCTGGGAGCAGATGTGGCAGAGACAGACCAACTGAAAAGGAAATGGCATTTTTACATGTGACAGGTGAAGAAGTATAGTCAAGATAGTTGTGAGAGTCAGTGGGTCTATAAAATATATCAGAAATGGTGACAGCGAGATTGAGAAAGGGGAGAGAGATGTCAAAAATGGACCAATGAAATTTAAGGGCAGGATGGAAGCTGGAGCCAAAGTTGATGAAATTGACAAGCTCGGCATGGGTGCATGAAGCAGAACCAATGCAGTCATCAATATAGCGTAGAAATGACAGAGCATTAACAGTGAATTCTTGAAACATGGATCATTCCCCATAGCCAACGATAAGGCAGGCATAGCTAGGATCCATAATGAGTAATACAATCTGGGTACAGTTGATGAAAATATAGGGAGAATGAAGTAAAAATGAGCTTTGAACATGATTAGTGTAAATAATGTTTGACAGTCAAAGTACACTGTGCCATAGAAGAGCCCAAACTAACAATGTCATATTTCATGTACCCCAAGTGCCAAACAGTCTTCAAACTTTCCTATGCCAATATAAATTAGGGAAGATAATTGATGAAGATGGCTGGCTTGCAGTGTTATCCTAGGGCTGAAGTTTGGCCATTGCTGGAGCAGACCTGGAGGTGATCCAATACAGCAGAACTGAGACGAGGCAAGCAAAGACAAAGCTGAGTCGAAGTGGTAGGGCCCAGGCCCAAGAGTCAGAAAGTACCTGAGGTCTGGTTGATTTACATATCGGGCGTATTGGAAAAGTTGGGTACATGCTGAATTGAGGTGGCAGGGCCTGGGCCCAAGTGCGCAGTGAAGCAACAGGGCAGCAATAGTTTCTCACTCGAATTTGAGAGTGAGAAACGACACAAGGTTTGGATGATGTAAGCGCCAGACCAGATTGAAAAGATCATGGTATTGGAGCCGGAGTTGAGGGATGGGCGGGTTCAGCTTGTCACCGATAGAGGTTTACTTGTCTCTGCTCTGAACTGGGCCGTGGCTGCAACTAATGGGATACTTGATCAGCTGCATCGATGAGTGGCTTTTTAGCTGTTAAATGTTATTTGCTTAGATTTATTGTTTGCACGATTTGTTTTTTTCTGCACACTGGGTGTTCAACAGTCTTTTTTAAAATAGGTTCTATTGGGTTTATTTGTTTTGTGGTTGCATGTAATGAGGCGACTCTCAAGGTTGTACGTAGTATACATACTTTGATAATAAATGTACTTTGAACTTTTAGGTACGATTCCAACAAGGGGAAATTATTTTTAAGCTGGTGATGGCTCACTCCTATTCATGAATGTATCATTTAAACCACTCAATTGATTCTGAATTGATTTCATTTAATATGAAGTTAACTATCTTCAGTATGAATATGCTTTCTTCCACAAGATATGAAATGCAGTCACTCCAGGCCGTAATTGCATCTATGAAAGACTGACCCAAGAAGGCTGATCTGATTCTCAGCAGTTTCTGAGGCTCAATTTCAGTTTGCTATGCTCTTTTGAATTTAACTATCTATAGTGTTTGTGAAGATTGACAATGAGATAATTCTATATTGTCATCTAGATGCATCATTCCAAACATAAATACAATGATTTTGTTTAAAAACAAGGAAAATAAAGCAATGCAGAGTAGAACATTACAGCTACAGAGTGCTGTAATGATGAGATAGACTGAGAGATCCAAAGTTCTTTATTGCATAAGAGATCCATTCAAGACTTTTATTCTTTGTTCTACTGTGAATGACTGCAAGTAAATGAATTTCAGGTGTAGTACGTGATAATATTTACATATCTTGATAATAAATTGACTTTGAACTTATAATAACCGGATAGCCGGATAGAAGTAGTCCTTGAGCTTAGTTGTACATGTTCTCAAGCTTCTGTATCTTCTGTGTGTCATTGTGCTGTTTGCTGAGCTTGGCAATTAGCCTGCAGATACTTCATCACCAGGTGAGGTGACATTCTCAGTGCACAGTTGTTGGTGTTTCTCTCTGGGAGTGCACGTGTTTATATTGGCCCTGTTCGGATGCCTTGGCCTTTCAGTTGACCTTTGAATTCTATTGGCTCGCCTTTCTTCGGCTCTTAGGAGTTCATAGATGGTGTCTACTTCAATATGTTTGTTTACAGAGTTATCAAAAGAGAACCATGCTTCTAAAAACACTGTGCCTGCTTTGTGTTTGTCTGCACCAGAACCTCCATGGTGTTACACTTAAAGTGGTGTCCTTCTGCATCTTCATGTATCTTCTGCCTGATGGGGCCAGGTGGCGGTGGGGAGGAGGGGAAAGTGACGTGGTGGGAAAAAAAGAAAGAGAGAATGACCAGGATGAGAGGGATTCTGGACCATGCTGGTTGCTTTCCCAAGGAAGAAGGAAGTGTAGACAGAATCAATGGGTGGAAGACTGGTTTCCAAGATGGACTCATCTGTGTTCACCAATTCTGCCATTTCTGGCAGTCTTGGACAGAACAGTCATCATACCAAGACATGATGTATCTGAAGAGGATGCTTTCTATGGTGCATCTTCAAAAATTGGTGAAGGTGTTAGGCTCCATGCTAAATTTCCTTAGCTTTCTGAGGAAATAGAGGAATGATGTGCTTCCTTGGCAATGGTAACCACATGGCTAGATCAGAATAAATTGTTAGTGATATTTACAAATCGGAACTAGGAGCCCTCAATCATCTCCACCTCAGCAGCATTGTACAACATGAGCGTGTACTCTGCCCTGCTTTCTGAAGTCAGCGTGTGGCTTTCCTGTTTTGCTGACATTGAGGGAAAGATTGACCCCATGTCACTAGGCTCTCTATCACAGTCCTGTACTTCATCTTGTCGCTTGAGATCCAGCCCACCACATAGTGGTGTCATCTGCAAACCGTAGGTAGAGTTAGAGCAGACTCTGAGCACAGTCCTGAGTGGATAGGGAGCAAAGCAAGTTTCCCATCGTACTTACATTCTGAGTCATTGGCACATTCAATGCTTCTCCCAAGTGGTATTCACAAAGATTCAACAGCTTGGTGAGAGATTTCCTGCCTTAAACAATTGTTGTTACAAAGTGCAAAGCATTTTGCATTAAGTGTCATTGAAGGATTAAAATAAATTCACTACCCCAGAAACTAAACTGTTTACACAGTTATGATGAACAGAAATAAGTGTTATCTCCTCAAAAGTGTACTTCAATAAGGGTTCTATTAAAAGACGCAAAAATCACTTAATTCTTATTTGAACAAGTACTCATATTCTTGAATTGATTCTTCTGGTGAATTGCTAGGGCAAAGAATACGGGCAGTTTCATTTACAGTTCATTAGAAGTGATGTGTGCGGATTAATCTTAATTACAGGCAATTTTGTTGACATATATGTGCAATAATGTTGTTCTTTTTCCTGTGGACTACAACATTTAAACAAAATAAAAGAAAACAGGTATTTGTTCCACTGATATTGGCATCCATTTTAATGCAGCAAATTGCCCGAGTTACTGCATTTGTCCCAAGTGTTATATTTAAGCATGCAGTTTAGCTATCATTGAGTTTCTAACTTTGCTAATTTCAGCCACAGCAACAATTTGAAGACAAGTAAACATTAGCCAAGAGCAAGATTGGACAAATTGCCAGTCTCCTTTTCCAGAACTCCATGGTGATAAAGCACTGGAGGTCTGCGCTGGATCCTGGCCAATATTTAATCCCTCAACTAAGAGTATTAAAAAAAAATGCCAGTCATTATCTCATCATTGTCTGCAGTGTTTCCTACATTTCAAAAGTGACAGCACAAATACTTCACCAATTGAAAAAAGTCATGATAGGCGCTATATAAATGCAAGTCTTTTCTCTTTCTATCCCATTAATCTCAGCAGTAATCTGTTGCAGTTTTGTTACATTCAGAACACAAGTAAATTGATTATTTACCATTCTGCAATGTACACTGGCCCTTATATCCCATACTAACATTTTGTTATTAATTTAAATTGAACTGTAACACTCAAGGGAACTCAAGAAATTGAAAGAACAGTAGGCTATCCAGCCCTTTGAGCATGCTCTGACATGCATCAAAATTACGACTGGTCATCAATCTCAGTGCCAATATTCAGCATCATCTCCAGAAACCACAAATTACTCAACCCCAGTTCTGTACAAACATATCAACTGAACTTCCAAAGTAGTTTATTATAGAGAACTCCAAAGGTTCATCACCCTCAAGGAAGAAAACAGACTACCCCTTATTCTTAAACGTAACCCCAGGCCCTAGTCTCAACAGTTTGGGGAAAACATCTTCCTTCGTCCAGATTGTCAAGCCCTCAATTTTGTTTTGAATTTGGATGAGATCTCCTCTCATTGTCCTAAAGAATATAGTGCCAGTCCACAGAATTTCTCCTCAAATGGCAAATCTGTCATTCCTGCATCAGTCCAGTGAAATTTCACTGTAATTTCTCCATGGCAAATATTTTCTTGAAGAGATCAAAACTGTACACTTTACTCCATGTACTTTCTCACCAAGCTTTCCTTACTGCTTTAATCAAACTCTCTCATAATAAAAGGTTAATCAATCACTTGCCTTCTTTATCATTTGCTGCAACTGCATTTTGGCCTTTGGTGATTTCTACACAATTATACCTGGGTCCCTTTGAAAATCGACACTATCCATTTTCTCACCATTCACAATCTGATCTTGAGTAGGTAAGGGCAAACCCCTCATCAATACAGTTTAGCAATGCTATGACCACTTTCCTCTAAAATAGACTTTGTTTCCATTTGTTCAACATCTAGCAAAGTTCCCCACCATTTGGCAACTTCGCACAGCTACCAAAACCTCAATTCAGTTCTTGAACCAGTCCGCATAATACTAGTCACTAACTCAGTGTAACAACACTATGACAACTTTGTATGACAATTAATGTCACTTTTTTCCCTCTTATTATATATACACTATATAGATACGCAATTATCACGGTTCTGAAGGTTGTCGTATCCAGGGGAGGTAGTGGGGATAAGCTTCCACTACCTATTAAATGCTCACAATGGCGTGCATCTCAGATAGCATCTGACAATCATGTCCAGCTCCTGGCCTTCACGTGTGGCTTAACTACTAAGCCTGGCAAAACCATTTTTTTGGGAAGGGGCAAAGGCAAATTACTGGTGCCTTCAAACCAGTCACTGTGGGCAGATGTTGCTTGTCAGCCATGGTTGGCAGTTCATCTACGAGAAAATACAACTCTGATCTCAAACCTCTGTTGCCTTGCAGCTATACCTAACTGATGGGGAAGGCTTCAGAAGTAAACTCTGAGAAATCCGAAGCTGGAGTCCTCAAGTCCCTAATGTTGAGTTCAATGCTGACTGGCAACTCCTGTAACACCACTGGTGCCAAACTCTGCTATTCTTATGGATTCAGAGGGGAGACCGCTATATGGGTAGTAGGTTGCTCTCCATATTGTACTGCCTTGGCTTGCATGCTGGCTTGGGAATCGCATAGACAGCTATTACACAATATCTATGGACGACCACACAAAAAAAACAGGATCTCAATTGTGCATATAATTTATACCTTTCTCTGGAGGTTTTGTATCTGTGCCTTTGATGCTGGTGTAAGATTTTCGTTGCACCTGTACATACATATACTTGTGCAACAACACACACAAAATGCTGGTGGAACACAGCAGGCCAGGCAGCATCTATAGGGAGAAGCGCTGTCGACGTTTCGGGCCAAGACCCTTCGTCCTGAAGTGCTTCTCCCTATAGATGCTGCCTGGCCTGCTGTGTTCCACCAGCATTTTGTGTGTGTTGTTGTTTGAATTTCCAGCATCTGCAGATTTCCTCGTGTATGTACTTGTGCATATGACTTTGAAGGTATAGACCTTCCCTTAACCCAGCAAATATGCACATCAGTAACACTGAGAAGAAGCCAAGTGGAATGGTTAAAGGAAAAGGAAAACAGGATTTTTCCTTCTCTGTGAGGATGTCGAATTTCTGGAATTCTCTATCTCAGAGGAAAGAGGATACTAGAGGCATTTAAAGATGTGGTAATTAGGCTTTGAAAAATTAGGGAAATTGACGGCTATGTAGAACTGGGTCAGAAGAGGAGTTGCAGTCTGGGCGTATCAAATACGATCATAATGATCATAGTTGAGGGGGCAAAGTGGGTTGCTCCTACTTCCCTTGTGCACAGGTGTCAGAACACGGAGGCGCTTAATTCTAAATTAGAGGCTGATCCATAAAACAGAACTCTTGCCTGAAAATATAAGTAAGGTTTATCAAACAACTATGGGAGTAATATAGATGGGACTTATTTTGTGACATACAATGTTTTTATGTTTTTTATAAAAGAGGCCATGAATAAACTGAGCAGAGGCTACAGCCGCAATTATTCCTTATCTAGCAAGCGCGTAAATGTTATTCTACATTTTACAACATTAATAGCAATTTGAAATACGAATATACATTACAATCGAGATATATTATACTTACCAGCGTGGTCACACTCCGTTCGAACTCGCTTATTTTCAATCTGGCCACCAACAGACTCAGGATGTCGCCATGGCCACTAAACCAACCTAACCTTATTGCATTAAAGCAGTACCCTCGGCTAACCACGGTCCACATTCCTCCTTACGTACTGGGAAATTCGTTTGTTGGTTGGTTTAACCACTGTCAATCACATTTGTTAACGCCCATTTCGTAATTTGAAATGACAAGTTAGGTTGAGCGGAGGTTACAGGGCGAACGGACCTCCCTCTCGGCATCGAGACGACTCAACCTGCTGGAAGAAGGGGCCGTACCCCTTCTTCCCATTGGGCAGCTGTCAGCCGGGAACGAAGCTGTGGCTGTTCTGATAGGTGAATGTATTGTCCATTATCAGGCTGGCGGCGCGTCATTTCCGGCGTTGGGCTTGGTTGAGGGCGAAAACGTCAGCGGGAGGAGGGGTGGGAAGCTCTTTGGGCAGCGGCGGTGGGGAGGGCGGGGGAAAGAGGAGCGTTTATCATCAGACACTAGGCAACGAGCAGAGAAGGGGGGTGGTGGTGCTTTCGCGCTGTGTTGTCCTACACAGGCAGCGGCAGATCGAGAGGTCGTCTCCGTTGCAAGGTAGACGGAGGGGAAGGCAGTAAGTTGCTGCTGCTGCTGCCGCCGCCGAGCGACACTCGGCCAGCCCTTGCGAGATGAGGTAAGCGGCTCTCCTCCCAGAACTGCAATGGCTTTGCAAGCAGACGGGGGATTACTGCCTCCTGTTATTTCAGGGATTGCTTGATCCAAGTGTGCGGCTACTATTGATTTATTATAAACGCATCTGACGCGGATTTTCATTTAAGAGTGTATTTAGCTTGGATTTGTGTGTATTAAAAGTGAGGGAGAGCTGGTTGTTATGGTTGCTGTGAAGGAGGTGCGAGCACTTTGGGAAGGGTGGGTGTTATTTTAATTCAATGGTTCTGCCCTGGTGATTTTCTTAATTGCTGTTTCTTGGACTACGGGATGGTTTGCAAGATAAAACGTGGTGAGATCAAGGTTGATTTAGATCCGTCCCCTGTGCCTTGCTTTCCCGTTTCCTCTGGTGCAGAGTGGATTGGGCCCAGGGAGTTGAAAATATTAAGTGTAATCCGATACAAATGTTTTTGGACCATTGTAACACGCGGGCAGTCTTTTTTTCACGTTGCAGTTACTGGAGTAATTTTGTATCTATTTTGTCAGATTTTTAAAAAATGTGTCAAGAAAAGCCTGCATAGACCGAACAATTGTCGATCTTCAGAGTATTTTGTTAGTAACCTTAATGCAGTAGTGGAGCCTTGGATATCTAAAACATACTGTTTTCTTTGAGCTTGAACAGAGTAAACGAATATTTTGTATAAAACGTTGACGAATCTATTGCTTATTAAATGAAAAATGAATGATGGATCCTGCGTCCGTTCTAATTTTTTTTTAAAACAATGCAATTTAAAAATGACTAGTGATGAATATTAATAGTTGATAATCTGTCGCTGATATATTTTAATACAGATTGGTGAGTAAATTTTATTTGCCATGGGTTATTTTTGGGCACCCTATATCTGAACATTTTGTAGAAAAATTATGAATGCCTGTGAAATGAGTGGATTACCTTTAGATAAGACTTGCGAATTATGACCATTAATCATGATGCATCTGACTATAACTCGGCGCGTTTTGGCAAATAAGCTACGGAACAATAAGAATTTGACTGTTGGATGGTATGGTATTTGAACGAGAAGATGTTTAAAATCGATTTGATAAGTACAGCGATTTGAGGTGAAAATCAGTTTCGTACAGTTATTTGTATACATATATTTTTACTAATTGCCATAATATTCTGCGCCTCCTTAATTTTCGTTGAGGTGTCATTTTGTGTAAACAAGTGTGATTCAACAAATGTTGATTGAATTTTAAGTGTTGCGCAAATCATAAATTCACGAGAACTGGTGAGGCACAGAAGGAAGCAATTTGGTGCAAGGAGTTTATTGGCTCAGACAATACCATTCTCAACTTTTTTCCTCTGCTGACGGAAGATTTCAACCCAGCATCCTATCCCTCGCCGCACCTTCCCCCACCCCCAGAATTTTAAAACAACTTTCCTAATCTGCTGATGACCAACAGCTTCCTTTTGTTTTTTAAACTGTACACGCCAACAAACCTCCTCAACCTTTATTTTCAATAGAACTACAGTTTCTACATCTTAACCTTGAAGTCCTATATCTGTAAAACATTCTTATAGATCTTCTCAACAACCTCGCCAAGATATTACATCCTTCCTGAAGATTGAACAGAAATGGACACAGCATTCCAATTGCAGGCAAAGCTGTGTTTGTCCATCATCATACTTTCCTTGCTTCTACTGTATTTACAAATCCTGGGATCTCATGTGCTTTACTAGTGTCTATAAAAAGTATTCACCCCCTTAGAAGTTTGGATGTTTTATTGTTTTACAACATTGAATCACAGTGGATTTAATTTGGCTTTTTTGACACTGATCAACAGAAAATGACTTTCATGTCAAAGTGAAACGCTGTTGCTTCGCTACTGTCCCATAAAGCTGCGATCTGCATGCACAGTCTCTCCCATCTCATCCACTGAAGCTTGTAACTCCTCCAGAGTTGTCATAGGTCTCTTGGTGGCTTCCCTCATTAGTACCCTTCTTGCATGGTCACTCAGCTTTTGAAGGCAGCCTGCTCTAGGCAGATTTGCAGCTGTGCCATATTCTCTCCATTTCTTGATTATTGACTTAACTGTACTCCAAGGGATATTTCCTGACTTGGAAATTTTCTTGTATCCATCTTCTGACTTGTGCTTTTCAATAACCTTTTCACGGAGTTGCTTGGACTGTTCTTTTGTCTTCATTGTGTATTTTTTGACTCATCAGCAATTGATTGAAACATCTTGACTACACACAGGTCTCCAAAACAGATCTCCATCTAACCATTTGTGTGACTTCTAAAACCAGTTTTCTGCACCAGTAATGATTTGGCGTGTCATATTAAAGGGGAGGTGAATACTTACGCAATCAGTTGTCTTGTGTTTTATATTTGTAATTAATTTAGATCACTTTGTAGAGATCTGTTTTCACTTTGATATGAGTCATTTTCCATTGATCAGTTTCCAAAAAGCCAAATTAAATCCACTGTGATTCAGTGTTGTAAAGCAATAAAGTACGGAAACTTCTGGGGCTGGTGAATACTTTTTATAGGTAGGTATGTACTTTTTACTGTAGGTTTTAGAGGGGTTCCATTCCAGAGAATTGTTACTAAGTCAGTTATTTCCTTCTTTCTGCCTACCCCCTTAAGTCAGAATGCTTTCTGTAGTAACCCTTAGCATATCGCTCCATGTGCATGCATTGACTGATCACTCTAGCGTCCCCATGATTAGTTTGTTGGAATGTATACTACATCCAGTCATTATTGAATATTATTAACTATTTTATTACTAGCTTGAAAAGTGCATTAAAATGGATGGGTGAATCTGTGTGAAGTTGAATTTTCATTAGTCACTTCAGTCATAACTCAGGAAGCCCCTAAGCTCACATCTTAGAATAAACTTGTGTATTGTGCACCTAATTAAGTTCCTGTTGGTTTTTGTACACTCTAACAACTTTTCTATTTACATAATATAGAAGGAATATAAAAATTTAGAAAGACTATTTAATTTGCCCTTTCAGCCAGCCTGTCTGTTCGGAAGTGAGGCACGGACTAGTTCAAATTGCTGCTCCGTGAGGTTTACTCAGCTCTGCACCAAACTCACCGTGGCCTGCAACTGTTACAGCGTGGACTTACTTTTGTTGTCTTCAGTTCTGAATGCTATTTGCTTGTTTTTATTGTTTGTACATTTTTCCTCCCTGAACAATGGGTGTTTGACAGTCTTTTGTTTTAATGGATTCTATTGGGTATCTTTGTTTTGTAGTTGCCTGCAAGAAGATGAGTCTCAAGGTTGTATAAAGTATACATAGTTTGATAATAAATGTACTTTGACTTTGATATTGTAGTCTGCTGCAATCATCCTTATTGTGCTACATTGTCCAAGCTTAGTATTGTCAGCAAACTTAGAAGTTTTGTCAATCATACTTGTGCCCAAATCAAATAGAGATTAGAAAAAGTAAAGCAAATGTTAGCTTTATTTGTCACATGTACAGTCAGCCCTCCTTATCTGCGGGGGATTTGTTCCGGGACGCCCCGTGGATACCACAAAACGTGGATGCTGAAGTCCCTTATTCAGCTTGTCTCAGTGTGGGTGGACTTTAGGACCTGAGGGAGCTCCGGACCCGCCGCCCGCGGCTGCTGCTGTATCTGCAGTGTTTTTGTTCCGTTGACGGAAAATGATCACGATTGAAAATGAAGTGGAAATAATAAAGCAATCGGAAAGAGGTGAAATGCCATCAGTCATTGGAAAAGCGTTAGGCTGCAGTCGGTCAACGATTGGAACAATTTTAAAGGATAAAGTGAGATTAATGGAGCATGTGACAGGCCCTGCCCCTGTGAAAGCTACAATTATTACTAAGCAATGCAGTAGTTGTTGAAATACATACATTTCTTAAGTGTTTTATATGCATAGAAAGGTAAAATATATACTATATACTAAGACAGATGTTTGACTAACTGACGCTGAATAATACCAGATGTACCTGTTCCGACTTATGTACAAATCCGACTTAAAGACTGCCTGTACTTTAAATCTTCTCCAGATTACTTATAATACCTAGTACAATGTAAATGCTATGTAAATAGTTGTTATACTGTATTTTTTAGGGAATAATGACGACAGAAAAAGTCTGTACTTGCTCAAACGACAAGTGCTGGAGAGAGAACTTCAGGGTTTTCCTGATCCGCGGTTGGTTGAATCCACGCATGCGGAACCCGCGGATAAGGAGGGCTGACTGTACATTGAAATATACAGTGAAATGTGTTGTTTTGAAGTTTGTAGATCGCGCTGGGGGCAACTTGCAAGTGTCACCACAATTCCAGTGCTAACATAGCATGCCTGCAACTTATTAGTCCTAACCCATACACCTTTGGAATGTGGGAGGAAACCAGAGCACCTGGAGGAAACCTCCATAAACACAGTGAGAATATACAAACTCCCTACAAACAATGGTGGTAATTGAGCCCCAGAACCCACATTAAACCATTAATATATGGAACAAGGGCATTGCTCCAGTGCTCACTATACTACAAACGGGAAAGGCGACTATTTGCTCCAATACTTTGCTGTCTTCCTTGATGACACTTTAATTTTACTGAGCTTTTTACATGCTATTTTATCAGTCATGTTCTGAATATTCATATAGACAAATCTGTTCCCATTGATAACTTCAGTTATGTCATTAAAATAAAATCAACCAGTTTAGCCAAATGTAATTTATTTTTTTGTTTGCTGTTACCGCTTACAAAGTGAAATCAAATGACGTGGGTGACAACAAAGCTTCGCTTTCAGATTAGCTCAATGCCTTCTATGCTTGCTTTGACATCAAAACATGGAGAAACCTTTTGGAACTACCATAGCCCCTGATGACCCTGTGGTTTCAGTCTCTGAGAAGGATGTGAGGGCATCCTTCAGGAGGGTGAACCCAGGGAGAGGCATCCAGCCCAGCTGGGGTACCTGGCTGCATTCTAAAGACTTGTGCTGATCAACTGGCTGCAGTGCTCACCAATATCTTTAATCTAATGCTTTGGCTCCTTAGTTTACCCAACTGCTTCAAGCAGTCCAAGAAGAGCATGGTAACCTGACTCATTGACTTTTGTCCAGTAGCAGTTGTATCCCACAGTGATGAACTGTTTTGTGAGGTTTGTTGATGAAACACATCAACTCCTTCCTGAGAAACGATGTGGATCTGCTCCGGTTTGCCTGCCAGCACAACAGGTCCACAGTAGATTGCCATTTCACTGGGCTCTTCCTCCCCTCAAAAACTAATCAATAAACCAAGACCTTGGTCTCAGTACCTCCTTGTGCAATTGAATCTCCGTCAGCACAGATGCACCACAAGGCTGTGTGCTTAGCCCCCTGTTCTGCTTGCCTTTACAGTTATGACTGTGTGGCTAAGCACAGCTCCAATGTCATATTCAAGTTTGTTGGACAACACCACTGACATTGGCCAAATCAAAGGCAGTATTGAATCAACATATAGGAGGGAGATTGAAAATCTGGCTGAGTAGTGCCACAACAACCTCTCATTCAGCAAGACCAACTAGCTGATTATTGACTTAAGTAGGAGTAACTGAAGGTCCATGAGCCAGCCCTCATTGGGGGATCAGAGATGGATAAAGTGAGATTAATGGAGCATGTGACAACCTCTGTTATATTACAAAAAGTGGATACAGTGCAGTCCATTGTGGGTAAAGTCCTCCCCACCATTGAGCACATCTACACGGAGCATGATTGCAGTAAACCAGCATCCATCAGACAGGACCCCCACCACTCAGGTCATGCTGTCTTCTCACTGCTGCTGTTAGGAAGAAGATACAGGAGCCTCATCACTCACACCACCAGGTTCAGGAAGTTATTACCCCTCAACCATCAGGCTCTTGAACCAAAGAGTTCACTTGCCCCATCAATGAAATGTTTCCATAAATAATGGACTTATTTTCAAGATTCTTCATCTCATGTTCTTGATAGTTATTACTTATTATTATCATCATTTTTTTTCTTTTGAATTTGCATGGTTTGTTGTCTTTTACAAATTGGTTTGTTTGTCTTTCATTGTTTTTATTATGGTTCTTGGATTTACTGTGAATACCCACAAGAAAGCATCCCAGGGTTGTATTTCATGACATAACCGGTATGTACTTTACTTTGAAGATTCTGCATTGATTCTCCTTTATTAACACAAAACTTTCCAAGTTCATATTAGGATTTTCCTTGGTTATTGTTTTTACTTTTTCCCACAAACGAAGTTAAGCTGACAGGTCCAGATGTGCCTATACGTCCTTGCACACCTTTTTGAATATGTTGGTTTGATTTGCCAAGTCCTCTGGCCTCTCCCCTTCCTAACCTTTTTTCATGCCATGAGCTCCTACCGTTACCTCTTCTTTGATAAAAGAAGGATTGGAGAATTACAGCAAGTCCTTTTGCAGTCTCATCTCATGCCCCTCTCTGTGTTTCTCTCTCTCTCTCTCTCCCCCCCCCCCCCCCCCCCCCCCCCCCCCCCCCTCACGCAGCAGCCTTGATCACATACCAAACCGAGTGGCTCTGGATAACTGTGAGCATAAGCAGCATTTCTACTACACCCTCTTATCTGTTTTCACTACATCTGTTATCTCCACCACCTTCCCTTCTACTAAGAATCTGAGATCAGCTTTGTCCTTAGTAGAGACTAATTACAAAGTACTCATTTAATGTTGGGCTTAATACAAAGTAACAAACTCACAAATTCTAAATAGTCAAGGAAAGCAAGGTATGAACATGTTTTGCTGCTTTGACCATGTTTCAACCAAAAAAAAATGAGAGTCCTTTCCATTCTTGGCACCAGATCACTGAATAGTTTTGGATGTGAAAGTCAAAGAAAAACTACAGATGCTGGAATCTAAAATAAAACAGAAAATACTGGAAATACTCAGCATGTCAGATGTTTGGGCTGTCAAATCCTTTTCTCTGTAAACTGAGCAGTTTGAAATTATTGTTGGCAAGTGAAAATTTCAGTAGTTTTCAGCTTACATTTTAGCATTGTCCTTTTGATAAAACATAATAATGTAATTAATCCTTCTGGTCTTTATGATTACTCCAGCCTCCTGTAGTAATAAAATAAGTTTAATATTTAGTCTGAGTTTGATGGGTGTACTTTTGTATTGTGCCAGATTGCATGGAGTTGGTGTTGAATGTGTTTTGTGCCTCAGTGGCTGTTTTAAAAAAAAAATTAAAAACTAAGATGTCTGCAAGGTGTCTATAATTTTTTTTCTTTCAGCAGTACTAAATTAGGAAATACCTTGAGATAAAATTCAAAGCTTAATCAAATCATAGAAAATATAGCTCAAGGAACAGACCATTCAGCCCATCTAGTCTGTGCCAAACCATTAAACTGCCTACTCTCATCAATCTGCATCTTGACCATAACCCTCCATGCCTCTACCATCCATGTTGGTAGAAATCATGTCAAGCTCACTACTTATTGGCCCAATGTCCTGCATTTGTTTAGCATTTTCATAAACCTGTGGAAGATAGTTTTTCAGTAGTTCATAAATAAGTTTACGATTTTATTGGCATACTCTCCAAGTCCATTGAGACAGTCTCGTAAGTGAATCAGGTTTATTATCGTTGATATGGGTTGTCAAAATATTTGGTTTAAATTTCCTAACATTTTTTTTGCATCATTTAGTAATGAGATGGGACTGAAGAGATGCACGCATCAAGTAAATTTATGAATAAGAATACATGATACTGGCTAGTTGGATCAACTTGTTCCATTCTCATTGTTTTGCTGTTGGATTCACCATCCCATGCTTACTATATGGCAAAAGTGAAGCATTTAATCATGGTTATTACTAATGTACAAAAATAGTTCCACATAGTTACAGTTAGACACAATTACAAATTGAAGGCTTATTTATTATTTATAGCAGTTCATGAAGTTGGTGCCTATGTTATTTCTGATACCACGCATATTTTAGTGAGAATCATTTAGCAGTGATATTATTTTCGTGTTTCCTTACAACATAGGCCATTCATCCCATTAATCTATGCCAGCTCAGAGCAATCCTGTTCTTCAACTTATTTCCCTACAACCTCAGAATCAGGCTTAATACCACAAGCGTATGGGATATTGAGGTAATATCCATGGGTTCATTGGGCCATTCAGAAATCTGATGGCAGAGGGGTAAAAAACTGTTCCCTGAAATGTTGAGTGTGTGTCTTCAGGCTCTGTACCATCACCTTGATGGTAGCCTGGACAATGGATTCAGCTCTGATTCTGTCACTAATGGCTTACATATGTTCATGGGGAATAGGCGCTCCTTGTGTGGACTATGCACTGAGGTTCTGCATTGAACCTTTATTACTGAAGTTGATAGAAGCCTGCACTACTTGTTGGCTTACTATGCTGTATCTCCTTAGCAATTATGCATTGTGAGGTTTTGTATCACTCAAACGTTGGGTGGTAATTAGAAATTTGTGAGGATCTTTTAAACCTGCTTTTTACATTCTGCTACCTTGTAGGTTTTATTGCTGAGAAAGGAAAATTTTCTCTCATCAACTTTGGAGTTGGATTTTTCACTTTAGAAGTTCATTCATTGTTATTTCTGAATGAAACCAGAAATGAGGTAATTTAGTTATGGATATGTCAAAGAAAGAAAGATTAAAGATTAGTTTTATTTGTCACAACGAAAACACCAAAACATAAAGTGATGTGCATTGTTTTCGTCAATGATCAGCACAGCCCCTAGAATGTGTCATCATGCTTCCTATGCCCACATAGTATGGCCACAGTTCACTAACCCTAATCTGTACATTTTTGGATTGTGGGGGAGAAACCAGAGCACCCGGAGGAAACTTGCCCAGTTATGGCGGTGGGGTGAAGGCACAAACTCCTTACAGGTAGCAATTTGAAGAAACTGATTTATTTTTCCTGTCACAGTAGAAGTTGAGAGAAGGTTTGAAAAAGATACTTAAAATTGTAGAAGGTGCAGATAGCAGGCAGAGAGAAATTTTGTTTGACAAGACGCCAAGCATCAGGTTTATTGCGCAAAGAACCATAGAATCTCTAAGAAAGCAAACTTCGGTTTTAAACATGAGAGTGGAAACATAATGGAACTTAATGCTAAGGGCAGTTTTTTTTTAAAAAAAAAAGGCAGATTCAGTTCTGATACTCAGATGCAAGCAGAATAGATATTTGTAGAGAGAATGGCAGTTATGAGCAGGAGAGTGTGACTGACTGGATTGCTCTTGCAGAGAGACCAAATGGCTGCCTTCTGTGGAAATGCTGACAATGCTTAATAGATTAGACAGGATGTGTGGAGAGAGATATAGACCAGACTTCTCAGTGACCTTTCTATCAGAGCTATCCAGTTGACTCTAGTATTTTCTTCATATTTAACTTGCATCTTTTGGTGTGTATTTGGTCCTTTTGACTTTGCCTCAAGTACCTGAATATTGAGTACCTCTAGTGAATTCTTGCTGGAGCGGTGTTCCATATTTCCACTTTGCTATTGCAGACACTTGTATGGCTGTGCTGTCTTTTCCTAAATTAAAGAGCAGAGACCCCCACATTCCAATGAACATCTGTCACACCTCTGTGGGTTACTCCACCTATTTCAATACAGATGCACAAGCCTCCTGCGGCTTATCTTGTAGTTAGTTGGACAGTGATAATCAGTCCTGCTGTGTCTATCATTTGCATGCTGCTGGGTCAACAGTTATTTTTGGTGCTTATGACTTCATTTTACTACATTTTTGTTACTTATCACTGGCTACAATATGTTCCATTCCCATTCTGTCAATCAGCCCCTTATCCCACCTTTCACCAGTTAAGATAGTATTTTGCTTAGAACGACTTGCAAATTTTTAAGACATAGATGTGAATGAATATGTAGTCGGGAACTCAGGATAGCAGCAAATGCATACCTCTGATTAGGCCTATCTATTTTCACTTGTTATGAATGGCTGACCTTCAATCCTTGAGCATAGCTCTTTCCTCCAAATTTTTAAGTTTTGTTTAGTCTTGACTACTTTATTTTGAATATTCTGGTTTTTATAATGTTTGAGCTCTGATAAGTTATTGAACTGAAATGTTAACTCTTTCCACTTAACACATGCAATCTGACCAGGTGAAATAATTCTATACCAGTTGCTAAAAAGCTGACATACAGCTTCAAGAAAAAGTTCGTGAACCCTTTGCAATTACCTGGTTTTCTGCATTAATTACTCATAAATTGTGGTTTGACCTTCATCTAAGTCACGATAATAGTTAAGTACAATCTGCCTAAACTAATAACATACAAACAATTATACTTCATGTCTTTATTGAATACATTGTTTAATCGTTCACTGTTCAGGCTGGAAAAAGTATGTGAACCCTTGTACTTAATAACTGGTAGAGAACCTCCTATATCAGCAATAACCTCCACCAAACGTTTCCTATAGCTGCTTACTAGACTTGCATTGTTCACCAGATTGATTCCTGGGATGGCAGGACTTTCATATGAAGAAAGACTGGATCGACGAGGCTTATACTAACTGGAATTTAGAAGATTGAGGGGGGATCTTATTGAAACATATAAAATTCTAAAGGGATTGGACAGGCTAGATGCAGGAAGATTGTTTCCGATGTTGGGGAAGTCCAGAACGAGGGTTCACAGCTTAAGGATAAAGGGGAAACCTTTTAAAACCGAAATGAAGAAAAACTTCTTCACACAGAGAGTGGTGAACCTGTGGAATTCTCTGCCACAGGGAACAGTTGAGGCCGGTTCATTGGCTATATTTAAGAGGAAGTTAGATATGGCCCTTGTGGCTAAAGGGATCAGGGGGTATGGAGAGAAAGCAGGTACAGGGTTCTGAGTTGGATGATCAGCCATGATCATACTGAATGGTGGTGCAGGCTCAAAGGGCCGAATGGCCTACTCCTGCACCTATTTTCTATGTTACTCCGTCGCAGAGGAATTTTAGATCATTCCTCAGTACAAAACTGTAACATAGCCATGTGGAATTTCTGCTATTATGTTTTGGGGATGAGAGCTTATCAGCCATGAAATCCTAAATTACTAACAAAGACCGTCATCCAGTAGAGGTTTATCTTGATTCACATTGATTCCAGTTTTTTTATTGTGATGGCAAGAACCTGTTGGACATTGGTATTGTAGATACTGGAAGACTGGTTCACTGGTGAGACTAACGGCAGGGTAGCAGCATTGCCTTAGTTGTGGTGCAGATCAGGCCCTTATGCCATGGTGTTGCCTATTGCAGTTGCTCAGGAGAGGAGATGGAGAGGGAGGGAGAGACTGAGACTCACTCACTCTACGGACCTACTTGGGTTGGAGGCTGGCACTTCCCATCAGTGTTCGCTCAGTGGAAGACAAGCTGGACCAGGACAATGTCCCACGCACCATCAGTCTACAGGCCATGCCACTCAGGGGCTTGGGCTATATATCTTTTGTGACTATATGATTTTTCTGCTACTGTAACTGTGCTGTGTTTTGCATCTTGGCCCTGGAGGAACGCTGTTTCAAGTGTATTGAGTGACATTCCAACTTGAATTTAACCTTTTGGTTGGACTCATTGATAATATAGTCTGAAATTCATGCAAAGGTGGTAACCTTTGTGATATTGCCTCTCTGAAAACTGAGCATTTATGTCTAGGTTGGACCTAGTAATCTGGATATGTTTTTAGTGAATAATTGTTGCAGAAGATGACATGTTCCCACATTATTGACTAAAAATTTTGGTGTGATAATTGACTGAGTTGAATTTAATCTGCTTTATGTAAGCAGAGCCTCTCTGAGGAATTTTCCATATAATGTTAAAGTCGTATGGTGAAGTTGGAGAAAGGTATCTTTGGGCTTGTTAAGTTGCTCAGCCATTTCTTCTTGATGTGCAGTCTGAACAATTGATTGTGAACAACTTTCTGCAATAGATGTTTTGAGTGGGAGCAAGGCTGGATGATTCATTTGCACTTTGGACTGAAGCAGATTGAATGTTAATAGAGCTCCTTCCTTCACACCTGCTCTTTGATTGTCCAACACTGGAGAGATTTGATTTAATGGTGTAGGATCGTCGTCAATATGTGCTTGCATTTAAATTATCAAGTAGTGACATCTCTGGGTATATTTGCTGCTGCTTTTGGCATGTTGATCCAGCGATAGTGCTTTAACTTGATAGTAGTGAGATTTTTAGCTATAATGTTGCAGATGTTGTTGAAATACAAATCTGCTTTGATGCTTGCTGATTATATTTCCATACTGCCAACTTTCTATCTGTCTCATTGCATTAAGTACTATGGATGTTGCCTCAATGTGAAGATAGTACTTCACAAGGATATTACTTTCCCCCTTGTCCTCTCATCACCCATGAGATCAAGCTGGCTACTGTGAATTTTAGATGCTAGTCATATTGCAAGAATGCCAGGTGATTCATCCAACTAAAGTTAAACTTGGACTGCTGGTTCAGTAACTTGGCTGTGAATAGGTAATCAACAGGTGGTTTCTTTGCCTAGCACTCAAGTCGTGGTTCAATATCCTAAACTTCAAGAATCACTGCTGTCTGACTCGCTCCATCAGAGGTCCATGTGAGCCCAGAAGTCAAGAATCCATGATCAACAAGTTCTGGGGCCGATACCCAGACATCAGTAAAGTCTAGATGGCAAAGTCAAACCAAGTTCAGAGGTAGTAACCTGAAGAGGTCACAAATGTCTGGGGTCACTGGGATCAGAGGTCCATGCAAGTCTGGAAGTTGTGGACCAAAGGTCATATTCATGATTAGTGAATCCTGGAGTGAAGTCTGAAGTTGGAAGCATGATGTCTAGAGCCAAGGACTAGAGGCCCAGAGGTGGCCTGTCCAGGAATTGGAGACATGTCTGTGGGTGGATAGGAGGTTGGGAAAGAGGCTTGCTTTGCTGTTGTTGTCTTGTTGCTGCTTGTGTTCTGTGAGATGCTGGAGGACTTTCCAGAATCATCTTGTTGGTTTTGCCTTCTAAGCCCAATGCTTGCCCCTTGAAAGTCAGGCATAGTAGACAACAATTACATAGCAAAATTTGAGTGTGGCAGGGTCCCTGGCATTGAAGGAAAATGAATGATTTGGATGTTCTTTTTAGAGTAAACCAGTACTTGCCACCGGATCAGTTCGGAACTCTGGATTGTTTGTCTAATAGTTTATCCATTATGTAAATGGCTTGATAAATAATTTTGAAACCATAATCCAGGATTTCAGCCTGAAATTTTGACAATTCCTTTCCTTACAAAAACTGTTTGACACTGGGCTCCTCACTGCCTGGCATGGAGGCTTCAATACACAGGAACACAAGAGGCTGCAGAGGGTTGTAGATTCCCCCAGGCACAACCTTCCTCCAATCGAGGTCATCTTCAAGAGGTGACGCTTCAAGAAGGTGGCATCCATTATTTAGGACCTGCACTGTTCTTGTTACTACCATCAGGGAGGATGTGTAGGAGGCAGAAAGCACACCCTCAATTCAGAAACAGCTTGTTCCCCTCCATCATTAGAATACTGAATGGTCCATGAGTGCAACCTTGTTATTTCTTTTTAACACAATTTATTTTGTTAACTATAGTAACTGTCTTTTGCTGTACTTCTGCCACAAAATAACAAATTTCAAGAAATATGAGAGTAATATTAATCCTGATTCTTCCAGCAGATTATTTGTTGCAGCAATTCTCCTATGCTACTTTAACCAGGCGATATGTAAAATGGGCTGAATATGGTTCATAAACCCGAGAACTAATCCCATAAACATTGTATTCTTCATTCAAAGTTGCATGTTAAGAAGGGACCACCCTGAGGAAGAAGTAAGTAAAACTCTGATTCTTAAAAAGCAGGAAGGACAATGGATGAAATAATTTCCTTTCCCGTTCGGTTGTTGTGAGGTGACGAAACAGTCACTGGAATACAAGGTGAAAATAAGTGTGCATTACTTATTCCATAATTAAAAATAAAAGGAAAGAACTTTCTTTTTCAAACTTCGGTTCCAAGCATCTGGTTTAAACATCACAAGAGCAGATCTACACCTGCACAGTGAATGTATGTAGTGGTAATAATAGATGAAAGAATATTGAAATACAGATTTTGGAAAAAGTGTAAAATGTATAAGCTCTCCTTGTAAAAATGGTGATTCAGCTATCAACTGTCTTGTAATTAAGTGGGAATAGTAATGCCAATTTAAGATTTAGAAGACATTGGAGGGGTGGGGTTGGGCTATGGAAAAGTTAAATTCAGAAATCCTGAAAAGAAGCATTAATGAAAGTGCAAAGACAGCAATCAAGCAAAACTATGAGTCTAAAATTGGAGGCAGAAGGTTATTGTAATTTTTTTTTGGACGGATGTCCATAACAAAAAGGAACAAAGTGGTGGGACCAATGAGAATGGAGGGGCTATGATGATAGGTTTGTATACAGCATAAAAAAATCATGTCATAAAAAGCAAAGGAGGATCTTTCAAGTTACAGAGGTATGTTGCTTAACTGCAGAAGTTGGCGGAGTGGTGACAGATTAAATGTGAGGTGATGTGCTTTAGGAGGTAAAATTCTGGTAGGACATAGAGTAAATGGTAGGGGCCTTTGGAATATGAATGTGCATGTCCAGCAGCAATGCAAGTGAAAAAGATAGTCCTTTTTTCCCAAAACTGCAATTATATATATATATGTAAAGGCACAAAATGCTGGCAGAACTCAGCAGGCCAGACAGCATCTATGGGAGGAGGTAGTGACGACGTTTCGGGCCGAAACCCTTCATCAGGAGTGAAGTAACATGGGATAGTTGAGGGGGGATAAGAAGTGGGGGGAGGGATA
Organism: Hemitrygon akajei; assembly: GCF_048418815.1. Lineage (NCBI taxonomy): Eukaryota > Metazoa > Chordata > Chondrichthyes > Myliobatiformes > Dasyatidae > Hemitrygon > Hemitrygon akajei. The sequence continues at coordinate 17,791,020 of NC_133128.1, read as the reverse complement.
AAGTAGAGAGCTAGGAAGTGATAGGCTGGAGGGAAATGGGCTGGGGGAAGGTGGAGAATTATGCGAAATAAAAGAGAAAGAAAGGTAGGGCTGGGGTGGGGGGGGGGGGGGGGATAAAGAGAGAGAAAGAGAACCAGACTAAAATAATAGATAGGGATGGGGGTAAGGGGGGGGCAGGGGTATCAACGGAGGTCTGTGAGTTGAATGTTCATGCCGGCAGGTAGGAGGCTACCTAGGCAGGAGATACGGTATTGCTCCATCGACCTGCGTGTGGCCTCATCTTGACGGTAGAGGAGGCCATGGACAGACATATCAGAGTGGGAGTGGTCTGTGGAATTGAAGTGTGTGGCCACAGGGAGATCCCGCCACTGCTGGACTGAGCACTGGTGTTCGGCGAAACGGTCTCCCAGTCTGTGGCGGGTCTCCCCAATGTATAAATGGCCACATCGGGAGCACCGGATACAGTATATCACCCCAGTTAACTTGCAGGTGAAGTGGTGCCTCACCTGAAAGGACTGTCTGGGTCCTGAGATGGTGGTGAGGGAAGAAGTGTGGGGGCAGGTGTAGCACTTCTTCCATTTGCAGGGATGAGTGCCCGGAGGGAGGTCGGTGGGGAGGGATGGGGGGGATGAATGGACAAGGGAGTCGCGTAGGGAGCGATCCCTGCGGAAAGTCGAGAGTGGGGGGGGGGGGAGGGGAAGATGTGGCTGGTGGTGGGATCACGTAGGAGGTGGTGGAAGTTATGGAGGATTATACGTTGGATTTGTAGGCTGGTAGGGTGATAGGTGAGGACCAGGGGGACTCTATCCCTGTTGGGCACTATCAACTCTGCCCTCCATCGCGTCTCCCATATTTTACGCACCTCTGCCCTCATCCCATCCCCCCGCCAGCCAATATGTGTAATTGTCTTTATAGGCCAAGGCATTGAATACAAAAGTTGGGATTTCCTGTGGTGTTGCGCAAACAGTGGTTAGATGACACATGGAGTTATTATCTATAATACTGGTTATACCGTAGGAAGGGAGTGGTAGCAATAGAGTGTGTAGAAGTGATTCACTAGGATGTTGCCTGGAATGGAAAGGTATAGATTGGATTGACTGGCTAGGTTCTAACTGGAATGTAGATGCTTAGGGCTGACCTTATGGAAGTTTATAAAATTAAGGGGCATGGATAGGGTAAATTAGTATCTTTATCTCAAGAGAAGTCTAGAATTATGGGGGGCAGGTTAAAGGTGAGTGGGGGTAAATTTAAAGGAAATCTGAGCAGTAATCATCTTTATTCTTTGCACAGATAGTTGTGAATATCTGAATATGTCATTAATGGTGATAGTGGAGTGGAACCATACAATAACATCTAAAAAGTGTTGGGGCAGGTACTTGGATAAAAAAAAAGTACAGGGCAATATTGGTCTCTGCAAAGGCAAATGGGATGTTTGTAGATGGCCACCACAGGTCAGCATAAATGAGATGGGATGAAAGAATCTGTTCCACTGCTGTTGGTTTCCATGATTCTCAATTGTGGGTGACCTACGAATGGTGTTGCTTACCTTGTGGATAAGTTAGTGTTTTTCTACATAATTCCATCTCCCATGTTCTGATGCATTGTAGTCCCCTTTTTTATCACAATCCACACAGCCACCTAGTTCTGTACCATTAACAAACATAGGTAATTTGCATTCAACCTCCTTATACAGATTGTGTATTTCACTACCAGACGAACTCAAAGCCTTCTATGCCCTCTTTGAAAGGGAGAACACAACTACAGCTGTGAAGATACTGGCTGTGCCTGATGACCTGGTGATCTTCGTCTCAGAGGCCGATATTAGGCTGTCTTTAAAGGGTGAACCCTCACAAGGCGGAAGGTCCCAATGGAGAACCTGGTAATGCTCTGAAAACCTGTGCCAACCAACTAGTGGGAGTATTCAAGGACATTTTCAACATCTCACTGCTACGGGTGGAAGTTCCCACTTGCTTCAAAAAGGCAACAATACTAGTGCCTTAAAAGAATAATATGGGCTGCCTTAATGACCATTGCCTGGTAGCACTCGCATCAACAGTGATGAAATACTTTGAGAGGTTGGTCGTGACTAGACTGAACTCCTGCCTCAGCAAGGACCTGGACCCATTGCAATTTACCTATCGCCACAATAGGTCAATGGCAGATGCAATCTCAATGGCTCGCCACATGGTTTTAGACCACCTGGACAACACAAACACCTATGTCAGGATGCTGTTCATCAACTATAGCTTAGCATTTAATACCATCGTTCCCACAGTCTTGATTGAAAAGTTGCAGAACCTGGGCCTCTGTACCTCCCTCTGCAATTGGATCCTCGACTTCCTAACTAGAAGACCACAATCTATGCGGATTGGTGATAACATATCCTCGCTGACGATCAACACACCTCGGGTGTGTGCTTAACCCATTGCTCTGCTCTCTATATACCCATGACTGTGTGGCTAGGCATAGCTCAAATACCATCTGTAAATTTGCTGACGATACAACCATAGTTGGTAGAATCTCAGATGGTGACGAGAGGGCGTACAGGAGTGAGATACGCTGAATAGTGGAGTGGTGCCGCAGCAACAACCTGGCACTCAACGTCAGTAAGATGAAAGAGTTGATTGTGGACTTCAGGAAGGGTAAGATGAAGGAACACGTACCAATCCTCATAGAGGGATCAGAAGTGGAGAGAGTGAGCAGCTTCAAGTTCCTGGGTGTCAAGATCTCTGAGGATCTAACCTGGTCCCAACATATCAATGTAGTTATAAAGAAGGCAAGACAGCGGCTCTACTTTATTAGGAGTTTGAAGAGATTTGGCATGTCAACAAATACACTCAAAAACTTCTATAGTTGTAGTGTGAAGAGCATTCTGACAGGCTGCATCACTGTTTGGTATGGGGGAGGGGTGAGGCTATGGCACAGGATGGAAAGAATCTGCAGAGGGTTGTAAATCTAGTCAGCTCTTGGGTACTAGCCTACAAAGTACCCAGGACATGCCCTTTTCTCACTGTTACCATCAGGAAGGAGGTACAGAAGCCTGAAGGCACATACTGAGCGATTGCAGGAACAGCTTCTCCCCCTCTGCCATTCGATTCCTAACTGGACATTGAATCCCTGGATATGACCTCATTTTGTTTCAGTATTTCTGCTTTTTGTATGTTTTTTCCCCCAATCTATTCAATATACATATACTGCAATTGATTTACTTTATTAATTATTATTTTAAAATTTAATTTATTATTGTTTTTTCTCTTCTAGATTATGTATTGCATTGAACTGTTGCTGCTAAGTTAACAAATTTCACATCACATGCCGTTGATAATAAATCTGATTCTGATACCTGTGGCACCCCAACCTTAGCCTTCCAAGCCATTTTTCAATCTTTATTTTTATTAATTAAATTTAAAATCCCTGATTGTCTTTGGGGAGGATGGGTTAAGAATTATGATCCTAGATTTAATTTTCATTTAATTTTGAATCCTTTATTAACATGTTCCCTTTTCAGTATGTCTTTTACCTTTTGTATTCCAGGCATAGCTCTTTTCAGTTTAATATTTCTCATTTAATATTTCTCATTATATTTCTCTTATTGAAGGCTTTGTTTGTAGCCTTTTATATCATACAAGCCTTGCCACAATTGGTGGCCAGTCCAGTACACAAGCTTAGTTTAATATCTCTTGCCATTCCTGCTGGTTCCTGTATAGGTCAAGATCACTCAACTTGAATGCCTCACACCAGGACTTGAGTGGAGAGTGGATTACTTGGTTCATCCATGGCTTCCAGTTGGGAAATACTTAAAGTTATAGAGCATAACAGCACAGAGACCGGTCATTTGGCCCATCTAGTCCACGCAGACCGAATCTTCTGCCTAGTCCCATCTACCTGCATCGAGATAATGGCCCCTCAAACTACTTCCATCTGTACACCTATCCAAACTTCTCTTAAATGTTATAGTTGAACTTACATCTGCCACTCCTGCCGCAGCTTTGCACCACCCTTTGAGTAAAGAAGTTCCCCTCAGATTTCCCTTTAATATTTCACCTTTTCACCCAAAACCTATGACTTCTACTTTTGCTGTCACTCACCCTGAAGGGAAGAGTGGAGTGGTAGACTCATAGAGCAACATAGCATGGATACAGGCCATTTGGCCCAATGAGTACATTCTGATTGTGGTGCCTACCCAGCTGGTCCCAATTTCCAGCATATGATCCATATCCCTCTAAGCACCACCCTTTCATGGAGCTATCCAAGTCTGTCTTAAGTTCCTCTGCCAGCTATCATATACTCACCACCCTCTGTGTGAAACAGTTGGTCCTCAGGTTCTTGTATCTTCCCCCCCCCCCCAACCCTAAACCTACAATACCTAGTTTTAGTCTCTACCCTGAGAGAAAAGTCTGTTACCATCCACCTTATCTGTGTGTCTCATAATTTTAAACATTTCTGTGGTTGCAACTCATTCTCCTACATTCCAAAAAGTAAAGACCTAGCCTGGTCAACCCCTCCTGATAACTCGGGTCCTCTATTCCCAGCAATATCCTTGTAAGTCTTCTCTGCATTCCTTTCAGTGTAACTCTTTGTAATTACCCATCAGTACTCACAAGTAGAACCAATGCCTTATACAGTGGCACCCTGGTGTTCCAACTCCTATTTTCAGTGTCTAAGCTGATCAAGACCAGCATGCTGAAGCCCTTTCTCACTACACCACTGTGTCTAACTGATACAGTTTTTAATGAACTATGCAATTGTACTCAGTACCTCCATTCCATTTGTTACGGATTCAGCATCAATAAATATATAAGTGAGGCAGGGTTTTTTTTTTATAACAAATAAAACATTTATTAAACACTGAAAAACAAACCCCCAAAAGTAAACAAACCACTAACATAACCGGAAATCAGCTGCCGTGCGGCAGCTTAAACAGTTCTTAAAGGAATAAAGCGAAACCAGTTCTTAAAGCGATGTTGCAAAAACAGTTCTTCAACGTAGTACTGCAAAAGTTCAAAATGCTTACAGTCCATTAAAGGAGAGACTTCTTAGACAATTTAAATTCTCTTTCACGTCGTGTTGTTGAGGTTCCCAGTCGAACTATACTTTTCCCAGAGAATTTACGAAGATGAAAATGAAACGGCTTAAAGGCACTAACCTTTCCTTTACAAAACTGTACCCAACCCTTTCTGCTATTATTCGCAGGGGTTACCAGAGGGACAGCCAACGAATTCCTTCCGAATGACGATCAAATAAGTTCGAACCTGTTTCACTGTCGAAATCGACTTTCATCGATCTTTCAGCTCCCGAACTCCGATCTTCACTCTCCACTGATTTTTAACTGACAGTATTATAAAGAAACTGCCGGCAATGACCTTTTAAACTTTAGGTATTAAATAAAACTCCACCTTTCAACCAAACTGCATCATAATATTGGACCACACAGTGGCATGGAGTCAAACTGGCAAATCCAGCCACGAACTACCCCTCCTCACAGGGAGGGGTCCTCCTTTTATACCCTGTTTTAAAAAAAACCTGTCACATGACCTCTACTGGCGGGAAAATGACATCACTCCACCATCACAAGACCACTACCTTAAGTCCAGTATAGCTTCAACACCACTGTCACGTGACAAGTACAAGATACCCACGGGTACGTAACACATTACATTCTCTATTTCCCTGCCATTCGTAGTACAAGTCCTATACTGTCAGACTTTCCAAATTGCGTCAGCTCACATTTTTTCTGTATTGAAATCTATTTGCCACTTCCTGGTCCATTTCCCATCTGATTAAGATCTCCTTGTAATCTAAGCTAACCTTCTTCACTATCAACAGCACCTAATTTAGTGCCGTCTGCCAAATTAGTAAGTGGTGTGGATGGTTTATCAATGAAGGTCCCTGGGTAATGGATTCTACTTTTACAGAAATTCTAAAGTTGATTTTGTCCCTGAGTGATGTGATTAAAATACACAAAAATCACACAGTAGTAACTATGCCTCCATAATATTGTAATGAATGACATCAAAAGCAGATACGTAAGAAGAATTACTAAAGTAGAGAGAGAAGAAACTATAGTTTAAATCGAGGTAGGGATAGAAGTGGCTCTGGGAAAGGGGAGTAGCAGCAGAGGAGGGTCGGGTAGGCAAAATATAATACAATATGTAGAGGCAGAGGGAAGTAGAGATAAGAATGCTTGTATGTGTTTAGTTTGACTTTTTAAGACTAAAGTTCATCCATATGTATGGGTGTTCATAGTCAGACATTTGTAAGCTGGGAAGCAGCCTGTGTACCACAGCCTAGCATCAATCTTCCAAAGGACATGCTTTGAATGGCTTTTGTTGTGTTGCATTGCAATCACAGAGAAAGCTGTAGTTTATTAAGGCTCAACTCAGACTACAGTGCTGGTGGAGAATTTTTTTTCTTGCTGTGTAGTGGTATTGAGATTTATCAACTTTTATAGACTTAAAAAAAAAAAGTCAAATTCTGTCAAACTTAAAACAGAATACGGCTACTCTCCTTGGGTAGCACATCAATGAGTGATGAACTCAAAACATATTGTTTCAGTCAGCTGCAAATACTGAAATAAAACAAAACAGGACAGGTTTAGTTGAAACTGTTGAAAGCTCACCTCCAAAATAAAATTCATTAAGAATGGATACACTGAGTATTTAATATTGAGATACAGTGGAAAAGGCCCGCTTCTGGCCCTATGAGTGATGCTGCCCAGTAATCCCCCTGCCCCCCCCCACCCATTTAATCCTGGTCTAATCACGGGAAATTTACAATGGTCAATTAACCTGCTGGCGGGTAGATTTTCAATCCCTTTTCTGCAAAGAGATCAATAAAAAGTTTAAATCATTGTTTATAAAGAATGCAAGAAATATATGTTTAGCTGTATTTATTGGAAGCTCATTTTTCCATCCTTTTCACTACTTCCAAGATGGTTGCTTTGGGTAATGAAGTGCATCGGTAATGTTCAATTTGCACAGAATAAAACTGTAATATAGTTTGTTCAGTTTGCTTCATGGTGCATTAGCCATGCTAATACCTAGCCTCTGCAAAGTTAACTATAGCCTTGTGAAATAGTTTGCAGAGCTCTGATCAGGAATGGAAAAAAATAGTGAGTCGGGTATTTTGTCATGTTATTTTCTTGGCCAGCCTTTGTTTTACTTCAATGTAGGCTGCTATCTAAGTATAACTGATATACTGATTATAACTGATATATACTGATTATAAGTATAACTGATCTTCATTGATCTCCTTGCAGAAAAATACTCAAAGTATCCATGCATAATGAACTTTATTTTGGAGTGAACTTCCAACAACTTGAACTTGTCATTTTTTAAAAAACTTGCTAGAATTTGATTTGACATCACAATAATGCTGATATTATCAGGATATTTTTTGTTAGATCAGGTGCTGGGAAGTTCATGAATATACATATTCTCAAAGATGATGTTATCCTATGACCATAGCGGTATGTACCTTCAATTTTGATATTGAGAAGTATTTTTTTAAACAGTTGTCTACTTAAGACCTTTGCTTGTTACTTGAAATGTATTGAATGCATGAGTTCTTCTAAAGCCATCCATATGAGTATAATTTCTCACATCTGCATGGGCTATTTTTTTGGGAGTTGTGCTGTCAAGGGGAAAAATGAAGATTTTTGTAAAAAAAAAATGTTCATTTGTGACTAATTTGTGCATCTTCAGCAATATTTTTATATTTGAGTCTTTCAAAGCATTTCAAAGTAGCATATAATTGTTGCTACAAGATGAACATATCTGGAATGCTTATCTCTTTGGGAATTATTTTCATTGTAAAAGTGCTTTACACATTTCTAATTAAATTACTCCATATTTGAGATTATTTGAACACTAAGCTCTCACTTATAATGTATTATTTTATCTTCATCTGAGGATTCTATTAGAACAAAGCAAGTGATTAAAGGTTCAATTTGTCTGGTTAAATGCTCTTAACTGCTGATCTATTTTCACCTCAGTAAGTGGCAAGTGATGGAAATAATCCATCCAGCCTGAAACAGGAATGATTCTCCTATTGCAACCTTGTTCATTGAACAATATGCTAAGGCTGTCTGATACCACTAAATGTTGGCTGTATGAATTTCCAGGTTTGTAGTATTCCATTCCATCCCGAATAATTTTTTTTCCTACAGGAGATGGAACGCAAGGGTATTGCTTTCTCAAAACTACAGTCAGATATCTAAGCACATGGGATGGCATGGGCAACATGGAGGAACTTGACACGTCAGGCAGCATCTATTTGAATAAGCAGTTGATTTGAGCTAAGGCCCTTCATCAGGTTCTTGGCCTGTAATGTCAACTATTTGTTCTCCTCCATGATGCTACGTGACTTGCTGAGTTCCTCCAGCATTTAGTGTGTGGTGCTGAAGATTTCCAGCAGCTGCAGAATCTCTTGTGTTTGGATGACATATTATTGCACCTGCAAGCACTGTTGCCTCAGCTCCAAAGATCCAGGTTCAATCTTGATCTTCAGTGGCCATATGACTTTCTGCCAGGTGTTTGACTTTCCTCAGACATCCCTAAGATACAGTGGTAAATTAGCTACTGAACGTTACCCCTTAGTGTAATTGAATAGCATGAGTGTTGAAAGGGGAGCTGATGAGCTTACAAGATGTACACCCTGAACCTAATAAAGTGACTGCTGAGTTTATGTTCGTGGTCTTCTGCTGCTGTACCCATCAACTTTAAGGTTCAATGTATTGTGCATTCAGAGATGCTCTTCTGCACACCGCTGTTGCAATGAATGGTTTTGTCAGTTTGAACTAGTCTGACCATTTTTCTCTGACCTCTCATTAACATAGCATTTTAATCCACTGATCTGCTGCTCACTGGACGTTGTTATGTGTGGGGAACATCCCAGGAGATCTTCTGAGATACTCAAACATCCTTGTTTGGCACCAACAATCATTCCACGGTCAAAGTGACTCATCACATTTCTCTTCATTCTAATGTTCTGAGCAACAACTGAACCTCTTGATTATGCATGCTTTTGAATATTAAGTTGCTGATTAAATATTTGCATTGGTGAGCAGGTGTACTTAATGAAGTGGCCACTGAGGGTAGCTCTGTCGGGAATAAGGAGGGAAAAGGGAACTTATCAGTTTGCTCTGCTCAGAGTGAAAACGAATCTGATAGTTAAATGACTTCTTTCGATGATGATATGTTTCGACTAGGAAATTGAAACTGAGTGCTTTTAGTTGAGCATGAATTAACTTTAGCTGTTGCATAACTGGAAATTTAAATATCTGCTATCATAAGGCACAATTGGATTTTCAGAATACTTTCTAACAGATATTGCATTTAAATACACAATTAACTATTGAGGTAATACTTTTCAAAGTTCAAAGTAAATTGATTATCAAAGTACATACTTGTCACTATATTCTACCCTGAGGTTTGTTTTCTTGTGAGCATACTTGGTATATCCAAGAAACATAATAGAATCAATGAAAGATCGCACCCAACACGACAGGCAAACAACCAATGTGCAAAATTCAGCAAACTGCATATATAAAAGAAAACAAGCATAAATAATATAGAGAACATATGATCATTGGTTGTAGAAATTGTTCAGTGATGGGACAAGTGAAGTTGAGCATAATTATCTGCTCTGGTACAAGAGCTTAATGATTGAAGGGTAATAACTGTTCCTCATCCTGGTGGTGTGTGTCCTGAGGTTCCTGTACCACCTTCCTGATGGCAGTATCAAGAAAAGAGCATGACCTGGATGGTGGGGGTCCCTAATGATGGATGCTGCTTTTAGCTGATGCTTGTTTTTTTCATTGTATCATTCATTGAGAAATATTCATAGATAGATAGATAGATACCTTATTCATCCCCATGGGGAAATTCAACTTTTTTTCCAATGTCCCATACACTTGTTGTAGCAAAACTAATTACATACAATACTTAACTCAGTAAAAAAATATGATATGCATCTAAATCACTCTCTCAAAAAGCATTAATAATAGCTTTTAAAAAGTTCTTAAGTCCTGGCGGTAGAATTGTAAAGCCTAATGGCATTGGGGAGTATTGACCTCTTCATCCTGTCTGAGGAGCATTGCATCGATAGTAACCTGTCGCTGAAACTGCTTCTCTGTCTCTGGATGGTGCTATGTAGAGGATGTTCAGAGTTATCCATAATTGACCGTAGTCTACTCAGCGCCCTTCGCTCAACTACCGATGTTAAACTCTCCAGTACTTTGCCCACGACAGAGCCCGCCTTCCTTACCAGCTTATTAAGACGTGAGGCGTCCCTCTTCTTAATGCTTCCTCCCCAACACGCCACCACAAAGAAGAGGGCGCTCTCCACAACTGACCTATAGAACATCTTCAGCATCTCACTACAGACATTGAATGACGCCAACCTTCTTAGGAAGTACAGTCGACTCTGTGCCTTCCTGCACAAGGCATCTGTGTTGGCAGTCCAGTCTAGCTTCTCGTCTAACTGTACTCCCAGATACTTGTAGGTCTTAACCTGCTCCACACATTCTCCATTAATGATCACTGGCACCATATGAGGCCTAGATCTCCTAAAGTCCACCACCATCTCCTTGGTCTTGGTGATATTGAGACGCAGGTAGTTTGAGTTGCACCATATCACAAAGTCCTGTATCAGTTTCCTATACTCCTCCTCCTGTCCATTCCTGACACACCCCACTATGGCCGTGTCATCAGCGAACTTTTGCACGTGGCAGGACTCCGAGTTATATTGGAAGTCTGATGTGTACAGGGTGAACAGGATCATAGTGTTATTGCATATGTTTCTGTTTTTGAAATGTTAATGATTCAGTGGGCCTATAATCCAAGTGTGGAAATCTGTCCTGAGCATCTCTGTAAATCATTTACCAAAAGATTAAGCTTTATGGGATTCCCAATAGGCTTGATGTATTAATGGGGGTCAACTTCCATAAATAGAGTATATTAGAGTTTAAAACGGTTATCTTCATCTTGGCATATTGTTGCCTGTGGGTTTTTTTTATATTCCCTCAAGATTAAGAATGAATTATTTCCATTTAGGTTTTGTTGTTTCTGAGGTGGCAAATGAGACCAAAGTCAAATCCACAGACTCTGTCACAGATGAGACAGGTCATGGCTGATGAAGTGGATGGGTAGATAAGTAGATTGAAATGTTACAATCCTTCAGCCACTTGCTCCGGTCTTGATATTCTTGATGTATAGCTTGGAGGTTTTGGATGGTATTCTGATTGCCCTTGCTCCACTTTCTTCCCTAATGAAATATGAGGTGTTGGTTCTCCAATCTGAGTGGTCTCATCATAGCACTAGAGGAACCATGGAGAGATGTTTCAGAAAGGAAAGTTGAAATGAAGTAGGTGACCACTGGGTGGTCCTGCCTTTTGCAGCAGACCAAGTGAAGGTGTTTGACAAAGCATATAAAGAATATTTGTAGATATGTTAATTGATTGGTAAAAGATTGGGCGGATGGGGCATATATCTGAGGAAAGGTACAATTATTCAGTATGAGAGATGGTATCTAAAACTAGATGTTTTTAAATGGGTGAAGAATAAAGGCTGGTACTTGGGGTGATTGGAGAATACCAAGTTAATGTGTAGCGATAGCAAGTGCTTAGAAGGCAAAGGGTAGCAAAATCACTAGGGCATTTTCTAGTTGGAAATACTATTGCTATTTCTTCAGCATCACTGGTTCAGAATTTTAGAACCCGGTCCCTAACGGTATTGTCGGTAAACCCACAAGTCCAACTGCAACTGTTGTTCAAGAAGCAGCTCACCACACTTTCTTGGGAGCAACTAGACACAGGCTATTAAATTGTGGCTATCCTTAACCAAAATATCTGCCATATTGATCTTCATTGCAAAAGTTTAAGGAAATATTGCTGAATTTTGCATAGTGATCTGACATTTAAAAACTATGCATGATTTTAGAAATTAGTGCAGCAGTTATGCAGTGGAGATTTGATTGTTGCAAAAAATTTGGGACTATGGTCAGTGGTTGTTTATCACGGAGAAAGTAGATTTGGAGTTTAGAAGTATGAAGAACTACCTCTAAAGTGTACATTATTTTGTTGATTCATTTTAGATAAGCTGATAAGCTGCTGCTTTATGCTGAGAAATCAAGAAATGGGGCCACTGTATTTCTAAATGAGCCCTAAAAGGGTTGTAAAATTCACTGTAAGAGGGTTGTAGGTGATCATTTGTTGAGCATGTGTGAGACTTGAGATATTTTTGCACTCAGGGTAATGTGAATTGTGTGTGATGTTTTGAGAATAAGCCACAATGTGATGAATTTCAGTGTTGAATTCGTGGTCCCTTTGGCCCTCTTTTCCTTTAATAACAACGGAGTGCATTTTTTTTTGGGAGGAGATCTTGGAGCTCTTTGCATTGAGCGGCAGTTGCCCAATGAAGAATTAGCATAAATAACTTGAATGACTAACATTAGAAAATCTGTAGATGCTGGAAATCCAAAGCAACACACACAAAATGCTGGAGAAGCTCAGCAGGCCAGGCAGCATCTATGGAAAAGAATAAACAGTTGATGTTTCAGGCTGATCCACTTTATTTTGATTTTCATCACCATGTAGTTCCTTATGAAAACAAATCTGGAAGTGCAACACACTGATTCGGTACTTGGGTTGTTTGGAAATTTGAAAATAATAATTAATAAAATAGGTAAAATTTAAAATAGTGAATATTCACTACTTTTCTTTCCTTAGTGGTTGTTTTGTATAATTAATAACAATGTGAAGTACAAGAGTTTATCTATCAAATTAGTGGAAGTGGAACACACAGTGGAACACTTGTTAATTCATTATATTTAGGTAGTACAAGGTAAAACAATACCAGCCTACAAAATAGTATTACAGTACAGACAAAGTGCAGTCTGTTATATACCAGCAACAATATATCACAAAATGAGTCAGGTTTTAATGTTAAAACCATTATCTTTATTAGTATCTACTCATAATATAGTAAATTAAATTAACTATAGATTGCATAGATGCATATATAGATTAAATTGCACAGAAGTTAACAGTGCAAACACGAGGAAATCTGCAGATGCTGGAAATTCAAGCAACACACACACAAAATGCTGGTGGAATGCAGCAGAAGTTAACAGTCAACAATGTGTGTCTCCCAAACAGTCAAGCTTAGGAACAGTCCTTAAAGTCTTAAGATGGCAAGCTGGAAAAGGTCCAGTAATCTACAGAAATATCACAAGGTGACAGTCTCGGAATATCCCTTCACACAGGTGGTTACCACATAGCACACCAGAATCCAAGTAAATGTTAACGAAAGTGGTGGCTACAGGATACTCCAACAAAATCCACATGTGGATCATCCGAAGTGACAGTCACTCATCCAATGCACCGTGTGCCATCAATCAACCCAATCTTGGACATGGGAAAGTATCAGACTTTACCCATTGTTGCAGCAAAACTACTGCCAGCAGCTTACAGACCAAACTTCCTCTTTCCCTCCCCCCACTGCCTTCTCCCCTTCTGAAGGTCCCAGTGGACTATCGCAGCTTCTTATACTGATGTCATAGCCCTGCCCCATTGAGACATTTTTAAAGTGACACCCACAGTACGAAACAGTACGTAACAAGTGCAGGTAGCCAGGAAGGTCCAAAAGCCATAATGAAGTAAATTGTGAGGTCAAGATTCCATTATTGTACTAGGAGAATATTCAATAAGTGTATAACAGTGGGCTAGAAGCTTGATGGTATGTGCTCTCAGACTTTTCACTCCTGCCTGATGGGAGGGGAGAAGAGAGAGTGGGTGCGGCCTTTGTTTATGCTGGCTGCTCAGTGTGCACAGTCTCTGGAGGGGAGATTGGTTTCCATGATGTGCTGAGCTGTGTCTACAACTCTGCAGTTTCATGTCGTCATTGCCAAAGCAGTTGCCATATTCAGCCATGATGCATCTGGATATCATGCTTTCTATGGTGCATCGATTAAAAATTGGTCTGACTCAAAAGGAATATGGCACATTTCTTTAGCCTTCTGACATAGAGTCACTGGTGAGCTTTGTTTTTGCAGTGGCATCAATGTAGTTGGACCAGGACAGGCAATGTAGGAACGTGAAACTCTAAGCCCTTTCAATCTCATCACTGCTGATATAAACAGGAGCATGTACGCTGCCTCCCTTCCTGAAATTAAAGACCATTTTCATACCGACCTTCCAGGTTGTTTTGCTGACATTGAGGGAAAGGTTGGTATATTGATGCCATACCAATAGGCTCTCTATCTCCTTTCTGTATTCTGTCAGTGAGCAACGTACAATAGTGAACAATTATTAACAATGAACCCATGTACACTACCTCAATTTTTTGGTATAGCTCTACTGAATTAAATTTTTGAAGTATTTTTGTAATTTGTAGTTAAAGAAAAATGTATTCTGCCACAAAACAACAAATTTTGTGACATATCCCTGTTATGTTAAACCCCTGATCTTGATTCTGATTTAAGCAGTGGCTTACTATGTCAGTGTCATTTGCCAACTTGTAGATGGAATTAGAGCAGAATCTTCCCACGTAGTCATGAGTGTATAGGGAACAGTTTAGGGAGCTGAGGATGCAGTTTTGTGGGATACCAGTGTTGAGAATAATAATGGTGGAAGTATTTGCCACCTATCCTTACTGATGGACAGGTTGGTAGAATCAGCCAAGTGGCAAATTTACATCTCACTGACACCTGATTTATACTTATTGCATCTTTTATTATATTATGTAAAATGTATTAAATATGGGACAGTTTTCCTGATTGTAGGTTCCTAAGTATGTGCTTGAGGTCTGTGAATGAATGACATACTGAAACTCGAGTGCTTATACTGAAAAACAAAATGCAGTGTGCATATTCACTGAATCCATTGTTTCATGATATATACCAGAACTTAAAATGTGTGAATTCTGATGATACTTGGGCGTAAATTGACATTGGCAAAGTGTAACTTCGATCATTTTCATACCGACTTCCAGGTTGTTTCCTCCAATGAAACTAAAGGATTAATAATGGACAAGAGACTACAGTTCTGAAAAAGAACCTGCTGGAGGAATTCAAACAACACACACAAAATGCTGGAGAAACACAGCAGGCCAGGCAGCATCTATGAAAAAGAGTAAACAGTTGACTTTTCTGGCCAAGACCCTTCAGCAGAGGAATCCAGCGGGTCAGGCAGCACCACTGTAGGGGAGTGAACAGTCAATGTTTCACATTGAGACACTTACCTAGACTGAAAAATGGAGGGAAGATGGAGACAGTTGAAAAAGAGCTAGCAAGTGATAGGTGGGTCAAGATGAGCATGGAAGAATGGAAAAGAATGACAGTGCCTGAGTGGTGATCGGCAGAGGCAACAAGCAGCTGCAGTGGTAATGGAATCTGATGGGAAAGCAGGGTGGAGCGTGGAACTGAAGGGAAATGGAACAGGCAGACAGGAGAAATGTGGCGAAGGAACCCAGTGGCAATAGTGTTTTGGTGGGGTGGATGGAGGTGTTGGTGTAGAGGAAAGCAGAAGGGTGATTTGAGGGCTTAGGTAGGAGAGGAATTAGATTATGTATAGGGGGAACTGAGTAGACCAAAGAGAGAGCTAAATCTGGAGAAGTTTGAGTTCTTGCTGTCATGTTGTAGACCACCCAGGTGGACTATGAGGTGCTGCTTCCTGTCAGATTCCATCTGCACCCCATTGTTGCCTCTAGCTATCACCTCCCAGCCTCTGTCACTCTTTCCATCTGCCAGCTCTTCTCTTTATACCGGCTATCTCCCCTTTACTTTAAGTCCAGATAAAGGGTCTCAGTTTGAAACATCAGCTGTCCCTGCACAGATGGTGCCTGACACTGCTAGTACTGCTGACTTCCTCCAGTGTTTTTCCTCAAGGGTAGTATGCCTGCCAAAATATTTATATTTAATGAAGCACTTGCACAATTGATTCCATAAAAGTTTGGCAGCCTATTTGATCAGTTGCTGGTATGTCTTCTGTTTCCCTCCCAACACACGAATGCACTTCCTGTGGTACTTTTGAAAAGCCTTTTTAACTTTTCTAGTGCAATTTTATAGCTGTTTTGTGTGGAGGAATGAACCCTTGTCCTTTCATTGCATTGTCATTACATGAGAGATGTAGCATTATTAATAGAATTATGGCTTTTTTCCCAGAAGCTCAGTGGTTCATGAGCTATTTAGTACTGCTGAGTATGAAAACGGGTGGCTCCAAAATTTAATGACGATTCTCTTAAAATTTTGATTCATGCTTCTATTTTTGTTAGCTCATGATTATTTATTGTACAGGTAGTCCCTGAGTTACGAACGTCCGACTTACGAACAAATCGTACTTACGAACTGAGGAAGGAGAACACCTTCCGCCATTTTGTCGGATTGCAACGCCTTCTGCCATTTTAAATTGTTGCCGTTTACACTGTTGAGTGTGTTTTGTGTGTAAATTTTTCTTAGCAAGATTTGCCCTGACCCCCCCCCCCCCACCTTTCCGGTCATCTGGTGGCACAGTGAGATCAGCGCCGGGCTCAAGAACGGAGCTTCCTGAGTTCGATCTAGTGACACACCACTCCCGAGCGCGCCCAGTTGATGTCGAGCTCGCAACTCGACCTCATTTAAACAGGAGGGGGCAGTATTTTTTAAAAAAATTCCCACATGGAATATTGAGGAGGATCAAATACCCAAACCCAGCACAGCCCCCACTTGTCCCATTTAACCTGTCTCAATGCGGTGGACTTTAGGACCCAGGGAATTCAGTGCGGTGGTCCTTAGGACCCAGTGGACCTCAGGAGCCGGCGGAGGTCAGGACCCGCTGCCCACAGTGTTTCTGTTCCGTTAATGGGCAGCGATCACAATTGAAAATAAAGTGGAAATAATAAAGCGTTTGAAAAGAGGTGAAACGTCATCGGTCATTGGAAAAGCATTAGGCTACAATGGGTCAATGTTGGAACAATTTAAAAGGATAAAGTGAGAATAATGGAGCATGTGAAAAGCTCTGCCCCAATGAAAGCTACAGTTATTACGAAGCAACACAGTGGTTTACTTATTGGAATACATACGTTTCTTAAGTGTTTTATATGCATAGAAAGGTAAAATATTTACTATATACTAAGACAAAAGTTTGACTAACTGACACTAAATAATACTGGATGGAACTTGTTCGTAACCCGGGGACTGCCTGTATATTGGCTTTAGTTCTGTGTTTATTGCACATCACTGCTGTGGCTATTTCTTGTCCATTCCTGCTTGACTTTGAACTGTGGAGGCAATAAAGAATCAATGGTATTGGTCTGGAATTGCAATTGGTCCTAGATGTTTAAGGACAGCACACCTCGTCACTGAATGAGGTTCTAGGTTGCCAATTAGATGGTAATGTTACAGGACCATTAGAAACCATTACAGCATTAGTAATGTTAGAGGTTTTGTGCTGGCTGAGATTAGCTTTTTATTTAAAATCTAGAAATATTTAATTAAATTTCAATTCCCCAGCTGCCATTGTAGAATTTAAACTTATCCCTGACTCAGTGGTCCAGAATTCTGGTCGATATCCAGTAAGGTAACCACTATGGAACACAAAATGAGAGATGAACTCAGTAAAGTTAGTCAGCATCTATGGAGGAGAATAAGCAGTCAAAATTTTCAGCCAAGATCTGAGGTAGAATGTTTTGTATTTTGAGAAGTGATTTGTTAATTTGCTGCAACAATAATCTGGTAGGTGAAGTCTGGGTCAAGTAGCATCTGTGGAAGTGTGACTGTTCAATGTCAACCTTGTATCAGGAGTCAGAGTAGGCTGGAGGCGGCTAGTATAGAAAAAGGGGTGGGCCGGTGCCAAAAGTGATTGGTGGATAGTGGAGGGATTAAGGATGAAAGGAAGATCAATTTAAGTAGATGGGGATGTTAGAGAACAGATATAGGTGCATCATAAATGGAGGCAAACACTCAGAATTGGTATTAAGATGGGAACAATTTTTGATTTTTATTTCTATGTCTTGTAATAAAATGAGAATTGATCAGAAAAAAGATGAGAATTTTAATCTGCATGCAGAAACTGAGAATGAGGCTGAGATTCGTCCTTTTAGAGCAGAGGATGGGCATATTTAACCTGAGTACTCCAAATCCGGAATGGTTGTGTCAAGAATAAGTGAGAAAGATGGAATAGTAGTATTCATATGCAGAGAACAGTTTGGAGGTCATTAGTCAAAAAGAATGATCAGAAGCAACACAAACAGAATGCTAGATGAATTCATGAAATCAGACAGCATCTATGGAGGGAAATAAACAGTTGATGTTTTGGGTCGAGACCCTTGCACATGTGATAAATGAATCTTAATCTCATCAGTTTTATTGTGCAGTCATTTTCAGCTTGGTGAGTTGTAATGTTGGTAATGTTTTTGATTGATCTAACCTTTTAACGCATTAAATGACACTGTATGCCAGTAATGATGTGAATTCCATTGTAATTCTAATTCTGAATAGCACTTTTACAAAACGGCATGCACACTTTGGGTTGTGAGTGCATATAGTCATCTTGAGCTGCTTGTTAGAGATCTTATCTTTGAATTGCAATATTTCATAAGTTAGGTTCGCTGCAGTAACACACAAAATGCTGGAGGAACTCAGCAGGCCAGGCAGTATCTGTGGGTGGGGGGCGGGGGGGAGTAGAGTCGACATTTCAGGCTGAAACCCTTCAGCAGGACTGAAGGTAAAAAGCTGAGGAGTAGATTTGAAAGGTGGGGGGGAGGGAGGGCAGAGAAAAACACCAGGCGATGGGTGAAATTTGGAGGGGGGGCGTTTCATTCTAGAACAAAGGAGATGTCCTTTTTCAAAGAAATAGGCTTCCCTTCATCCACATCAATGCTGCCCTCAACCACATTTCTTCCATTTCACGCATATCTGCTCTTACCCCGTCCTCCCGCACGCTACCAGGATAATTCTCATAATTCTCCAGCATCTGCAGATATTCTCCTTTGTGATTTGTTCACTACAGTAATATTTTTGGAGCTAATGTTATCATATAAAGGAGATTGTGCAAGCAGCTTGGATACTTTTTTTTGCTAAGTTTGTAGATGGAAATGAATACAATCTTGCATTGAAGGACAGAAGTGAGATGGAGCGATAGTTTCATGTGTGTTTTCATGTCAAATAGAGTGAGAAGGCCTTTAGTGCAGAAAGACAAATCAGCTAATAAGACCATAAGACATAGGAGCATAATTAGACCATCTGGCCATCAAGTCTGCTCCACCATTCAGTCATGGCTGATCCTTTTTTCCCCCCTCAGTTCCACTGCTCAGCCTTCTCCCCGTAACCTTTGTTGCTGTGTTTAATCAAGAACTGATAAGGCTCTGCTTCAAATAAACCAAATTACCTAGTCTTCACAGCCGCCTGTAGTAGTAAGTTCCACAAGGAAATTTCTCTGCATCTCTGTTTTAAGTGGATGCCACTCTATCCTGAGGCTGTGCCCTCTTGTCCTAGACACCCCCACCATAGGAAAACATCCTTTCCACATCTGCTCTGTTTAGGCCTTTCAACGTTCGAAAGATTTCAGTGAGATTGCTCCCCCCCACCCCCCATCATTCTAAATTCCAGTGAGTACAGACCCAGAGCCATCAAACGTTGCTCATGTGATAACCCTTTCATTGCTGGAAATCATCCTTGTGAACCTCCTCTGAACCCACTCTAATGCTAGTACATTGCTTCTTAGATGAGGAGCCCAAAACTGTTCACAGTAGTGTTAACAGCTGTTTTATCAGCTGCAAGCATTAGAAGTGATATTAGGGATGAAGATTTAATGTTTTGGTTAAGAAACTGAAATGGGATATAAGAAGAACTTGTTATGCAATAATGGCCTCAACTTGTTCCCAGTGAACATGCTGGAAGCAGAGATGACCAATAACTTGTGGAGGAAATAGGCTGGCACTTGAGGGACTATGGAACATGGAACAATATGGGGCCCTTTGGCCCACAATGTTGTGCCAACCCATATAAAACTACTCCACAATCATTCCTACCCTTCCTTCTTACACAGCATATAGCTGGAGCCCTCAGTCCATGAATTTCTGAGTCTGCTGGGGAAGTTGAAGGCCCAGTGTCTGTGAACCCATGAGTCAACTAGAGGCCAGAGGGTTCCTGGGCAGGGTTAGAGGACTGTGCATGCATGGGTTGGTGGGAGGGTGATACAAGACTTGTTTTGCTGGTGTTACATGTTGTTTGGTACTTTTCATTTTGTGTTCTGTTATTCTGCTGAGCATGGTGAGCTTGCTACGTTGGTGCTAAAATGAAATGAAATGAACTTGTGGGCTGCCCCATCACCTCCTTGGGAAATAATGCATTTCATTGTATGTTTTGATGTACATGTGATTAAATAAATCTGAATCCGAACCCTCCGTCTTTCTTTCATCCATGTGCCATATTTCTGCTCAAGTTTGCTCCACTCGCCTTGACTGGATGTGTTCTGGATTTGACCACTGGTATACTGGGAAGAAGATGTCCATTCAATCTATATTTCTCATAACCTTATGCACCATTATATTAAGTTGCCTCTCATCCTTCACTCCAAGTAGAAAATCCATAGCACAATCAACCTTTCCTCATGAGACACGTTTTCTATTCCAAGCACCATTCTGGTAAATTTCCTCTGCACCCTCTCTAAAGCTTCCACATCCTTCCTATAATGAGGTGACCAGAACTGAACACAATCTAACCTGAGTCTTATAGATCTGCAACTTTTCATTAATCAAGGCCTTCTCATATTTCTTAATAGTTACCTTATAAACCCTCAACAGTCCTGTCTGATCCTTGTTTCCTACCCATTTACCCCACAAGCCCCATCCCCTAAATTTATTTTCTACTGTTGGCCCAGATTAAAAGTCGTTTTTTTTTCAATCTGAACTTAAAGGAACATACCTCAAGCCTATTCAGTCATTAGGTTGGTTTGGCAATGTCAAACACTTGTGTCTTTAACTCTGCTCAGCCAAAAGTACATAGGTAAAATTCTTTAAGAGCAGCAAAACCTCCAAATTCCTGTACTACAATCTCCTCAAATCATTTTTCTTCCGGAGCTCACCACCCAGAGACTCATTTCATTGCCTCCTCAATTGTTTGATTCAGGCCTCCTTTGCGAGGCAGTAGCCTTTTTGCTGTTTTTCATTGTTCTTCTCACTCAGGTTAGTTCCAGAAAAATGGAGTTAGAAACAAAAATTAAATAAATTCTGTGTTCATTGTTGCATAACACATTGGTTCCATTTCCCTGCTTTGTCCCCATAGCTTTAAAATTGTGAGTGGGGAATCTAAAACTTTGACAAACTTCTATAGATGTGTTGTGAGGAATATATTGACTGGTTGTGTCAGAGCCTATTATGGAAACAACAAAGCCCTTGAATGGAAAATCCTACAAAAAGTAGTGGCTATGACCCAGTCCATCACGGGTAAAGTCCTCTCCACCATAAAGCACTATTCATGTAATGTTATTGCAGAAAATCAGCATCCATAATCAGGGACCCCTCACCACCCAGGACATGCTCTCTTCCCACTGCTGCTTTCAAGAAAACGCACAGGAGCCTCAGGACTCACACCACCAGGTTCAGGAATAGTTATTATCCCTCAACCATCAGGCTCTTGAACCAAAGTGGAACTCAGTCACTTGTCCCACCATTGAAATGTTTCCGCAACCAATCGACTCACTTTTAAGGACCCTTCATTTCATGTTCTTGACATTTATTTATTAATTGCTTATTTATTTATTTTTGCATTTGCACAGTCTGTATGTTTTGCACGCTGGTTAAGCATCCAAGTTGGTGTGGTCTTTCATTGATTCTATTGTGGTTATTATTCTATTATGGATTTATTGAGTTTGCCTGCTAGAAAATGAATCTCAGGGTTGTATATGGTGTCATGTGTACTTTGATAATAAATTTACTTTGAATTTTGAAAGGGTCTAGATGAGGGAGAATTTTTTTAGGTGTGTCCGGAAGGATTCTTGACCCAGTATGTAGGTAGGCCGATTAGAGGAGAGGCCATAATGGATCTAGTACCAGGCAATGAGCCTAGTTGGGCGCCAGACCTCTCTGGGTGAACATTTCGGAGAAGCGACCACAGCCAGTGGTGCATAGCTGATGGAGATTAAAACTCTGGTTCTTTGACTGCGATTGAATCTAGTAGGACAATTGTGTAGAGTGAGGTCAGCCTTTAGTGAAGTCTGCATACCCACTCCCCTCCCCCCAACATTTGTGGTGTGAGTTCCAGCATCACTTTTTCTTTCCTTCCTTTATTTTTTCTCTATGATACAAATCCCGCAAATAGTGAACCAGCTGTATGATAAGCCTATTGGGTTTGACGTTGTCTTCAGGTACTGTGAAGTGAAATGAAAATATTCGTTCCCTTTGATTCTGATATTTTTCCTTTCTGCATAATTCAATCTTAAAAACCTAATATTAAAATAATTAAGTGATTTCACAAGCACTTGAGCTACTGAGATCCAGAGAGAAGTTTTGATCTAATCTGGCAGTGTATTTATTAAAGTGCTTACAGATGATATTGAAAATGTGTCTTGCATTTGCTCATAATAATGTTGCTTCATAACTACCGGATTTTCCGTTTTCAAATTTACAGCGTCAGCAAAGTTTTGCTTTTGAATTGTTGCTTCCCTGTTCAGCTACTTTGTCTAAAGATGATTAAATGTATTCAGTTTATGAAGAACATACAATTCTAAAATATATAGCAATTGCAAATTTTCAACCATTTTGTACATGCATCTCTAAATTATTTCATTAAAATTTATCTTCCTTTTCCTCCATTCTGTGTGGTTTATACGATATACTTCAGTAATTTGTATCAAGCTGTGATATGTCACAAATGCTGAGTATTTGTTTAAAGTTCCTATAAATGCTTTTTTTTTTACATGGAGTATCATCTATTGGTTCTGTAAATTATGGTAGACATCAGTAGTGTGCTGATTAGAAAAAATTAAACTCTATAAATTGAAGTCGATGTTTTGGGCCAAGACCCCTCATCGGGACTTGATGAGGGGCCTCTGCCTGAAAAGTTGGCTCTATATTCTTTCCCGCAGAGTTCCTCCAGCATTTTGTGTGTGTGTGTTACTCTGGATTTCCAGCATCTACACAGCATCTGAAACTCGAGGAAATTTGCAGATGCTGGAAATCCAAAACAATGCACACAAAATGCTGGAGAAACTTAGCAGGCCAGGCAGCATCTGTGGAAGAGAGTAAACAGTTGATCTTTCGGGCTGAGATCCTGCTTCAGGCCTGAGACAGAAAGGGGAGATGCCTGATGTCTTTCCCTTCTATTTGCAGAATCTCTTGTGTTTAGAAAATTGTTCCTTGCTACACTAAATGACGACTTGTAGAACTAGAGTGTTTTAAAGTGAATTGTTAAGTTTTGTACTGATAATGCTTTAACTTTAATGGTCATTTTTCACTGTCACATGCTATGTTGGTTAGCATTTTTCAACTGAGGTTGTTGCTAAATTATGATCCCTCTAGTGGGGACCAGCAATACAACACTACATGTTTAACACTTACTGCTTTGTTGAATGAAAGCTCTGATATATGACATGACTATATGTCGACCGACTGGCTTGAGATTCAGTAGCCTATGTGTTCAATTATTGAGGATTTGAATTTTGGTCGTGGTGGTCTCCTTGGAGCTGTGAGAATTGTGCTAGTGGGATTTTCTCAAATTTACTAATTATATTAAGTTGCTTTAGCCAGGAAAATTGATAGCTAAAAAAGCGTTTTGTCAGAATTCCTCATCATTGTTTCTTCGTTGGAATGCATGATATATCAAGGGGGAATAAATTTCAAGTACTGTTCTTTTGTCAAAGGGCATATCATTCCAGATTTAGTTTGGAATTATTAATTTCCCTTTGATTATGTCTGATATCTTTTTTTCAGTTGACTGAGTAACTAGTTTTTTACAACTTGAATTTTATGTTGTATTTGCTGCTACTTTGTTATTCATGTTTTCTTTAACAATGTTTGTTGACCCTAATTTGTTCCTTTTTTAGTCTTTCTTTGAAAGACTGAACCTTATTATTTCTTCCTTTCTTGCTCCACAAAATGCAAGGATGAGCTTGATGGTTTTATCTAGTAATTTCATTGGATCTACTATGTTCCAGCAATTGCTTGCCTGTAAGACCCTTTTATGTTACTTCAGAGGTAGTTTTGTATTACCGGTAGATCTTTCTTGGAACTGAGACTCAACGGCTCCCTTTTGGGAGGTGACCTGATAGAGCTGTATAAGGTGATGAGAGGTATTGATCGTGTGGATAGTCAGAGGCTTTTTCCCAGGGGTGAAATGGCTCATGAGGGGGCATAGTTTTAAGGTGCTTGGATGTCAGGGGTAAGTTTGCAGTGGTGGAAACGGATACAATAGGGTCTTTTAAGAGCCTCTTGGGATAGGTACATAGCTCTCTATTTTTCTAACTCTATGTGCTAGGGAAATTCTAGGCAGTTTCTAGAATAGGTTACATGGTTGGTACAATATTTTGGGCTGAAAGGCCTGTAATGTGCTGTAGATTTCTATGTTCTTTGCAACTGGGTCTTTGACTTTGTAACGGACAGGCTGCAGTAAAGATGGGCAGCAACACCTCTGCCATGATTATTCTCAACACTACTACCCCACAGGGTTCCTTCCATAACACCTTAAGACATAGCAGAATTATGCCATTCAGCCCATTGAGTCTGCTGCACCATTCAATCATGACTTATTTATTATCCTTCTCAACCCCATTCTTCTGCTTTCTCCCCATAACCTTTGATGCCCTTACATATCAAGAGACGATCAGCTACTGCTTTATACCCAATGATATAGCCTCCACAGGCATCTGTGGCAATGAACTCCACAGATTCACCACCCTCTGGCTAAAGCAATTCTTCCTCATCTCTGTTCTAAAGAGTCGTGCTGTATTCTGAGAGTATGCCCTCTGGTCCTAGACTCCCCTTACTACATCCACTCTATCTAACCCTTTCAGTATTTGAGAGGTTGCAATGAGATACAGCACGCCCCCCCCCCCCCCCCCCCCATTTCTTCTAAACTTCAAAAACAGGTGCAGAGCCATCTACTATTCCTTATACATGTATCCTTTTATTCCTGGAATCATTCTCGTGGACCTTTTTTGAAACCTCTCCCATGCCAGCACATCTTTTAGATACAGGGCCTTAAACTGCTCACAATACTCCAAGTGCATCTGAGCAATGCCTTATAATGTCTCAGCATTACATCCTTGCTCTTGTATTCTAGTCCTCTTGAAATGAATGGTAACAATGCATTTACCTTCCTTACCACCAAATTAACCTGCAAGTTAACCTTTGGGAATCCTGCATGATGACTCCCAAGACCGATTACGTCTTTGATTTCTGAATTTGTTTCCTGTATAGAAAATAGTCTATTCCTTTTAGCAAAGTGCATAACTATATATTTCCCTTCACTATATTCTATCTGCCACTACTTTGCCCATTCTAATTTGTTCTAGTTCCTTCTGCAGACTCCCTGCTTCCTCAACGTTACCCGTTCCCTCCACATATATTTGTATCATTGGCAAACTTAGCCATAAAGCCATTGTCAATTCCATCACCTGGGGGCTAAGCACTTGGCCTTGTAGTGCATGTGTGCTGATGGTGATTGTGGAGATGTTGCCATTCTGAACAGACGGGTCTGCAAGTGAGGAAGTCAAGGATCCAGTTGCACAAGGAGGTACTGACATCAGCCTTTCCCTTAAAGTTAGCAAAACAAAAGGGCTGGTCGTTGCCTTCCAGAAAGAGGGTGGTGCACATGCTCCTGTTTATATCAATGGCATTAAGGATGAGAAGGTTGAGAACTTCAGGTTACTAAGAATGAACATCACCAATAGCCTGTACTGGTCCAACTATACATATGTCACAGTCAAGAAAACTCTTCAGCGTCTCTACTTTCAGAGGAAGCTAAAGAAATTTGGCATGACACCTTTGACTTTTAACCAATTTTTATTGGCATATCATAGAATACCTCCTACCCAGATGCATCATGGCTTGGTATGGTAACTGCAGAGTTGTGAACTACAGCTCAGAATATCATGATCATTTTTCTCAATAAATAAATGAACAAGTATAATTTTTGTGTTATTTATTTATTTAGTTGGTTTCTCACTATCTATTTTTAGGACTTGCTTTTGAAGATCTGATCACACTTCAGGACATATTTATACAGAAATAGAGAAAATTCTACAGGGTTCACCAACTTTTTAGTACCACTGTACTTGCATTGCACTTACTATATTAGTTACCCTTATGCATTGTTATTGTACTTTGCACTGTTAACTTTGTACTATCTCAATTGACTATTGATGGTGGTCAAGGCAAACTTTTCACTGACTCAGTATGTGACAATAATAAGCAAATTTATAATGACATTTTCAAAGCGCTGAATAAGTTTCATTGGCTGTTGTTTTCAGTTCTCCCTTATCAACCTATCAATTTTGATAGTTTACATTCATCCTTTTGAGTGACATACAAATTCCAGATAAATATAAAATAGAATATAACACGCTGTAAGACGTCACTGCTGATGTTCTTACTGCTAAGGTAATGGTTTCTCTGCAGCAGCAATGTTTGGGTTATGACTAGAGATAACGGGACATGTTAGCCAATGAGCGGGATGTTCTCTCTTGTGTGTCTGGAAGCAGCAATTTTGTGGTCTTATTTGGAGAGATGAGGAGAGAAGTTGCAAATGGAGAGAGTTGGTAAACCACCAGATATAGTGGACTTGATGTGAGGGTCCGAAGGTAAGTGACAATCGGAGGAGGTCAATGGTGGACAAACGACCGTATCAGTGAGCTCCAATGTTTGTGCATTAGACTGTTTCATAAGAATGGGCCCTTTTTTTTTGTTTCTTTACTAACCATACAGTCAAATTAAGGATTATGAAGCTCAATTGTTTAATTGCATATTGTGTACTGTTTGTTATTTCGTGGTACTGACTTGTAACAGGGGACATATCAAGCAGCAACCACCCAAACGAGATTTCTTAAGTTTGGCCGGGCTGGGGGTTATCATCGCCTATATTAAGTTGCTAGCCAAAACGAGAGTTATAAGAATTTGCCTTTTAAATTTTTGATGTCATTTTCACCCCTGTAATGGAGAAGACCGCTGATAAAGCTGGTGTACTCAATTTAATTTAAAATCTTCGTTACTCAAATAGTGTACTTGAAATGGTTGTTTCATTTTTTAAAAATAACTGCAATTCAGGTAAATTGTTTTTTTAAATAGTCATTTTTTCAGTAGAATATACTGTATAGATTTGTACAATGAAGGGATATGGTCTCCTTGATTTCTTCTCTATCTGACTGTTTTGGCTGCATTAATCCAATTTTTTTACTCAAAATCAGAATCAGATTTAATATCACTTGTGTTTGTCATGAAATTTGTTGTTTTGCAGCAGCAGTACAGTGAAATAAGTAAACTATAACTTGCGATAAGAACTGTATATCAAAAATTAAATAATGCAAAAAGAGAGCAAAACAGTGAGTTAGTGTTCATGAGTTGGTTCATTGTCCGTTTGGAAATCTGATGGTGCTGCTGACCCCAGATTAAATTTTGAGGTAAACGCTGAGGTAATGCTCGTCTGTTTCACTGTAAATACTTTAACAATGTGGAATACTTTAATACATTGACAGGCTGCGACAAATCATCCTTATTGGGTTTAAAACTTAATTGACACATGGAGTGGCTTGCAATCAACTACCTTTATGACTGGTAGAATATCTTGCCTGTAATTATCTTAAATGGGGAAGACGATAATGATGGATGGCAATATAGCATAGCCATGTATTTATTTGGGTGGTTGAAAAAGAGGATCAGTGGTTTCAGGAGGAAGTAGATGAGTATATTAAAATGGGATAGGATGAGTGTGGAAACTTGGCACTTATTTTACAATAATTGTTTTGGGAGATTTTTTCTGCAATTTTAGGGGGTTATTTTTAACAAAATTGTAAATTTTGATTCACTACAGGAAAAATGGGGCAATAAATGAAACTACCCTTGAAAGCAAAAGTGCCCTTGATCACTTTTATGCTTTCTCATTTTGATAATTTTGCATTGGTTGTTGGAAAATTTCTGAGGTAGCCCATCTGATTGCAGAGCTGTGCTGTTGGAATCAGCGAACCTTTGTCCCAGCTTTTCAGTTTCACGGCAGACTCCTTGTGCATTTATATACCTTATGAAGTTAGTATTTTGGCTGATATTAACTGGGAATTCAATTCATCATATATGCAAGTGTATCCTCAATTTGAAATTGACTTTCACAGTGACCTATTCATTTTTACGCCGACTGCTCTTACTTTTTGTTGTGATTTTTGAAACTCCAATCCACTCTCCCAAGACATTCAAGGTTTCTGATTTAATTCAGTGACTTTGCCAGTAGCAATTTTAGACAGTAAATTAAAAGTTACTGTTATCTCTTCCCTCAGCTTCAGGGTATTCACTTCATATCTCACAAGACCATGGCTTAGATTACAAACTCCAGAGCTTCTCAAAGGCCTTTACTGTTCCTGTCTCAAATACATTAACATTGAGCAGTTCACACAGAAGATTGTGGAATGATGAGTTAGTAAAATGGAAGTAATGGAATTGCTCTTGTCATTTACCTGAATATATCGATAGATGCTGTCATGCATATTTGAGAGATTCATACTGATGAGAAAGGATGTATCTTTGGGCTAGAATTGAAGTTTTTTTTGGCTGCATGGGATTGTATCACAGCATGGAAGCTGGTCACCTTGTTCGATTTGGCCATGTTGATTATTCACATGGGTAGTCAGTGAAAACCCATGCTTCTGATCTCCCTTAATTGCTTAAGCGTAAAATAACTAGATTTTTCTGGAAAATAACTCTGCCGTGACCTTTCAGTGTTAACATTCATTTTGTTTTGGAGCCTTTACTCACTGTAAGTGGCTTGTTGAATTTGTAAGAATCTAACCCTTCCATCTTCTAGCAGGAAATATATTTTTTAATTCAACTAAGTTTATGTCATAAGTTTTGATGCCTCATTACAGATGTATTTTTGAAATCTTTAAACTTATCAGAAATAGGAAATAGTTCTACGCCCCTTGGTTCAGTCCCTTCCCACCTACATCTGCGACACTTCTCATGCTCTTGATCTCCTCAGTAACTTTCAGTTCTCTGGCTCTGACCGCCTCATCTTCACCATGGAGGTTCTGTCCCTATACACCTCTGTCCTGCCATCAAGAAGGCCTCAAAGCTCTGTTTCTTTTTAACTAAAAGAACCATCCAGTTCCCCTCTACCACCACCTGCCTCTGTCTGGCAGAACTGGTCCTCACCCTCAACAATTTTTCCTTTGTCTCCTCCCATTTTCTACAGACTTGAGGATAGGACTCAGTTATGCCTGCCTCATTGTTGGCTACATAGAACAGTCTGTGCTCCAAAACTTCCCTGGTAATATTCTCCAACTCTTCCTCTGCTACATTGATGACTGCATTGGTGTTGCTTCTTGAACCCATGCTAAGCTTGTCAATTTCATCAATTTTGTTTTTACCTTCCACCCTGCCCTAAATTTGCTTGGCCCATTTTTTGATACCTCCCTCTCCTTTCTCGATCTTCCTGTTATCTTGACTTCCAATGGCCTCTACGTTGGTAAGACCCATCGTAAATTGGGGGAGCGCTTTGTAGAGTCTCCCAAAAGTGGGATATACCAGTGGCTAAACATTTTAATTCTGATTCCACTCTAGTTCTGACATGATGATCCATGGTCGCCTCTTGTGCCACAATGAGACAACCTCGACGTGAAGGAGCAACACCTTACATTCGTCTGGTAGCCACCAACCTGATGGGATAAATATTGATTTCTCCTTCCAGTTCAAAAATAACTCCCTCCTCTTCCCCTTTTCTACTCTCTACTCTGGCCTCTTGCCTCTCTTCACTTGCCTTTCTCTTCCCCCTTGGTCCCCTCCTCCTTCCCTTTCTCCTATGGTCCACTCTCCTCTCCTCTCTCCTATGAGATTCCTTCTCCAGCCCTTTACCTTTCCCACCCCACTTGGCTTCACCTATCAGCTTCCAGCTAGCCTCCTTCCCCATCCTCCCACCTTTTTATTCTGGCATCTTCCATATTCCTTTACAGAACTGAAGAAGGGTCTCAGACTGAAACATTGACTGTTTATTTATTTCCATAGATGCTGCCTGACATGAGTTCCTCCTGTATTTTGTGTGTGTAGCTGTTGCCTTCTGTTGAAAGTTGCAATGATGTTCTTAGTACTCATTGGAAAATATTTTTATCCTCTGCCCTCTTTTAACAGATATTTAATAAATTGCTACATATATGCAACATTTGTATAGATTGTTGGGCTCTATTTTTTTCATCCATTTAATTTGAGAGGGAGATGGAGATTGACCGGTTATTGATTAGTGAGGGTATCAACGGTTATGGGAATAGGCTGGAGAAAGGGATTGATGGGGATAATGGATCAGCTATGATAGAATGGTGAAGCAGACTCAAAAGACTGAATGGTCTATTTCTGCCCCTGTGTCTTATATGGAACATACACAAAATGCTGGAGGAACTCAGCAGGCCAGACAGCATCTGTGGAGAGGAATAAACATGTGACATTTCAGGCTGAGACTCTTGGAAAGTAGGTGGGGGGGGGGGGGAAAGAAACCAGAATAAGGATGTAGGGGGAGGGAAGGAGTACAATCTGGCAGGTGAGGGGGAAGGGGAGATGAATAAGAGGCTGGGAGGGGATATGTGTACAGTCGGCCCTCCTTATCCGCGGGGGATTGGTTTCGGAGCCCCCCACAGATGCCAAAAAACGCAGATGCTCAAGTCCCTTATTTAACCTGACCAGTGCAGTGGTCTTTAGGACCCAGCGGAACACTGGACCTTATTTAACCTGTTTCAGTGCGGTGGACTTTAGGAGTAGGTGCAGCTCTGAATCCGCAGTGTTTCTGTTCACAAAAATAATCACAATCACGATTGAAAATAAAGTAGAAGTAATAAAGTGATCGGAAAGAGGTGAAACACCTTCGTTCATTGGAAAAGCGTTAGGCTACAGTTGGTCAACGATTGGAACAATTTTAATGGAGCATGTAAAAGGCCCTGCCCCGATGAAAGCTACAATTATTACTAAGCAATGCAGTGGTTTAATTATTGAAATACATATATTTCTTTAGTGTTTTATATGCATAGAAAGGTAAAATATATATATAATAAGACAAACGTTTGACTAACTGACGCTAAATAATACCGGATGTACCTGTTCCGACTTCAAATCCAACTTAAAGATGGACTCAGGAACGGAACTTGTTCATAACCTGGGGACTGCCTGTAAATCATTTCTAGATTACTTATAGTACCTAATACAATGTAAATGTATGTAAATAGTTGTTCTACTGTATTGTTTAGGGAATAATGACAAAAAATAGTCTGTACATGTTCAAATAACGAGTGCTGGAGAGAGAACTTCTGGGTTTTCCTGATCCGTGGTTGGTTGAATCCGCGCATGTGGAACCCGTGGATAAGGAGGGCCGACTGTAATTTGTAATCTCAAGACATTAAACTAACAATAGAAGGAAAGCAAAGATCCGAAATGTGAATCTTAGTTTGTTCTTTAATTTAGCGAGACACACAGGTATCATGAGTCATGTCTTGATGTATGCAATTCACTATTTATACATAAATCCCATAATGAATTAAACAAAGAATGCTTAATCAACAACATATTTACAAGATTACTCAAATATTACTGAAATATTAAATACACAACAATGTAGAAGAGGTAAAGGGCTGAAGAAGAAGGACTCTGATAAGAGAGGATAGTGGGCCATGAAAGAATGGGAAGGAGGAGATGCACCAGGGAAGGTGATTGGCAGGTGAGGAGAAGGGATAAGAAGTGAGCAAGAATGGGAAATAGAAAAAGAGGGAAGGGGGAGGCGGGAGAAAATACCGGAAGTTAGGGATACTGATGTTCATGCCATCAGGTGTTGCTCCTCTAACCCGAGTGTGGCCTCATCGTGGCAGTCAGGGAGGCCATGGACTGACATTGTCCGAATGGGAAGTCAAACTTAAATAGATGGCCACCAGGAAATGTGTATTTTGTGGCAGACAGAGTAGCAAAGATGCTTGAAGTTTCAGGCAGAGACTAATCTCTGCATGAAACTTTAATTGTATAGATCTGTACAATCTATAGATGCTGTATGAACTTTTGAGCTCCTCCAGGTGTGTCTGTCTGTCTGAAGATTTTCAGCATATGCAGAATTTCTTGTGTTTATGACATCTTTTTGGAGCCACTTGTTAAACTTGGTTAAGCTGTCATATTTGTAAGCAGTTTATCTGGCATTTCCTTGACAAGTCAACATTGGAAGCATCACCAGATCAAAAGTATTATTTCTCCAGTATGAACCATATAATGTATGGTAATGAATAACTGAGATGACCCAAGTCATTCATATCCTTTCAGCAGGATATATTTCCTCTTAGTATTACTGAAAATCTGTGGGAAACCAGATGTGTATACTTAAGCAGAAAAAGATCATATGGGGTCTGTTCAGCTATGTATTAAATCATCCTTAACCTGATTTTCTGGAATGCAGTAATGCTAACCACTGTGATCATTTGTCTGGATAAACTATTCCAACATTATTGCAAGTGACAAAGATACCTTAAACACAACAGATTCTGCAGATGCTGGAAATCCAGAGCAGTGCACATAAAATGCTGAAGGAACTTGGCAGTAATGGAAGTAAATGAACAGTCAATGTTTAGGGCGGAGACCCTTCATCAGAAACCTCAGTCTAGGGTCTGGTCTGAAATGCCAACTGTTTAATCCTCTCCATAGATGCTGTTGGATGTAAGCTATCTTACATCCTTTGTTGTCCTCAGTCATGGGAAGTCATTATTGCCAAGATATCCTGCCCTGACTTAATTTTGTTACAGAAGCTTCAATTGGCTAAAGTAGTCTTTATTTTAACCATCAGTAACTGCCATTTATTTATCCTGTAACTCTCTGTACCCTTTGTTTTAAATGTCATTACTGACAGGACTATGCAGGTTATGTCAAATGAAAAGTAGTATTGATCTGTGTAA
Organism: Hemitrygon akajei; assembly: GCF_048418815.1. Lineage (NCBI taxonomy): Eukaryota > Metazoa > Chordata > Chondrichthyes > Myliobatiformes > Dasyatidae > Hemitrygon > Hemitrygon akajei. The sequence continues at coordinate 17,757,938 of NC_133128.1, read as the reverse complement.
ATTCAGTATTATGCTTTGCATATTCTAAGGTCACATTTTAGCCTTCTACTCCTATGCATTTGATTTTGGAAATTTGTTCCCCCCGAATGTTGAACTTTGCTTTATACTGTTGGCACAGACAATTACCTTCCAGTACATTAACCTAGTCTTGTCTTGCTTTTGTTTGCTACTTCTCTGCTAGACTTGCTACATGAATCTCATCACTCTACACTTGACTGAAACTTCTCCTTTCTCTAAAACTTGAGCTTGTCAGGAAATTTGCATCTCACGTTATTTGACAATGTGAATAATACCTACTGTATTTCAGGACAAGATCAGACTGGTGCACAACTATGTCTACATTTGTTCAAGTTCAAGTTTATTATCATTCAACTATACATATGTATACAACTAAACAGAAGACTGTTCCTTTGGGACCAAGGTGCAAAACGTAGTACATGTTTCACAGTACATAAAATAATGTTAATATAGTAATATTAACATAAAAAATTTCTGATGTGCAAGTTTCTATAAAATGCATATATGACATAGAGTTAAATATACAGCATAAAATGCTACTGGTGCTGTCATAAGTAATGTGTACTGGGTGGAGGCAGGGTGTTCGGAAGTTTCAGCCTGGGTATGAAGCTGTTACCCAGCCTAACAGTTATGGAGCATTCATCAAAATGTTTTAATTAGCTTTATTTATGACTAGAAATCATGTTAAATTCCCTTTTGTAACCAAATGTGGAAGGATTCCAGTTAAACAAGATCACTTTCTTTCTGCCCCACCCCAACAACAAAATGGGTGAATTGCACTCTTAGTTTTGTTCTGCTTTTTGTTACAGTACTATTGTTCATCCTCTAATTAACTAAGGATCACTGCCAGAATGACTAATTTCAGTGCTTGTTTCCTTCACTGCCTTTTCTCTGAGCAGCTATCTGTTCCTGTCAACTTCTGCTCTTTTTAATCAATCTTGTCACAGCTTCCTTATCAGTAATGGTATAATCCTGCAACTGAGTTTCCTGGGAATTCAATTTCTGGAAGAGTAGTTGGTTTCTTGATGCAAGGAAAGTCTTCCAATTATCATCTATTTTCAGGCATGTGATACTATATCCTATTTTGTACTTGTTTTCAAAATTAATTTGACACTAATCTTGTATGTACTCAGAAAAGCCTACTTGTCAAATAAAATGTTAACACATTACTAATTTCTTTGTTTTCTTTGTTAACTAGCTTTTAAACAATTATATTTCCTTTGTCATAAATTTAGAAAATCTAAGGAGGGGATTAAATAGTTGACATTTTGGGGCTGAGACTCTTCTTGGCCTGGAGTGTCAACTGTTTATTCCCCTTCATGGATGCTGTCTGACCTGCTGAGTTCCTCCAGCATTTCGTATGTGTTGCTCTGGACTGCCAGCATCTGCAGAATATCCTGTGTTTAGAAAATCTAACCTTTAATTCACAGTAGGTTTGTTATACTGGATGGCCCAGAATTTTTTTTCCCTCATTGACCCAGGCTGAGTGTTCTGTATAGTTATTTCAAAATGGTGTTCAATGCCAAGGTCATAAGCAGGCCAGACTCTGAAAGGATAACAGATTTCCTTTCCTGAAGGTCATACATGGAAAGTGTTTCATGATTATCATTGCTAATACCAGCTCCAGATTTTATTTAATTAATGGAGTTGAAATCCCCAGCTGTTGCAGATACTGCTGCTTCTAAATTAATTAACCCTGGCCTCTGAATGCTTTTCTAGTAATTTAGCCACTATCCCCATGTAAATCCACTAGTAATCTTTGCTCCAAACTCCCCCCCCACCTTTTTATTCTATCGTTACCTTTTATTATTGCAGATGCCCTCTATTATTCACATTTCTTCACCCAGTGCTATAAATTTGATCTTTGTATTAATCTATAAGATGTAGGAACAGAATTGGGTCTTTTAGCCCACTAAATCTACTCTACCATTCCATCATGGCTGATCCCAAACCCTTTCTCCTTCCTTCTCCCTGTAACTTTTGATGCCCTTTCTAATCAAGAACTTATCAACCTGTGCTTTAAATATACCCAAAAACTTGGCCTCTAACTGTCTGCTGCAATGATTTTCACAGATTCATCACCCTCTAAAGAAATTCCTCCTCATCTCTGTTCTGTATGGATGACACTCTATTCTGAGGCTGTGTCCTCTGATCCTAGACTCACCCATTATAGGAAGCCCCTTCTCCATGTTCACTTTATCTCGGCCTTTCAATTTTTGAAAGGTTCCAACGTGATTGCCCCTCATTCTTCTACATTCCAGAGGATACAGGCCCAGAGCCATCAAACACTTCTCATACATTACCTTTTTCATTCCCAGCATCATTCCTGTGAACCTCTTCTGGTCCCTCTGCAATACCAGCACATCTTAATGTGCATGTAAAAGCCCAGGATTTCCACAGTTCATATATGTCCTGTTACCAAATTTACATTTTGACTCTTCAGGGTATATGCTCTTGACCTGAATCTAAATATTGTGTGTGGTAATCGAAAGATTCAATGATCACAGTACAGGAGAATTGATGATCTTCATATACAATGGAGGTTGTCACATACAAGGATTGTTAATGATCTGTAAAATTTTTAAGAATGTCAAGAAAAAAATAAACAAGTGGATTGATAATGAGTGAATTTCAAGGATGGGTTAATCTTAGGATGAGCTAGCCGAGCATAAAATAAGAGAAATATTACTTTGCAGTAGTTTTCTTGATTTCAATTTATCAGCAGCAAAATTTGGAAGTTGGTTTGCTTTACTAAGCTCAGGATATCAAAGGCCAATCACAAATAAGAGAAAATCTGTGGATTCTGGAAATCCAAGCAACACACACAGAATGCAGGAGGAACTAAGCAGGCCAAGTAGCATCTATGGAAAAGAGTACAGTCAACGTTTCGGGCCAAGACTCTTAGAACCACAAGGTGATGGGTGAAACTGGGGGTCGGGGGAAGTTGAGTAAAGAGCTGGTAATTTGATTGGTGACAGAGGTACAGTGGAGGAGGCCATGGACTGGCATGTCAGACTGGGAATGGGAAGTGAATTTAAAATGGGTGGCCACTGGGGGATGTGCTTTTCCTGGCAGATGGAGCATAGGTGCTCAGTGAAGTGGTCTCCCAATCTCCCAATCCCATTTTCCCACCTCTCCACCAGGGACGGTGTTCCTCTTGTCCTCACCTACCACCCTACCTCTGCATCCAGCATATAATCCTCTGTAAATTCCGCCTTCTCCAGTGGGATCCCACCACTATCTACCATACACATACTTTCTGCTTTTGGAAGGGGATGCTCCCTGTATGACTCCTTGTCCATTCATCCCTCCCCACTGATCTCCTTCCTGGCACTTATTACCCTTATTCTTGCAAGTGGAACAAGTGTCACACCTGCCCCTACACCTCTGCCCCCACTACCATTCAGGGTCCTAAATAGTCCTTCCAGGTGAGGTGACACTTTACCTGCGAGTCTGTTGGGGTTATATACTGTATCCAGTGTGCCTGGTATGGCCTCCTTTATATCGCAGATTAGGAGACTGCTTTGCCGAGCACCTACACTCTGTCTGCCAGGAAAAGCAGGATCTCCCAGTTGGCCACCCATTTTAATTCCACTTCCCATTCCCATAACGACATGTCAGTCTATGGCCTCCTCTACTGTCGTGATAAGGCCACACTTGGGTTGGAGGAGCAACCAACCTGAAGGTATGAACATTGATCTCTCAAACTTCTGGTAATGCCTCCTCTTACCATTCCTCATTCCCATTTCCCTTTCTCGACTTATCTCCTTCCTGCCCATCACCTCCCTCTGGTGCTGCTCCTCTTCTTTCTTCCATGGCCTTTTGTCCTCTCCTATCAAATTTCCCTTTCTCCAGCCCTGTATCTCTTTCACCAATTAACCTCCCAGATTTTACATTAACCCTTTGCCCTTCCCGCCCAGTTTCACCTCTCTCTTTGTCATTTTTCCTCCCATTCCCCCACTTTTACTGTGACTCCTCATCTTTTTTTCCTGTCCTGACGAAGGTCTTGACCCATAACATTGACTGTACTCTTTTCTATAAAAGCTGCCTGGCCTGGTGAGGTCTTGAAGGCCTATCTGTTTGTTGTGAAATAAGCAGCAATGAGTTCACTCTACATCTCCAATGACATTTAAGGCCTGGCTGTTACAAACGTAATAATAAAGGCCTATGTTAAGACAATGAACTGACCAATGGTTGCTTTGGTCATGAGGTCTACATGGGGAACTGTTAGGAATACTTAATTCCACGCTCATCAATGCCGTAAACTAGTATGGGTGAGGCTCAGGAGGGCACCAGAGCATTGGCTGAAGGGACAGCATTTGGCTGTGGCTGAGGAGGAAGGGCAGAAATTGGGGCCGACTAACCCCGTTGGAAGCTGCGGTGGGTGGCAGGGAGCCACCTCTGCACTGCTCTCCCACTAGATGTACCAGGGCTAAGGGAGCAAAGCATCAATGAGCGGTGGTCCCTGGCTGAATACCCTGCAGCTGACCTAAGGGCACTGTAGGAGCTGCAGCAGAAAGTAGTGCCAAGCAGGAAACAACATCTTCCTGTAAATCTCATTGATAGGCATCTAATGAATTGGAAAACAAAAATGATATTGTATCCACAAACGGTCCCTGCCTGTTTGATTGTGCCCATACCCAACCTTTCCAATACAGCACGGCACTTAAATCAGTCAAACCTTGGCTCGTTCCTCACCCTGGGCCAAACAGATATGCCTTTTAAAAAGTATTATGATTTTTGTTTTGAATGCAGCCAAAATGTTGTCTCAATCATATAGCTAGTGCTCTGTCTGCAGCCCACTATTGATACTAGTCCACAACCATATTCAGAACATGCACAGCAACAGAAACCAGACATAACTTTTTGCAACCTATTCAGCTTTTGTGGTTGGAATTTAGGTGTTGAGCTTTAATTAAAGAAAACCACAAACCCAAATAAGTCATTTTTATTAATTTCTGGCAAGCATGCAGAAACAAACATTGTATTTTACATGTGGTCTACTTGACAACTTGCAGTGGAGTGCAGCAACAGTTTACAGTGCACTATTAGCTTGATAGAATTTTGTGTGTGGTATTTCATTTAAGCAGTAGAATGGAAACTGTTGTTTAACATTATCTTCAGACTCAGCCTCTCAACTAAAAGTTACTAATCTCTTGCAGGAATCTGCTAATGACTTGAAATAAAAGGAAGCATGGCTCAGTTTCCAACAGCTTTTGCGGGTAAGTGCTCTGTACAATACTGTTTATTAATTGCTCTTAGCTTAAATTTTACCTTCCGGGGATTTTGATATTTAGATAGCCTCAAGCCTTCGATGTAGTAGGTCAAGCAGGCAGAACAGTCATTTTCCTCCAGCTGTTACAGAAAGGTAAGATTAGAAGAATTAGACAGTAGTATTGTGCTTCTTTTAATATTAGATATCGCAGTTAAGCAGCCAGCTGTTGCTTCTCTGAGATTTAGGAAGTAAATTCCTTACCTCCTTCCCATTTTGGAAAATCTGAAACAAATGACTTCAATGTTAGTGTTTTACCCAAAGAAGCGTAGCATTATAAAAATTGCTGCAATGTATGTAACCCCCCATTCCTACATGAAGGTGTTCTAATATGGTCTCTTGCTGAGAAAGAGCATCTGACAATAACACATTTTCATCACCCAGCCTGATGTGTTACTGATACGATGAGAAATACAATTTGAAATGCATTGCTTTATTCTAGAAGATTAAAAGAAAATGGAAGATGTTTAGTTGAAATAGCTCATAAGAGTCCAATGGGATATTGTCTGAACTCCTTGTGTTCTTTTGAAACAGGGGGCCTGGATATCTGTGCCATTACAGTGGAAGAAAGAGCTAAGCATGACCAGCAGTTTCTTAGCATTAAACCAACTGGTGGAATGATTACTGGTGAGAACAAACTAAACCTATTTAAATATTGCTGGATGAAAGATGATGAATTTCTTCCCTTTCTTTCTGATTATTTCTTCCTCAACAATTTAAACTCTGCTTTTGCTACTTTTACAAGTGTTCTTAAATTGAGAAATACCGAAATCAGTGGTTCTCAACTTTTTAATGCCCTGAACCAATACCATTTTAGCAATGTGTCTAAATAAGTTTTGCAAAGGAGAGTTTGGCATTAGGCAAGTGCTTGGTGAGGGATGACTGAAGGCCTGTTTAAGGAATTGAAAGTTCAAATGTGGTTTTAGTACAGAGAACAGAATATATGTGATGCCATGACTTAAAAGATTTTGCCAATATAGTTTAAAGGATTAGAATAAGCAGAGGTCAAAATAGTAGGAAGTGTCTATTCAGTTGCTTTTGTTATATGGAAATTTCACTGGTTTGGATTTATGACTAGTATGAGAATTTTCAAGTTAAAGGCTTATACCAGTAATGTAACAATATGCACAAACTCTTTTTATGGGTATCTATTATGATGGACGTTTCAATGACAAACTCTGCCACCTTCTTCAGAGATGATGCTTGGGCATGTCTAGTCCGGTGGTATTTTTAACACTGTAGTCCATCCCTCCTGATTGGTCAGTCCTCATCCAATCAGATTTCCACTCCCCCACCTTGTTTACAATTGAATTCTAGGTCTTACCTAAAGAGAAACCTTCATCTTTGTTAAAATTCTCTTCCTCTAGTTTTATTTCAATGGTTTCCTTTACCAGGTGGTGCAGCACAGTAGTTTTGTCCCATCAAAGTCAATCCTATGGCCATTGCAAATGCAGTGTTCTGCTACCACAGATTTCTCCAGGTAACCCAAACGAAAACAGCTCCTGTGCTTCTGGATGCGAGTTTCCACCGTGCATCCTGTCTGTCTGATATATGCTGTTCCACAGTCACAGGGAATCCTGTAACCACCAGCTGACCAGATCATCTTTGGCCAGCATAACCTGTGAATTGAGCTTCATTACAAGTTTGTGGATGGTATTAATTTGGTATTTCTTTGGGATCCTGACGATCCTTCCAGAAACCGTGCAAGTATAGGGAAGATAGCCAGGAGCAACTGGTTTCTCCTTGTTGTTAGGTTTCCTGGTTTCTCTGTTGGCCCTTTTAAGGGCTGGATTGATTTCCTTCACCTTGTAGCCATTCTGTAAGAATGTTGCGCATAATCATCTTATTTCCTTGGGGAGATTCTCTGGGTCCAAAACAGTTTTTGCACGGTTAATCAAAGTAGAAAGAACAGTTGGGAGGCATGACAGTGTCTGTTATTCTTGAGGTACAAGTCCACGTGAGTGGGTTTCCGATAGATGCTATGTAAGAGGCTTCCATTTTCTGTCATATTAGAATATCCAGGAATGGGAGGCAATCATTCTTCTCCATCATTGAATGCAGATTCTGGATGATCCCGCCTACAGAGTTCTAAAGCAGGATCTCATGGATTCAATTGTTAGGATGACCTCCGCTTTAGTGAAGAAATCTGGACTGCCAGCAGATATATGCAAGACACCTCGGCCTCGGGTAATGGTGCCACCAAAACTTTATCGGCTCCCTGAGATGCGTAAGGAGGGTTTCCCCCGAGACCTATCATCTGTAGGATAGATTCTCTGACTTACTACCTCGCTAAGTATTAATGACCATGCTCCCTCAGTTTTTTGGTGGCTATGAGCATCACATCATGAATTCAACCAACTGTTGAACCTGGAGGTTTCAATCTGGTGTCTCTGTTCACAAGAATTCCCAATGAGGACAGCTTGGATCTCCTGCAGTCAAGGTTTGATCACCATTGACCTTTTTGAACACATTCTTACGTCAAAGTACTTCCTCTATAAGGGGAACTACTATGAACAAACGTATGGAGTGGCCATGTGATCGCCTTTGTCGTTGGCCATTGCTGATTTCTAAATGGAGGACTTAAAGGAGAGGGCTGTGACTTCATCGCCATTAGGCTCCAAATGTTTCAGATGCATTGATAATGCCTTCATAGTGTGGCCTGATGGACTCCAGGTACCCCACGACCATTTGAATGAACGCCTTAGCTCTGGACATTCTAATATGATGGTGGCCTTGTACATGGCGTCTGTTGGAAACCCACTTGTGCGGACTTATATCTCAATGATAACAGCCACCTCTCAACTTATAGCAGTTCTTCCTACTTTGATTAACTGTGTGAAAACTATTTTGGATCCAGAGAGTCTCCCGGAAGAAGTAAGATGATTATGTGTGAAGTTCCTACGGAATGGCTACAAGGTGAAGGGAATCAAACTGGCCATTAAAAGGACTGATAGAAAGACCAGGAAATCCAATAACAAGGAGGAACTAGTTACTATCACCTGTCTTCCCTATATTTGCATGGTTTCTGGAAGGATTCATCCTCGTCGTCGTGGTATCCTTGAAGGACGAGGATGATGGTCTTCGTTCCGCTGATCTATCACAGAGTGAAGATGCCTGTGCGTGTATTTGTTTAACATGTACTTGATGTTGCACTCCAAGAAGCACACGATACTTCACAAATCAACCGATTCCAGTGGCATGGAAACCACGACGATTGGAGCTGATGGATTTGTTGCAGCCTTCATCTGCTTTCACAGCCATTGAGTTCGAAGTAACTTCGTCCGCCTGTTCCACCATTGAGCTCTAGGTTGGATTGTTCTTTGTCAGGGACCTCACCCTCGACCTTACCGCCATGGGTGACCCTACCAGGAGCATAGCTCCAGACGGCATTGCTCTTGGGATCTCAGGACCACACAAGCTTCTCCACCGCAACAAGGTGACAATCCAGGGAGAAGTCTGGAAGGATTACCAGGATCCTGAAGAAATACCAAATTGATACCATCCAGAAACCCATAAGAAGCTGAAGTCACAGCTTATGAGTCAAAGATGACCTGGGACTCGGGTCATCTTTGACCCGCATCAAGGAGCACAGAAGGTGTATCTGTTTGAGTTACCCTGAGAAATCAATGGTAGCAGAACACTACATTCACAATGGCCGTAGGATTGACTTTGGCACTAAACTACTGTGCCACGCCAATAGCTTTTGGGATCACTTAGTAAAGGAAGCCATTGAAATACAACTGGAGGAAAAGAATTTTAATAAAGACGAAAGGTCTTGCTTTAAGTAAGAACTAGAATTCAATTGTAATCAAGATGAGAGAGCAAAACCTGATTGGATGAGGACTAACCAATCAGGAGGGACAGACTACGGGGGTATAAATACAGTCAGCCCTCTTTATCTGCAGGGGATTGGTTCAGAGACTCTCCCCCCCCCCCCCCCCCCCCACAGTGGATACCAGAAAACATGGATGCTCAAGTCCCTTATTTAACCTGGCTCAGTGTGGTGGTCTTTAGGACCCAGCGGAACCCCGGACTTTATTTAACATGGTCAGTGCAGTGGACGTTCGGACCTGGCAGTGCAGCTCTGAATCCGCAGTGCTTCTGTTCACGAAAATAATCACGATCACAATTGAAAATAAGGTGGAAGTAATAAAGCAATTGGAAAGAGGTGAAACACCATCGGTCATTGGAAAAGTGTTAGGCTACAGTCAGTCAACAATCGGAACAATTTTAATGGAGCGTGTGAAAGGCCCTGCCCCGATGAAAGCTACAGTTATTACTAAGTAATGCAGTGTTTTAATTATTGGAATACATATGTTTCTTAAGTGTTTTATATGCATAGAAAGGTAAGATATGTACTATATACTAAGAAAAATGTTTGACTAACTGACGTTAAATAATACCAGATGTACTTGTTCAGACTTCAAATCCAACTTAAAGACGGACTCAGGAACGGAACTCGTTCATAACCCGGGGACTGCCTGTACTTTTAAGTTATTTCTAGATTACTTATAATACCTAATGCAATGTAACTGCTATGTAAATAGTTGTTATACTGTATTGTTTAAGGAATAATGACAAGAAAAAATAGTCTGTACCTGCTCAAATAGTGAGTGCTGGAGAGAGAACTTCCGGGTTTTCCCGATCCGCGATTGGTTGAATCTGTGCATGCGGAATCCGTGGATAAGGAGGGCCGACTGTACCACCAGACTAGTCCTGCCCAGGCATTAAGTACCCAGTTGGAAGCCCAAGAAGGGTTTATTCATCATATACACTGGGAAAGCACTCAATCATTTTTCAATATGAAAACAGTTTTGGTATGTTAAACAGGATTTTATTTGGGATTCTGATATGGTAGGCAACATTTTCTGATAAATTTGCTGATGAATTTGTATTTTTGTTTTTCTGGGTTTTAAGTGCTGGTGCAGTTTGAAGGTTGGCTGAAGCCTTTTAGCTCTTATTATGGGTTCAACTGGGCTGCGTGAGGAAAATGGTAGGGAAGTGTTCCAAATTCAATCTAGGACCTGGAGATGACTTTAAAATTTTGGGTAAAAGGTATAGTTGTGATGTGAGGTGAAAAAGTCAAAGGTTGTATTTGGAGTTTGCTTTTAACTTGTATTTTTTATATTTTGGGATGTTTGTGCCATTGGGGGAAAAACAATACCCATCCCTAATTCTTTAAAGTAGTGATAAGCCATGTAGAATTGCTGCATTGCTTCTAAATGGGTTTCAGGATTTGCATTTGGCAATTTTGAAAGAATATGCTCCCACATATTTTCTTCCCTGAGGCAAGCAGTAGAGGTGGAAGGTTTGCTCTAGATTTCCATGCCGACATTGTCTCCAGTAGAGGTTGTGAGAGATGAAACCTGCATGCAAGCCTGGAGTTTCGATCCTGTCATCAGCTTAATTGGGGGCTGATACCCTCGATCAAATTGCAAAGGTCAGTGGGAGCATGGAATTTGAAGCCCGATGGCTGAAGCCTGAATGGGCGTTAGAGGGCTGTCCATGTGTAGCGGTGTGTGGGAGGGGTGAAAGGGACTTGTTTTGCTGCTTGTTGAGTTATGTTTTGTTGCATTCTGTGTTGTTCTGCTGAGCATTGTGGGCCTACTGTGTTGGCGCTGGAATGTGTGGCGACACTTTTTGGCTGCCCCCAGCACATCCTTGGGATGTGTTGGTTGTTAATGCAAACAGTGCATTTCGCTGTACGTTTTGATGTACATGTGATAAATAAATCTGAATTGGGGTTTAGAGGGTGTTTTCAGAAGTGTGTTGGTGAGTAATAGCATTTCCTTCCTTTGGTGGAACACAGTGCAGGCAGGTGAATGTTATGCTTCTGTGTTATAACAAGTCAGTAAAGACCTTTATTAGAACATATGTTTAAGGTCTATGAAGTACAAATTTCCTGAAAAATGCATGATTTTGAAAAACTCTTGGTTTGTATCATTGTCTTGTACCATAGCAAAAGAAATGGGGATGAGTTTGCATGTAGTATAGTTGACTTCCAGCAGCATAGTTAAGAAATGAGTCTTAGTGCTGTCAGTCATGTTGAGTTAACATGAGCAATAAAGTGGAGAAGATAGAATTCTATGGTGTTCAAAATGAAAAGCACTCTTGTAAAAGGAATTTGAAAATTATTAGCAACTTTACCTTTTCAGTGCCAAACAAATTAATTAGGTTTTTAGTTCTGCTGTATTTTCATCTTGATTTAATTAATTACCTCCCCACGCTGGATTTGGCTTCTTTTCAAAATGGACAAAACAACTAGAATCAAAGGCCGACTTTTCACTAAAATAACAACCATTGTAATTTCACACAAGCTTGTCAATGGCTTCCTTTCATCAGATTCTTGCTTTCTTTCCAGCTTGCTGAAAACTGCACTGTGTTGATGACTACTAAAATGTCACATGCAAGTTGATGCCATCTTAACCTCGAGTTTGCTTTTATTTGCTGTAAGCACGGCACTTAAAGCTCAAGTGTTGCAAAGCTCTTCAATTTAAGATTTATTTTTTATGTAATTGGTGTAATCCCAGAATCTGCATAAGATGTATTCAATCAATCTCAAACAAAATTACAACTACAAATAGTAACTACTTTGAGGCAATTTGTTCCTTGGTCTTCAATTCTGGCAACATCATTGTTTAACTTGCTGTCTTTGTTCCTTGTCAATCTATGTAAAAGTATGTTCAGTGTCATCACATAGAATAACAATCAAATGTACAAAATTCTACATGTTAATAACAATCTAATTTCCTATGAAGACATAAAATGAATTTTTTTTACAATTTTTCTATTGCTTGATATTGGTTCATTTACTCTTAATTTTTAACATAGAGCAGTGCAGTATAGTCCCTTCGGCCCACAATGTTATAAAGTCATAGAGAAGTACAGTAAATAGAAGGACCTTTAGGCCCATCTAGACCATGCCAAAACTATTTAAACTGCCTCTTCCCATCTACCTGCACTCGGACCATAGCAGTCTATACCCCTACTATCCATGTACCTATCCACACTTCTCTTAAACATTGAAACCAAGCTTGCATGCACCACTTGTGCTGACAGCTCATTCCATGCTCTCACGGCCCTCTGAGTGAAGACATTTTCCTTCACGTTCCCCTTAAACTTCTCACCTGTCAGCCTTAACCCATGACCTCAGGTTGTAGTCTTACCCAACCTCAGTGGAAAAAGCCAGCTTGCATTTACCCTATGTATACCCCTTATAATTTTGTATACCTCTATCAAATCTCCTCTCAATCTTCTATGTTCTAAAGAATACAGCCCTAATCTATCAATCTTTCCCTATAACTCAGGTCTCTTGTAAATTTTTACACCACTGTCTTGTATTCCTCAGATGCCTTTGTTCTACCGCACTGCTTAGTACCCTACTGTTCACTGTGTAAGACCTAACCTGGTTTGTCCTACCACAGTGCAAAACCTCGCACTTGTCTGCATTAAATTCCATCTGCCATTTTTTTCAGCCAATTTTTCCAGCTGATGCAGATCCCTCTGCAAGCCATGATAGCCTTCCTCACTGTCTACTACACCACCAATCTTGGTGTCATCTGCAAATTTGCTGAACCAATTAACCACATTATCATCAGCTATAGATGGGGGAAAAAACAAAGGACCCAGCACCGTATACCTGCGGCACACTAGTCACAGGCCTCCAGTTAGAGAGGCAACCACTATTGGAGTATAAAGTTGCACTGTTTGCTGTGTAACCAAAACTATGTAGTCAGCTTTGTATTTGCTATTTGCTATGTATGAATCCAATTTATTAGGAGAATGAAATCTCTGTATTGTCTCTGTACTATTGAACACATCAGTGACTTAAAGAATGTAGCCAAATAAGAAGATAATGGTGTGTTAATGAGAGGTGTAACCAAAACTATGTAGTCAGCTTTGTGTTTGCTATTTGCTATGTATGAATCCAATTTATTAGGAGAATGAAATCTCTGTATTGTCTCTGTACTATTGAACACATCAGTGACTTAAAGAATGTAGCCAAATAAGAAGATAATGGTGTGTTAATGAGAGGTGTAACCAAAACTATGTAGTCAGCTTTGTGTTTGCTATTTGCTATGTATGAATCCAATTTATTAGGAGAATGAAATCTCTGTATTGTCTCTGTACTATTGAACACATCAGTGACTTAAAGAATGTAGCCAAATAAGAAGATAATGGTGTGTTAATGAGAGGTGTAACCAAAACTATGTAGTCAGCTTTGTGTTTGCTATTTGCTATGTATGAATCCAATTTATTAGGAGAATGAAATCTCAGTATTGTCTCTGTACTATTGAACACATCAGTAACTTAAGAATGTAGCCAAATAAGAAGATAATGGTGTGTTAATGAGAGGCTAGCTAAGAGATAACTGTGGCCAGGGATGAGGTAACACGTGGTCCAAAAAGTAGATTAGAACATGATTAAGTTAATGGGTAAAAACAATAGTGGGAAGTCGGGAGCTGATGTACTGGTGATACGCAACTGTAGACCGATTGGATATGCTAATGCAACTAAACCAGGAGATTGCTATAAAAAATGCAATGCACAAGGATCGGTGGGCAATCAGCGATTAGCTCACTGACTGTCTCAGCTTTGATTTGCAAATTAAAGTTTAACACTTCTTGAAGAATCTTCTGCGTCTCCTGGTCATTTGTGGGGCACAAGAAACCACAACAAAACCACCTACTACCATTCTCTGGCAAAGCCAATATCTAATCTAATTTACAACTTCATCATCCTGAATGCTGACTGACTGGACCTTCTTGACCAGCCTCTCATGCAGGACCTTGTCAACTGTTGTCCATGTAGACAACATCCACTGCCTTCCCTTCATCTACTTTCCTGGTAATTCCCTTGAAAAACTCTTAAGATTAGTTAGACACAACCTACCATGCATGAAGCCATGCTGTCTATCCTTAATCAGTCCATGTCTGTCCAAATATTTAGATATCTGGTCCCTCAGAATACCTCCTAGTAACTTTCCCACAACTGATGTCAGACTCACAGGCCTATAATTCCCTGGTTTATGGTAAAAACTTTCTTTTTAAACAGCAGAGCAGCATTGGCTATCCTCCAATCCACTGGTACCTCCCCTGTTGCTAAGGATAAAATAAATGTCTCTGCTAGGACCCCAGCAACTTCTGCACCTGTCTCCTGTAGGGTCCGAGGGAACGTCTTGTCAGGCCCTGGGGATTTATGCACCCTGATTTGTCTTGGAGTAGCAAACACCTCCTCCTCTGTAATCTGTACAGGATCCATGAAGTTGATGCCACTTTGCCACTTTTGTAGACACCTTATCCATTTCCTGAGTAAATATAGAAGCAAAATACTTGTTTAAGATCTCCCCCAACTGTTTTGGCTCCACTGTTATTATTCTAGTCTTCTAGGGGACCAATTTTGTCCCTTGCAATTCTTTTGCTCTTAATGTATCTGTAGGATCTCTTAGGATTCTCCTTCACATTGTTTGCTAGGGCAACTTCATGCTGCCTTATAGACCTACTGATTTCTTAACTGTCCTTTTGTACTTCTTGTACTCCATAAGTACCTCATTTGTTCCTGCTTGCAGATACTTGCTATGCACCTCCTTTTCTCTCTCTCTTAACCAGGGCCTCAATATCTCTTGTAAACCAAGATTTCCTACATTTGTTACATTTCTTCTCCTTGTATTCTGATGGCCACATAAAACTTTGTACTGTCAACATTTTGTTTTCGAAGACCTTCCACTTACCAGGTACACCGTTGCCAGAAAACAGCCTATCCCAATCCACACTTGCCAGGTCATTTCTGACACCATGATAAATGGTCTTTCTCCAACTTAGAATCTTAACCCGCGGACCACAGCAATCTTTTTGAATATTTACTTTGAAGCTAACATTGTGCTGACCTTTTACCATACTCAAAGATCAATGTAATGCTTCCCTCCAATGTTGCCCTCCATTTTTCTTTCATCCATGGGCCTATCTAAGTCTCTTAAATGTCACTGATGTATTTGCCTCTACCATCACCCCTGGCAGCACATTTCAAGCACACACCACTCGTGTAAAAAGAAAATATTAAAAAATCTTCCTTTGATATCCCCTGCCCCCACTCTTTCTTCCAGTCACCTTAAAATTATGCTCTCTTGTATTGGGCATGTCCACCATGGAAAACATCTCTGGCTGTGCACTCTAATTACGCCTCTTATCATCTGGTACACCTTTATCAAGTCACCTCTTGTACTCCTCCACTCCAAAGAAAAAAGCCCTAGCTCACTCAACCTTTCCTTATGACATGCTGTCTATTATAGGCCGCATCGGGTAAATCTCCTCTGCACCCCCTCTAAAGCTTTACTTGAAATTTTTTGTACAGAGATTTCAGCTTGGGTTTACAGTTAATGTTTTTGGTTAATTGTCATGCCTATAGTCCTTAAAAGAAAAGATTTAAAGATATCAGTGGAATCATGCTCCAATATTGGTGTTAGCCCACTTGGTCCTTTATAAGAATTGCGATGACTTTTAGATATTTCTTCCTCCTTTGTCAGATCTAAAAGTGGATTTGTTTTCTTTCTGGCTCCCTGGATCTTAAATAAGGAAACACCATTATGGCATTCGACCTTATTAATTGCTGTGATTACTCTGCTGAAATACTTGATACAGATTACAATCTCACCCTGTTCTCCTTGCATTCAATTTTTCTGTTGTTTAAGATATTGAAAAATTAGAAATGCAGTTTTCCAAGGTTTTTTAAAATCCATTTCCTGTTGTGGTTCAGTCCTGTGCTCCCTTGAGAATCAAAGAAATGCTGGAACTGTTATAGTGTGGGAGGCCCATTTGCTCTGCCAGGTCCCAGAGACTTAACAATATGCATTATTGTTTATGTGCTTATCCAATTGCGCCTTGAGGGCAACAAGACAGAAATACTCGGAGAACTAAGCCTGTCAAGAAGCATTTGTAGAAGGAGAAACCAATCAATTTTTGGGCCCATGACCCCTCTCAGAATGAGTGGAGGGTTTACAGTTCTCAAAGCAGAGTTGGGCAGGAAGAGGGGTGTAAACCAAAAAAAAAACTGGAAAGGAAGGTGGAACAAGCCAGAATAAGGTGGTAAGGGGAGGGGAAGGAGGACAAGTTGGAAAGTGAAAGGTGAAGCCAGATGGGTGGGGAATTTAAGTAAGAAGCTGGAAGGTGATAGATTATGTGCCGTGTCATATGACATGGACAGTCATGGTCTCATGACCATAATTGTATATGGCAAATTCTTCTTCAGAAGTGGTTTGCTGTTGCCATCTTCTAGGCAGTGTCTTTACAAGGCGGGTGACCCCAGTCTTTCTCAATACTCTTCAGAGGTTGTCTGCTTGACGTCAGACTTGTGATACACACCAGTTGTTCATACGACCATCCACCACCTGCTCCCATGGCTTCACATGACCCTGATCCGTGGGGCTAAGCAGATGCTACACCTTGCCCAAGGCTTGTGGAGGGCAAGGATTGCCTTGCACCTCCTTTGGTAGGGACTTATTTACACCCCACCACCCAAGGTGATAGGTGGTAAATGTAAAAAAGGCTGGGGAAGAAGAAATCTGTTAGGTGAGGAGAGTGGATTATGGGAGGAAAAGGAGAAAGGGCACCAGGGGAAGGTGATAGGTGAGGAGAGGAGATAGGTAAGAGGGAAGGGGGGAGATACTACTGGAAGTTAGAGGAATCTAAGTTCATGCCATTTAGGTTGGAGGCTACCCAGATGGGATGTGTGTTGTTTCTCCAAGCTGAGGAACAGCATATGGCAGTAGAGGAGGTCATAGAATGACATGTCGGAATATGAACGGGGATTGGAATTAAATTGGTTGGCAACAAGGAAATCATGTTTTTTGCAGATGAGTGAAGGTGCTCATTGGGTCTTGCCAATGTAGAGGAGGCTGCATTAGGAATACAGGTTACTGTGGATGACCCATAATGGTTATTATGGCTATTTTCTGCACCTCATTTAACTGATGCGTTAATAAAGGGATAAAACTGTTTCAGTAGGAATTCATTTTCTTGAGAGAATTCACAAGTCTGCTTTTTTAAAGATGCATTTTCTTTAATGATTTGGAAATCATGTCTGCACATAGTGATGAGAATAATTGAATATAAAATAAGTGAAACACAAAATATTCCAAAACAATGATTGAAAAACATGTAGAGGAGATGCAAAAAGGGAAAAGCGTATAGGCGGGTGTGAATGTAGAGCAGAGGCAGCAAAAGGCGAACAACATAAGAGGTTGTTTAAGCAGCTAAGTTAATGAAAGGATGAGGAAAATGAGACATTCCGCCCCAGATGCACAAGTATATCATTAAAGAAATACCAATTTTTTTTCCCAGTCATGTTTCGGCAAATCAACTTGTACTTCAAAATGAAAATAATTTGCTGCCTCTTTCTGAAAATGAGCATTTTGAGATAGTCCAGTGTCTTTTGTCATGTAGGCTTGCAGAAGTTTATTATTGTCTACATACTGTAGTATGGAAATGGGCCAAAAGATTCAACAAGCCTATGTTAATGACTCATGCTTTACCCACTTTACTCATCCTGGCTGAACATGAAGTGCTGTTACATTCTGATTATGCTAGCTCATATCAATGCAAGGCCCTTGTTAAAGTCATAAATGATTCAAGTTCTTGCCAGTACTAAATCTATTAAATTCCTTTGTTGTGAAGTCATATTTATGATTGATTTATATTACCTGTGGAAGTGAAATGTCTGATATAAATATATAAATTGAATCATTTTACTCTTGCATTTAGGTGATCAGGCGCGAAATTTCTTTCTTCAGTCTGGATTGCCTCCACCTGTTCTTGCACAAATATGGTAAGTCCATTTGTTTCCTAAAATTATGATTTTAAGCAATTCTGTTTTGATTTGGCAATGAAAGAGCAATATGTTTTGAACGAGGTGCCTTAATGAAGCAGCAAGGTAAAGGGTGAAAGGTGAGATGAACTGGATCTTCAGAATGCAATTTGTTATCACTGACTTATGACATGGTTTATTGTTTTGCAGCAGCAGTACAATGCAAAGACATAGAATTACCATAAATTATAAAAAATATTGCCAAATGGTGTTCATACACCATTCAAAATTCTGGTGGAGGCAAATAAGCTGTCTGAGTTGTTGATTATGGGTCTTCAGGCTTCTGTACCTCCTCTTTGATGGTAGTAAAGGTATCAGAGCAGGTCCTGAATGGTGAAGGTGTTTAGTGATGGATGCTGTCTTCTGAAGGCAACACATTTAAAGGGAAATTACAGGTTGCATATTGCAGAAATAACAGTTCAAAAGATGAATATCTAATAGTTTTGTGAGCTGTCTGCAAAACATCTCTATATATCACCAGCACTGTCTTGGTTGTAGACTGAAAAGTTACAGAAAGTGGTGGATACAGCTCACTCCATCGTAGACAAAGCGTTCACCACTATTAAGTACACTTACAAGGAACGCTGCCATCAAGTGTTATCCACCATCAAGAACCCCCACCATCCAGGCCATGCTCGCTTCTTGCTACTGCCATTGGTCCCACATCATGAGGTTCAGGAACAGTTATTACCCTACAACCATCAGGCTTTGAACTGGAGTAGATAATTTCACTTGCTTCAACTCTGAACTGATTCTACAACCTATGGACTCACCTACAACATCCCTACTTGTTCTCAGTGTTAGTTATTTTTTATTTGCACAATTTGTTTTGCTTTGTACATTGGTTGTTTGTCAGTCGTTGTTGATGTATACTTTTTCGTAAATTCTGTGTATTTCTTATTTTCCTGTAAATATCTGCAAGAAAATGAACTTCAAAGTTGTATATGGCAGCATATAGGTACTTTGATAATAAATTTACTCTGACTCTGACATATCTTGAAGATGTCCTCAATGATGGTGAGTATTGTTCCTGCAGTTGGGGCTGGCTGAGTGTACACACTTTCTGCCTTTTAAGTATGTTAGTTGCTTTTTACCTGACAAGCAGACATATTATTATTGTATTGTTATTATTATTTTCAAATTATTATTTTATTTGGAAATACAATTTGCTTTGGGAGTGGAGTGATTTAGAATTGAAATGTGTAGGAATTTCTCAGGGGCTGATGATTCTCTGGAATTGTATTCCCAAATGTTCTGGAGGCTAGACATGGGTACTATCTAAAGGGATGATGATAAATTTTTGAAAAATCTAGGGAATTGAGGGTTGTGAAGATTATGGTGCCAGAGAACAATGTGACCAAAGGTGACTTCCTTCAGACAGTTCATGAAACAACTTATTTTACTTCTTCTTTCAAATATGATTCAATGACTGTTTCAATTACTTTGTGGTTGTTTTATATTCTGTGTTTTTCGCTTCTTTTATTGTGTTTGTGCAAACTGTTCTTTTTTTATATATGCTGGGTATTTGATGTTTTCTTTGAACGGGTTCCATGATGTTCCTTTGTTTCGTGGCTGTGGAAAGACTAATCTCAGGGTTGTATATTGCATATGTACTTTCATAATCAGTGTACTTCAAATCTTTAATTAATACAATCAAGCAAAGTCACAGTAATTTTTGATAAGATAAATGATACTTGACATATTTGCCGATTCTCCCCAGGAAATTATTGAGTGTTGGAATGCCCTGCAATTGTTTCTGTTTTGTGGTTTTTGTGTTTTATATGCAAGTCATCATACCAATCAACAAATCTACAATAGAGCCCACTTCGGTGAAGATTTGTGTCAAACATGTCATTGCCCAGCAACTTTTCTTAGTCTTTCTCACTACATTATTGCACAATGTTTTTTAAAAAATTGCCTTTTTTTTTGTTTTCATGAAAGTAGTCTTCAAATCCAATAGGAAACTGATCCACCTACAGGGTCAATAGTGATGCAATGGTCCACTAATAATACTTGCACATACTTGGAGGTCAAGCTCCCAAAACCTCATTGGCGTACACTAACACACACCTGAAGATGGGTATTAAATTCAATATTCATAATGGAGATGGTTCTCTCTGTACATCTGCCTGTACTGCACCACACTGCCCTCCAGCAGTAAATCTTCACTCCAAGGTCCTGTTAAACATGGCCCTCTTGCCATATCTCCAAAGGCATCCATAATGAAGTCAGACATCATTGATGAAATTTGCTACCACTTTCAGGCCCTTAGTCAGTTTGAGGAAAAGGGTATTTAAAAATCAGGATCATGACTTTGACGTAAAACTAGTGATCTACTAGGTAGTTGTGATCTGTGGTTTACTTCCCCAATCTGTGCTATCCACTATAGACATATGTGCAATAATGTGATTTGTTTTTGTGGTTACTGAACAGGATGAATAACTCAAGTGAGGTTGTTTAGTTATAAATTGCAGTTCCCGAGAAAGCTCTGAGAACCTATTGGGATGTACACTTAGTGGCCGCATTATTAGGAACACATGTACACCTTGTTACTGTAAATGTCTAATTAGCCAGTCATATGGCAGCAACTCAATACATAAAAGCATGCATAGAAGCATAAGAGGTTCATTTGTCGTTCAAACCAGGCAGCAAAATGGAGAAGAAATGTGATCTAAGTGACTTGACCGCAGAATGACTGTTGGTGCCAGATAGGCTGGTTTGAGTATCTCAGAAACTGCTGATCTCCTGAGATTTTCATGCACAGCAGTCTCTGGAGTTTACAGAGGATGACGCAAAAAGAAAAACAAAAATCATTCAGTTGAGTTGCAGTGAGTGAAAAAGCCTTGTTAATGAGAGAGGTCAGAGGAGAATGGCCAGACTGCTTCAAGTTGATAGGAAGGCAACATTAACTCAAATAATCACACAATACAACAGTGGTATGCAGAAGAACCTCTGAACACACAATACATTGAACCTTGAAGTGGATGGGCTACAGAGGAAGAAGACCACAAACATGCAATAAAGTACCCAATAAAGATGAGGTACCCAATAAAATGGCCACAATGTGTATATTATCATTACACAGTTTTCTAATAGGACAGTTGCACTACAAAGGCTACAGGCCCTCTGATTTGTGGATTTCAAACAGAAATAAACCTCATTGATGCATTTGACCAACTCTTAAAGGCTGTCAAACATGTCCTTAATTTTTAGTCAGTGGTTTGTGTTTAGATGGAATGCTTTGACCCAGCTATTATAAATGTATAACTACAAAATGAACAGACGTTTTAATGGTGATGAACAGGATGGTTTGAGTATCTCAGAAACTGCTGATCTCCTGAGATTTTCATGCACAACGATCTCTGGAGTTTACAGAGGATGGTGCGATTAAACAAAGAACATCCAATGAGCAGCAGTCTTGTGGCTGTAAACACCTAGTTAATAAGAGAGGTCTGAGGAGAATGGTCAAACTGGTTCAAGCAGACAATAACTCAGATAACTAAGCACTACAGCAGTGGTGTGCAGAAGAGCATCTTTGAATGCACAGCATGTTGAACCTTGAAGTAAATGGGCTACAGCAGTGGAAGACCATGAACATACAGGGAGGTAGCTAATAGGATGGCCACTGAATATAACTGTAGTAGCAAGTGCTTCATGAATGGTCAATCAAGTTACTGGCAAACATTCAGTTGTGATTGTTATTATTTGTTTGCCTCCGCAGGGCTTTGGCTGACATGAATAATGATGGAAAGATGGATCAAATGGAGTTCTCTATAGCCATGAAATTGATCAAGCTAAAACTACAGGGTCATCAGCTTCCCTCGTCACTGCCTCCCATCATGAAACAAGTACCAATGGCTGTTCCAACACCAGCATTTGGTTAGATCCACATTCTTCTACTGAACACTTAGTTTTATTTATTCTGTTTGTTATTGACTTGAGTAGCTCAATTTTGAAAGCTCGGCTGTTATGTTTTGCTACCTGTTGTTCACTGTTCGAGTGGCAGTGGTGTAATATTTTTTTCCTCTTCTGTCAAGGTATAGCCAGTGTTCCAGCTTTGTCCTCCATGGGTTCAGTAGCACCTTTGTCAATGGCGCCCATGCCAGTTGTGGGGATGTCACCACCACTGGTTTCTTCTGTTCCTGCAGTTGGAGTCCCTGCACTAGCCAATGGGACACCTTCGATGGTGCAGCCTATAGCTGCCTTTGCTCATCCGGGTGAGTATGTACTTTGATAATAAATAAATTTACTTAGAATTTTTGAACAAAAATGGTAATTAAGTATGTAAAAATGAATTGGTTTTGACGATGACTTTTGTATATTGGATGATAGCAAATGCAAGAACTTGTTTAGATCAAGCAATCCTGATGTCCTGTCTTCACTCATGTTATCTTCTGATTTTGTCTCTCAATTCCTTTGGGAGGAGAGGGGTGGTCAGAATCTCACAGTAATTTATTGGATACTGAAAGGCTGAAATAGCGTGGACATGAGAACATTTCCATTAGTAGGGCAGTCAAGGATCCAGGGGTACAGCCTCAGAAAGAAGGGATGTTCCTTTAAAACGAAGATGAGGATGAATAGCCAGAGGTTAGTGAACCTATAATTTGTTGTCTGTGGTGACCAAGTCACTAGGTATATTGAAGAGATTGATAGGTTTTTGATTGGTTAAATGTTACAGAGAGAAGGTAGGAGAATGGGGTTGAAAATAAAATCAGCATGATTGACTGACAGAGCAGACTTGCGGGCCAGATGTTCCAATTCTTCTATATCTTAAATCTAGATCTGGGTGGCAGGGTGGAGATGTGCATCTACCAAAGGAGGTATAAGGTGCTCCTTCCCTCTTGTTAGCTTGCAAGGTATAGCACCTACTTAGCTGCCGATCACGGTCAGGTAAAGCTATGGGAGCATTTGGTGGATAGTTGTATGAGGAGCTGGTGCATATCACAAGTTCTGGTTATGCGACAGCTGACGCCAGGCAAACAATCTCTGAAAAGTATTGACAGTGACTGGGATTACTTGTCTTGTAAAGACACTGCCCAGAAGAAAGCAATGGTAAACCACTTTTGTACAAAAATTTGCCAAGAAAGTCATGGTCATTGAAAGATCCTGATAGTCTACATCATACAACACAGCACATAATGAACAAACGATCTCTTATGATTTTATTGTCTTCTCCAGAAATGTATTCAATTTTCTCTTGAAACAGTTTAAACTGTTCATTTTATTAGACTTGATAAGGTACTGCACAGCTATATTGCCCTTTGAGTGGGAAAATAAACCTGTTTGACCTGACTTCCCTTAACTTTTTAACTTCAA
Source organism: Hemitrygon akajei (assembly GCF_048418815.1). Classification (NCBI taxonomy): domain Eukaryota; kingdom Metazoa; phylum Chordata; class Chondrichthyes; order Myliobatiformes; family Dasyatidae; genus Hemitrygon; species Hemitrygon akajei. The sequence continues at coordinate 17,734,474 of NC_133128.1, read as the reverse complement.
CCTATATCTGTTTGTGGATCTCTTGACATGATTGAGCAAGTAGTTTTTTGAACGAACCAATCGGTTAATAATGCAGAGAATATCATTTATTTTTTCCCGGCTTTGTGTTGTTAAGATTGAAAACCAACAACAACCTTTACTTCTGTCATCAAAATTTTTAATTTCCGATTTGTATTCACACACCTCTGAGGAATATTTAGATGACCAAAATGAAATAAGTTAACATAGTTGCAAAGATATTGCAATTGAGGAAGAATATAAAAATTTAGCTACAAAACTTTATAGAGGTTTAAGGAGACCTCTTGGTGAGTTTCCATAACTAATTTTGTTTTTAAACAAGTCCAGTCTCTGTTACTAGTTATGCCTCTGCCAGAATATTATCTACTAAACTTTTAAGAAAGTATCATTGCTCTGAGTTGATATAGGACAGATTTATCAGAATAATCAAGATATGTTGCAAGATTAGAGAAGCTGGAATTTCCCTTATAACAGCAAAGTATAAGATGAGAAATTTATTCTTCTTAACCCATCACTCCTGCTGCGGCATAGGCAGCCAACAGCAGCTCGGCAGAGCCCTCTGTCCTGGGCCAGTCTTTCAAGGTGTAACCATTTGAAGGTCCTTCCTCACCCACGGATGAGACCTTTAGAGCTTCTACTGACATTTCTGTAAAGCTGTGTTTTATGGGATATGGTTGCTAGCCCATACCCAACCCTCCTCCTTTCGCAACTGGGTTTGCGTCTGTCCATGGCGGAGTTACTTACAAATTTGCCATTTACTAATTTGATCTGGTGTCCTCTCATTTGTACTCCTGATTTGTTTTCCTTCATCCCACTTGGGAGAAGGGCACTTTTCCCCCTCATTTTCCATATCAAACTTAATATTTTAGTTCTCTTGGGAATGAATTTTGAGTCCACTGTTTGTAGCTCCCTAAGAATTTGGACATACTTTGTTTCCCATTCTCATTGACCAGAGAGCTCAAATATAATGTTTTAGTGTGAATTTCATCAACTGTAAGAACAGGGATGCCACATGGAAGTGTTGCTCTGGGCACAGAGGCCATATACAAGAAACCTGCAAGGCAAGCCAAATAGTGGTACTGTGGCAATCACTACACTTGAAGTTGAGGGGCTATGGGAGATGCTTCACAGGACTCACCTGTCCCCTGTAATTCAGTAAGTCTCCATTAACTCAATTTTCTTTCCTCAATGCTTTAAATTTGGAGTGAATTAACTATACTCCCATTTAATAATGAATCTGGTGTGCTAAGAGTTGAACACATGAGAGTAGTGGTTAAGGAAAGAGGGATGAAATCTCAAAACACTTCGTGAAAGAGGGCAGAATATTGTCAAAGAAGGGAGTGGGCAATGATGTATGTTAAGATTGGATAGACCAATTTAAAAATGATTTATTGATGTTCCTGAAAACATGGGTTAGTACGATGCAGGTAACTTTGCACATGTTCTTGAAATTAATCTGTTTCCACTAGTGGTACTAGAGGAGGTGGTGGTGAAGGGAGAAAGAAATCAAAAGATGTACACTTGTGATCAGATCATAAAAATGGGGGGGGGGGGGGGGGGAGAGTTACCAAGGCAGGTGGTTTAAAAACACCAGAGGTATGAGAATACACAAAATGACTGTTATTCTTTAAATCCCACATAGGAGCCACATTGCCAAAGAGTTCTTCCTTCAGTCGTTCGGTATCAGCCTGTCAAACAAATGGAACAAAACTACAAAAAGCACAGTCATTCGATATGGGAAATGTAAAGTGAGTTGTTCAATGAAATTTAAGTTTCATGTACACAAAATGCTGGAGGGGCTCAGCAGTTCAGGCAGCATCTCTGGAAATTAATAAACAGTCAACGTTTTGGGCCAAAACCCTTCTTCAAGACTCAAAAGGAAGGGGGAAGAAGCCAGAATATGTGTTATATAATAATGAAATGTTGAGTTTACTCATTTCCATAGATGCTGCCTGACCTGCTGAGTTTATCCAGCAATTTGTGTATTTTACTCTGGTTTTCCAGCATCTGCAGAATTTCTCGTATTTAAAATTCTGTACTTGCAGTGATGCATAGACCTTGATCAGGCAGAAGATACAGAAGTCTTAAAGTATGTATCACTAGGCTCAAGGACAGCTTCTAGTCCACTATTATTATATTGTTGACTGGACGACTTGTATGATAAGATGGAATCTTGACCTCAATGCCTTACCCATTGATTCTAACCTTGATAACCTAGATACCTTGTTATGATCTTATGCTTTATCATTTACCTGCACTTCACTTTTTCAGTAGATTTTACATGTTGTCTGCATTGCTATTGTTTTACCTTGTACTAGTTTAATTCACTGAGTACTGATTTGATCTGTATAAACAGTAAGATTTTCATGGTATCGTAGTACACCTTGACAATAATGCACCAATATGAGAACCGGTAGTTTTCTTCTTTAATTGCTTCTTTGTTCTGTTTATTGTGTTTCAACTAATAGGCTGTTTCTGGACATCTGGTTTAAAATAGGTTGCAAGAATAATTGTCTTACTCTGTTTGTTAGTGCATTGCCCAGCTTTCAATTCTTGTACAATAGTAGTGTGGCTGGGATCATGACTTTCTGTGCAGCAAGTACTTCCAGTATACACAAAATTTTCAAATAAAGTAGTCTTTTAGCAAGGACAGATTTTTCTTTTTAAATTTTGTGATGCTGACTAATGGAGGCTTTTTTCTCAGAGTAAGATACCCAGATAACATACATGATCACTTGCTAAAATAATATGAATTTTGACTTGTGGCAAGCTTTACTTTTAAAGTTATTCTTGACGTAGTGCTTTCTTAGTGACAAACTTGATATAAGTTGAAAACATTTTTCTGGGTGTTCAGTTTTAATACAAGGCTCGCCACGAAAGTACACATACAAAATGCTGGAGGAACTTAGCAGGTCAGGCAGCATCTATGGAAGAGTGTAAAGATTTGATGCTTTGGGTCGAGGCCCTTCTTCAGGACTCAGCCCAAAGCATTGACTGTTTACTCTTTTCCATAGATGCCGTCTGACCTACTAATTCTCCAGCATGTATTTTATGTGTGTGTTGCTTTGGATTTCCAGTATCTGCAGATTTTTCTCGTGTCTATGATTCCCCACAAAGGTGAAAGTAGAATTTATATGTACAATGTCCTGTGTATGTTACTAAAAAGAGCTTCTTTGGTTTGTTACGAGTAGGAATGCTTCTTTGTCTGTTAAAAGTTTCTCTCGGCGTTGTTTCACTTTAGAATGGCGGATATGGTAATTGTATTCACTTGTTAATCAATGGGGAATGTTATTGTGTTTTGTGAGGCTGGGACCTTGGGGGAGGGGTTGCGCGGGCTTGAGGAGTCCGGAGGGAGACGCCGAGGAAGGAGGACGTGCGCTCGGGAGACCACCGGGGAGTCCGAAGTGAGAGTTTCGGGAGGACGACCACCTAGGAGTCGAATGGTTCGCTGGATGAGCTCCACCGATGTGCACTAAACTGACTGAACTTTGATAAGTTGGCGCCTTTTGTTTTTTTCTTGTATATATATATATATATATATATATATATTGTACTGCCTAATACTCTTTTAATTTTAGTAAACTCTTTAAAGTGTATGTCATACCGGTATTTGTTGTGAGTTTGATACTACCGGCGGGGCGCGAGGCATAAACGCGATTCTCACAGCACCTGCGTGTACGGGAGGTGGGTTGGTGTGTGGCTGGATCTCTTTTTCCCCTAGACATATACCAGCCTGTTGGGTAAGTGTTACATTTGTGGGGGCTCGCCCGGGATTGGATTATCAGGGGGCTGTGGAATCGCGCAGGTAGTGAGGGAAATGGAGAGAGAGAAAACTGTTCTCTGGTGCCGATTTGAAGGTGTACCGGTACAGTACGCATGCGTAGTGAGCGGAGTGGATTTTCGAGTTTCGGGAGACGCGTTAGTGCGGGGGTTAAGTTTGGTGAAGGGTATGGGGCAGGTAGAATTAGTAGCTAGACGGTGTGGTAAAGTGATGGAGTCTAGTTGGGTGTTGGTTCGTACGAGTGCTGACGTCAGGACATTGGAACTGCCGGCGACGGTCAGTGTACCGGGGGAGGAGGGGCCGTGGGGGATCCACACCCTCTCCGAGGATGAGGAGACATTGGAGGAGGAGCTAGAGCTAGAGGAAAACCCCGGAGAGGTGGCAGGCACTAGCAAAGGGAGGAGGGAGGAGGGGGTCGTGACTAGGCCCCGCTCCCCAGGTAGGGTGGAAGCCTCCGAGCTGGCAGCCGCACTTAACTCCCTGGTGGGAGTGGCCGAGAGGCCACGGCTGAAGCTGGGGGTGTTCTCCGGAGCCAAGCCTACTCCGGACGGGGAGGTGGACTATGAGACCTGGTTCGAGCATACGTCCTTGATGTTAGAGGAGTGGCCAGGCTCGGAGGAGGAGAAGAGGCAGCGATTGGTGGGAAGTTTGAGGAGTTTAGCAGCCAAAACAGTTCGGGAGTTGAAAGCTGAAAAGTCTGGGGCCTCAGTGGAGGAATGTATAGAAGTTTTGGAGGGAGCGTTTGGGTTGTCAGGGGAACCCTGGCTGCTTTTAGCAGAGTTCCAACGCCTGGAACAATGGAGAGGGGAAAAGCTCTCCGAGTACATATTTAGGATGGAGGGGATGCTCTCGGGGCTGCGGCGCCGGGGGGTAGTGAAGGCACCGGATGTGGCTAGCGTGAGGATGAGTCAGTTATTCAGTGGCTCTCTGGAGGAGGACAAGGTGGCGTGGACTATCCGGCAGGCTTATAGGAAAGGCCCCCCTCCATCGTTCGGGCAACTGATTAGAGAGGTGCGGGAGGAGGAGAGAGCGTTGGGGCGGAAAAGGGGCGCGGGCCTACGGGAGCGACCCTCAGTGATACAGGAAGTGGTGGCTGGGTGGAGGAATGACAACCCACTGAGGGGTAGAGAATCCCCTCTGGAGGGGAGGGACAGGGGAGGTACCCACTCTCAGGGGCGACCAGTGCCGTGGGTTGGGAGTGGGAGTCGTCCTGGGAGAGGAGGGGCGGCAGGCAGCGTGTGCTTTAACTGTGGGAAAGCGGGGCATTTCAGGCAGGACTGTGGGCGGCCGAGGGTGTGCTATAATTGTGGAGAGGAGGGACACTTTAGGTGGGATTGTGAGAGACAAGCAGTTCCGCGGAGGACAAGCCCCCCGGCGACTAAGAAGGGGGAGGTGTCGGGAAACTTAGGAGAGGCTCAGTGAGGGAACGGACTGGAGCCTCTGGAGGAACACGTTCCCAGAGATCAGCCAGGGGACCACCGGGTGCCCACCCCTCTATTCCAGATGGGCTGGTAGGACCCCGTGCCAGTGTGGGTCTACGGATAGAGGGAGTTTACGCAAAAGCCGTTCTGGATACGGGATCGCAGGTGACCTTATTGTACCGGTCTTTCTACAACCAATATCTAAAGCATTTGCCCGTAACCCCATTTGACGCCCTGCAGATTTGGGGTGTGAGCGAGGGTGACTACCCGTACGATGGGTACCTATCGGTGAGATTGGAGTTCTCAGAGGGCGATGTGGGAGTGTCCGAAGCTATTGAGACGTTGGTGTTGGTGTGTCCTGACCCGGTGGAAACTGGTGGTGCTGCCCTCCTGGTGGGGACTAATTCCCCCGTTGTGCGACGGCTCCTGGGAGCTTGTAAGGAGAAAGCGGGGGAAGACTTTCTGGAGACCCTCTCGGTGCATCCAGTGTTTCGAGCAGTGTTCGAAGAAGGGGTTGCCTCACTAGGACTGGACCCGGAGTGTAAACGCGGGACGGTGTGGTGTACGCAGGCGAGACCCAAGGTGATCCGACCCGGGGAGGTAGCACTAGTGATGGGGACCCCCAGATTCCCAGGAGTGCCGACGGCCGAAGCCCTGTTAGTAGACGCCCCGGACGATCTTGAAGGGGAGACACGATTTCCGGCGGGGGCGCTGGTGAGGCCCGAAGTGCAGAGACCAGGGGTGGTACATGCGAGGCGTATAGCTATAAGTGTCAGGAACACCACGGCAAGAGAAATCACCTTTAAGAGGGGAATGCCGCTGGCACATCTGTTCCCGGTGACGGTAATGTCTAGCGCACCGGTGAGAACCCCTAACGTGGAGGGATCGGAGCATCGAAGGAAGCTGACCGCTGAAGACTTTAACTTCGGGGATTCCCCTGTGTCGCCGGAGTGGAAACACAGACTAGTGGAGAAGATGCTGAAGATGGAAGCTGTTTTTTCTCAGGGCGAGTTTGATGTTGGCTGCTCCAAAAGCACTCGCCACACCATCCGGGTGACGGAGGACACCCCGTTCAGAGAGAGATCCCGGCGGCTGGCTCCGGCAGATGTTGAGGACGTGCGGCAGCACCTGCGCAAGTTGAAGGAGGCCGGAATCATAGCTGAGTCCCGAAGTCCTTATGCGTCCCCAATAGTGGTGGCACGGAAGAAGAATGGGCGAGTGCGCATGTGTGTTGACTACAGGACGTTGAATCGGCGAACTGTCCCTGATCAATATACCGTCCCAAGAGTGGAAGATGCGCTGGCCTGCCTGAGTGGTGCGAAGTGGTTCAGTGTGCTGGATTTAAGAAGTGGGTATTACCAGATCCCAATGAGTGCGGCTGATAAAGAGAAGACCGCTTTTATCTGCCCGCTGGGGTTCTTTCAGTTCGAACGAATGCCCCAAGGCATATCGGGAGCCCCAGCCACCTTCCAGAGGCTCATGGAGAGAACTGTGGGGGATATGAATCTGTTAGAGGTGCTGGTGTACCTGGACGATTTGATAGTGTTTGGATCGACTCTGGAGGAACATGAGGAGAGGCTGTTGAAGGTGTTGGACCGGCTTAATGAAGAAGGGTTGAAGCTTTCCCTGGACAAATGCCAGTTCTGCAAGTCGTCGGTTAACTACGTTGGTCATATCATTTCGCGAGAGGGAGTGGCTACTGATCCAACCAAGATAGAGGCCGTGACCACCTGGCCGAGACCCCAGAAAGTGGGTGCTCTGCGCTCATTTTTGGGGTTCTGTGGGTATTACCGGCGATTTGTGAAAGGATACGCCAAAGTGTGTCATCCGTTGACTCAGCTGTTGTGTGGCTATCCCCCGGTGGGAAAGAAACGGACGGGGGACCAGAGGCAGGACGCTGGAGGATACTGGAACCCGGCGGAACCTTTTGGCTCGAGATGGGATGATCAATGTGAAGAGGCGTTCCAATCTTTGAAAAGGGCACTGACCCAGGCCCCGGTGTTGGCTTTTGCCGATCCCCAGAAGCCATATGTGCTGCACACGGATGCCAGTCGAGAGGGTCTCGGGGCTGTTCTGTACCAGGAGCATGGCAAAGCATTGAGACCGGTAGCCTTTGTCAGCCGAAGCTTGTCACCATCGGAGAGAAACTATCCCACTCACAAGTTGGAGTTCCTGGCGCTGAAGTGGGCGGTGGTGGACAAGTTGGGCGATTACCTGTACGGAGCCAAGTTTGAGGTGCGAACGGATAACAATCCGCTCACTTATATTTTGACTTCAGCTAAGCTGGATGCCACAGGACATCGGTGGCTGGCGGCCTTGTCGGTATATGATTTCAGCCTGAGGTACCGGCCCGGAAGCAAGAATGTCGATGCGGATGCTTTGTCTCGTCGGGAGCCGGGGGAACAGGAGAGGGATGAGGAGTGGGAGAGTGTCCCTGCCCCTGGAGTGAAGGCGATGTGCCAGTTTGCTATCACCGTGAAGGCCGAGGGAAAGAGGGAGGCTGGAACGAGCCGTGGACCATTTGGGGGGTTTTGACGACGCCATACCCCTAGCTTACTGTGACCTGACCGCACTACGGACTAAACAGTTGCCGGAACTGAGTCCGGGGGAAGTGGCAGCTGCTCAGCAAAATGACCCGGGCATTGGCACAGTGTGGAGAGCAGTCGAGAGGGGGGATGGGGCGTTGGCTGAGAAGGCGAAACACCCATTCGTGCCCCTGTTGTTGAAGGAGTGGTCTCGGTTGAAGTTAAAGAATAAAATCTTGTACCGGGTAACGGCGCCTCCGGACCAACCCCACTGTTGGCAACTGGTTCTGCCGGAGGAGTATCGGCAGGCTGTACTCCAGGCCCTACATGATGATTCTGGACACTTGGGGGTGGAAAAGACCTATGGATTACTCAAAGCCCGGTTCTACTGGCCCCGGATGAGGGGGGAAGTCGAAGAATACTGTAGGGGCTGCAGTCGTTGCATCCGGAGGAAGACCCTGCCCGCGTTGGCGGCTCCACTGTCGCACTTGCAGAGTGCGGGACCTCTGGACCTGGTATGTATGGATTTTCTGTCGATTGAACCTGACACCAGCAACACCGCGAATGTCTTAGTCATCACCGATCATTACACTCGCTATGCTCAGGCATTTCCCACTAAGGATCAGAAGGCGACGACAGTGGCGAAGGTGTTATGGGAGAAGTATTTTGTTCATTACGGCCTTCCCAGGCGAATCCATAGCGATCAGGGGCGGGACTTTGAGAGCCGCCTTATCCATGAATTACTGACTATGCTTGGGGTTGAGAAATCCAGGACTACCCCGTATCACCCACAGGGAGATCCGCAGCCAGAGAGGTTCAACCGGACCCTGTTGGATATGCTCGGGACGCTGGAGATTGGGCAGAAAAGCAGGTGGAGTCGTCATATTGGACAATTGGTTCACTGTTACAATTGTACTCGCAATGATGCTACAGGATATTCGCCCTATTATCTAATGTTCGGGCGGGAAGCGAGGTTGCCCATTGACTTGTGTTTTGGGGGTGAAGTGGGTGAATTACCCGGGAAGTCCCATCTAAAGTATGTGTCTGACATGAAGAGGGAGTTGCAGCGGGCATACGAGTTGGCCGAGGCGGCGGCTACCAAACAAAACCAGAGGAATAAGATGCGGTATGATCGAAAGGTGAAGTTTGTTCAATTATTGCCGGGCGACCGGGTCCTTTTACGGAATTTGGGACTCCCTGGTAAGCACAAGTTGGCAGACCGATGGGCGGCCAGCCCCTATGTAATAGAGAGCCAGATGCCGAACCTGCCAGTTTACCGGGTGAAACCTGAGGATGGGAAAGGGCCTATCAAGGTACTCCATCGGAATCACCTGCTGCCGCTGGGTCAAGCAGTGCAGGTGGATACGGAGCCAGAGTGGGAGGTTACGCCCAGTACAAGGACTCTGCGCGGGTGCAGAGAGAGGGAAGAGACCGCTGCTGAAGAGCGGGGACGGGTCCCTCGCCCGGAAATGGCTACTGATTCGGAAGAGGACGACTCAGATGAGTGGCTCCTGTTCCCATTCGCTGGTGTTCCAGTACCAGGAGAGGAGGCTCCTGGCCCTTCCCATACTGAATTGGGTGAGAGGAGGGAAGGTCTTGAGGGCCAGATGGAGAGGCAGCCAACAGTGGTGGGAGAGAGGGTGGAGCCCGAGCGTGAGCCGGAGAGATCTCAGGTGAGGGAGGACCCCCGTGAGGAAGGGGGTGAGGGTCTGTCAGGAAGACCTGGGGTGTCCGAGACAGTGGGTTCGCAGGTGGAGAGGGAGCCCAGGGGGGCAGAAGGGGTATGGAGATCTCAGAGGATTAGGCGCCCCCCAGAGAGGTTGACATATGTGGTACCAGGAGAACCGAGTGTGATTTCTACTGCTCTGAGTAGTTATGTCACTGCTTTCTGCACCTGGGTTGGGTTTTGGGTGTTGCAAGAAGCTTTGGGGAACTCTAGTAATGCCATGAGGGCATGACATTTGCTGGTGGGGAGAGAATGTACAATGTCCTGTGTATGTTACTAAAAAGAGCTTCTTTGGTTTGTTACGAGTAGGAATGCTTCTTTGTCTGTTAAAAGTTTCTCTCGGCGTTGTTTCACTTTAGAATGGCGGATATGGTAATTGTATTCACTTGTTAATCAATGGGGAATGTTATTGTGTTTTGTGAGGCTGGGACCTTGGGGGAGGGGTTGCGCGGGCTTGAGGAGTCCGGAGGGAGACGCCGAGGAAGGAGGACGTGCGCTCGGGAGACCACCGGGGAGTCCGAAGTGAGAGTTTCGGGAGGACGACCACCTAGGAGTCGAATGGTTCGCTGGATGAGCTCCACCGATGTGCACTAAACTGACTGAACTTTGATAAGTTGGCGCCTTTTGTTTTTTTCTTGTATATATATATATATATATATATATATTGTACTGCCTAATACTCTTTTAATTTTAGTAAACTCTTTAAAGTGTATGTCATACCGGTATTTGTTGTGAGTTTGATACTACCGGCGGGGCGCGAGGCATAAACGCGATTCTCACAGCACCTGCGTGTACGGGAGGTGGGTTGGTGTGTGGCTGGATCTCTTTTTCCCCTAGACATATACCAGCCTGTTGGGTAAGTGTTACATATAAAATTATTTTCTTCATTTGGTCTATTCCAGTGTGCCACCCACTCCTGCTACTGTAGAATGGGCTGTTCCTCAATCATCCAGATTGAAATACAGACAGCTCTTCAACAGTCATGATAAGACAATGAGTGGACATTTAACAGGTAAGTATTGGTAACTCATTCTTTTTGGTTTGTTCATTAGCTTGCACATGGATTTGATTGCATTTTGCACAGAATTGTTAAAAATTAATTTCTTTTGTATACTATATTTACACTTAACAAGTTATTTTTTACTGCAAGGGAAAAGTCGCAACCAAATTTATCATGACTTTTTTTATCTTATTCCAGCTCCTTTTCACACCTTCAGCTTTGTGTGAGCTTAAATTCCGTTTCATTTGACTTGAAATATATTATACTAAGCTTCATAATTTAGAAGTAAATTTGTTCCAAAAATTCTGATTCTGCCGACTTGAGTTTCTGTTTTTCAAATTATTTTGGAAATTTATTTATATTCATTTTTGTTCAATTTTCTATTTTATCTTTAAACTTTGTTTTGCAGTTCTTTCTCTTTCTGCTTTATCTTCCCTTTTATTATTAATTTACTTTTAGATCATGGTTAATAATAGCAACTGCAACACTATTTCCTCTCATGGGATTGGGCATTCTAAACCTGCTCGTGTCTTGGGCCATTCAGGATTTAAAGACATAGGACTAAACAGAAAAGATGGCTACGATGGGAACAGAGGTAAACGACAATTGGTTTGTTTTTATTCATTTTGCAGGTCCACAAGCAAGAACGATTTTAATGCAATCCAGTTTACCACAGGCTCAATTAGCATCTATCTGGTTAGTATTGTTATTTTTCACAAATAATTTCTGTAAAAGCCTGGGTTTAGTCAATGCTGTTTACCTCTTCGTAATTGGAGTAATTTAGTTATTTTGTATTAAAGACTGTTCGGCTGAATGCACGGTAGTTCAGAATGGCAGAATACAGAACCGTGACCTTCTGGTGCTTTGAGCATTGAGCTTCCATTTTTAGCATTACTTTGGTAAGAAGGTAAAGATAAATATGAGAGAGTTTTTCTGTGCTGGTTTTATCAATATTCTGAACCTAGAACTGTTAAAAATCTTGTTGCACAAGTGTTTGAGTGAATAAAAACACTTATTAGTCAACAAATTCATATTATCAGCAAAATCATGGTTAAGGTGTTTTTGAGCTTTTATTATAGTAGCATTTTTTTCCCTCCAAAAATTCTCCTACTGTAGGAATCTTTCTGATATAGATCAAGATGGAAAACTTACAGCAGAAGAATTCATTCTTGCAATGCACTTAATTGATATGGCCATGTCTGGGCAACCATTGCCTCCTGTCCTGACTCGAGAATTGATCCCACCTACATTCAGGTGAGTTGCCTATGAATTGCTAAGCTAAGACAACTTCTAGTCACAGTTACTCAATACAATCGGTGGATTTCATTTAGAATATTAAAAGTGACTAAGTTGAGAAAACCAATTCACGTGATTCATTTTGTAAATGAATTCATGTGTGATTTTTTTGTGATGCAAAATTAACAAACAAAGAAAACATAATGGAAGATGCCAGGTAGACTACAATGGTGGGAAGTATAAGGTCATGCACTTTGGTAGGAGAAGCAAAAAGGTAGACTATTTTCTTAATGGAGAGAAATTTTTTTTAAAAAGGAGCGCAAAAGGACTTGGGGTCCTCGTGCAGGATCCCTTAAAGGTTAATTGCATTTTGGGTCTTTGGTGAGGAAGGCAAAGGCAATGTTAGTATTCAGTTTAAGAGGACTAGAATACAAAAGCAAGGATGTAATGTTGAGACTTTATAAAAAGCATTGGTGGGATCTCACTTGGAGCATTGTGAGGAGTTTGTGCCCCTTATCTTAGAAAAGATGTGCTGACACTGGAGAGGGTACAAAGGAGGTTCACAAAAATGATTCCAGGATTGAAATATGAAGAACGCTTGGCTCTGGGCCTGTATTCACTACAACTCAGAAGAATAAGGGCTGACCTAACTGAAATCTATCAAATGTTGAAAGACCTTGGAGGAGCTAATGTATGAAAAGACGTTTCCAAAGGTGGGAGAGTCTAGGACCAGAAGACAAAGCCTCAGAATAGAGGGGTGTCCTTTTAGAACGGTGGTGAGGAGGAATTTTTTTAGCCAGAAATCTGTGTAATTTGTTGCCACAGGTGGCTGTAGAGGCCAAGTCTTTACGTATATTGAAGACAGAGGATGGACATGGCATAAGTCAGGGCATGAAGGAATGTGGGGAGAAGGCAGGAGATTGGGGCTGAGAGGAAAAATGGATCAGCCATGTTGAAATACCAGAGCAGACTCAATATCTAAATGGCCTAATTCTGCTCCTATACCTTATGGTCTTATAATAAGCTTTGAATGTGTGCTAATGATGACTCTGGTGGGAACGAAGCAAGCCACTCTTGGACCATTATTACTTCTTTATGACAGAGTAACGTAGTGATTCATGGAGGCAACTGTTCATTTTTTCCAGGCAATCACTCAGAACAAAAAATGAATGAAAATCTGTAGCCTATTTTATTTTTTTGAGTACTTTTTGTTGGAATCTGAAATGAAGGCTCTGCACATCAAGTGCAGCGAATAGATAAAGTACAGTGAAGGTCTTCATAACCTCAACTAATTCAATAGCAAACAGGGTAGTTACTGCAATTATGCAATGTCATGCAAAAGGTGGCACTGCATAATGGTGGTAAATGTGTTGGGATATGCCTGACCTTCAGTTTCTTCATCCCCATACCATGCCAAAAGAATTACAAGTGTATCCTTGAACTCTGATTTAGTATACTCCATTTAACCATCCAGTCAATTCCCCAAGGCTATATCTAAACTACTTATTCTGTATTAAAGAACTGTGAATTTTGTTTTGCCCAAATATGTGTGAATGTATTTACCTTTTGCCAATTGCATGAAATAAATTTAACTTAATTTAATACTTTGAGATCACTGGGATGTTACAGTCCATCAGTTCTGTTTGAATATTGCAGAAGAGGCAGGTCGGGTAGTGGAAAATCTCTGGGAGGCTCCTTGTCGATTGATCAAAGGGTACCTGAAGAACCACAAGAGGAGGAATCTGAAAAGAAGTTGCCTGGTAAGTACATTTAATTAGGCTGAAAAATAAAAAGAGATACAAGTTCACTACACTACTGTAAGACTATATGACATTGGGGGTTGAATTAGGCCATTTGGCCCATCGAGTCTGCTCTGCCATTCCATCACGGCTGATTTAATATCCTTCTCAACCCCATTCCTCTGCCTTCTCCCCGTAGCCTTTGACACCCTGACTAATCAAGAAATAGAGCTGTTTCCTAAGATGCAAGCAAAGGAGCCATTGTTTAGCACCTTGGAAAGGTGGAAAGCCATGATGGAATGATGAAGTGGACTCAGGGAGCCAAATGGCCTAAGCCTAACAAAGGGTCTCAGCCCAAAACGTTGACTGTACTTCTCCCTATAGATGCTGCCTGGCCTGCTGCGTTCTACCAGCATTTTGTGTGTGTGGCCTAAGTCTGACCTTGGTTCTAATGGCCTTGTATTCATATGAGCTATTCAGCCCACCATCCTATACCAACAAGTCGATATTAATTCAGGTCTTCCACACTTGTCTCATATCCTACACCAAAGCAGTTCAAGTGCTTGTCTAGACACTTATTAAATGCTGACAATGACGCTGCTTCCATCACACTCCCTAGTGGTGTATTCACT